>NC_140988.1:74848348-75363348 GCF_052327205.1 Somniosus microcephalus | reverse complement strand
ACTGCAATGGTAAAGTTACCTCATTTACTTATACAAACCATAACACAATAGTAATAGCACATCAGGGTAGGTGGGATACTATAACAACATTAAGAATATTGTTATACTATTCCACCCACCTTAATGAGGATCCTTTGGGTGTTGCAATCCCGTATCCTTTCGAATCTAGGTTTCCTCCAACCTTCATGGTATCACAGGGTTTCCTTTGCTCAATGTATTCATTCATGGTGGACTCCAGGAGATAAGCATATTTTCCTTTGGATTTCCGTACTCTGACCACACCTTCTGCAGTTGTTTTGACAAAGACAGATGGCTCAGCACTCTTCATGTAGGCCCACATTTTTTCAAAAAGTGCAATTTTGGATCTCTGCCAAAAAAGAATGATCAACTTACCAGACCTGTGCTTGAAAACTGTTAAATTACTTACACATTGTGGGGGGGGGGGGGGGGGGGGATTTTCAACTTCAACTCAAAGTGGGCACAAGCTCCCATCAAAGCCACAGCCAGGAGGCCTGAACAGTTTTCAGGTTCAGGCATTGCTTCGAATTTTCTTGGGAGAGCTGCAGGTGCTTCACTGCAACTTGCCGGTTTCAGAACATGCTGGCCGACAGCTAAGGCCTATTGGGAGGGGGAGAGGGAGCGGATTACAGGAGGTGGGGTGGTGCGAGTGGGCTGGAAGATTTTTGTGTGGGGGGGGAACAAGGAGCATGAATACTCCTTTTAGCTCCACAAAAATCTTTTTAAAAAAAAACATAAACGGACTTTATCCTGAGGAGCCCCAGCTCTTTTAAGGACTGCTGGTTAAGCCACTCAATGTTTGGTACAGCTGGGATTAGCATACATGGCGCATGTTCTGCCCATTTGTACATTAAAATTGTAATCAGGATCCTACAACCAGCGAAGCACACCAATGTGCATATTTAAACAGCCTCTCGTCTGTTTTGCCTGAAAATTGAATCAGGCAGGCAAATGAGTGTCTGAGCTCCCCCCCCCCTCCCCCTCTCAGATCTTCCTTTGCTGGTTGCCCACATTTCAGGTGAGAAACTGGCAACCGGCAGTTAAAAATCCCCCCCCATTGTTTATTAGACTGTTATAATATAGCGTTCATTGACCTTTCCAGTCACTATGGTTTATGCTTCCCCTTCAGACAAGTTTGTTTTATAATGTGTATTGTCTATATTTATTGAAGGGAATCTATTGAGCTGCCACCTTCTAAGCTGCCTGTCTTCATTTCTCTGTTTATCACTGTGGCAGTTAAGACATGTGTTGATAGTTTGCCTGTGTGCAGGGCTTAGTTATGTCACAGTGCAGGATACTGAGGGGCTTATCGAAAGCAGTGAGAGCTGGGAGCTGTAGTCACATGGGATTGTAGAGAGAAAATATACTGATACAGTGAAGAGGAAATGGAGAAAGGAAAGATATCGAAAGAAGAATTTATAGAAACAACAGATCACACAAAAGGGGTGGGAGGGAGAGCAGCAAATCAAAGTCAGTCAGTCAGAAGCACAAGACATGGTGAAGGGCATGACACAAATCCCATATATAGGAATGTGAGGGAAGCAGGCTGTAATTATATAATACTGTTAAAGGAAAAGATAGCCATACAATATGAAAGAGATAAAGAGATAAATCACAATGGGTAAATAATAAAATATATTTATCCAAGAATAAAGTTAGTTTTGTTAACCCAAATATAGAAAATTACTTTTAAAATGTAAATTTGTAAATCCTCTCAGACTGCCAGCTTAAATTGTAGTCATATAATGGAAATAAGTGCAAAAGACTGGGGATGAGCTTTTGAATAAAATTTGAAATTTGGATTTAGATCTACAGGATCAGCAATTGCATTACAAATCTGAGGAAATAGAAAAACAGTGCAAGAGAATTAGGTGATGAAAGCTTCTATTACCTGCCAAAGTTTGTCTCAGATGTAAATCCCCACCTTAATATCAAATGGATACATGAAATGGGTCCCTAAGGAAGCTGACACATAAAATGGCAAGTCCCCTAAATCACTAAGGAAATGGAAATCTTTCCTCACTATGAAAGTTAAATGGAATGGAATAACACGTGCATCAAAATAAATGTAAATCATTAATAAATAAATCACCAAACTGTCAGACACTACTTTCTGTGCATTAGCAACAGAACCTCATGAAAGATGTAGACATATAAGCCTATATTTCCTCTTTTGACATAATTACTGCCAGTATGACTATTGGTGGGTTTTAAGCAGGCCCAATTGAAGTGGGCTGCTTACACACAATTTTTTTGTCAGTTCATTAATTTCAGATAATCAGATTTGGACAGATCTAAGGAGCAGATGAGAGGTGGGAGAGGAAAACTGCATGCAAGTCAAATTTAAAGAGATAGGAACAATTAAAGGGGAATGAAGGCAAGGCAAAGGTACTGACAGCCTTGATTATTATCCCTTGCAGAGGTTGCAGGGTTAAGGGACAGTTCCTGTTTCATGGCTGCTGAGTGGGTGTAGACCTGCATGAGAGGATTGCAAGGAAAGTTGCCTTCTGTGGCACTCCAGACTACTAGGTCAGCATTGCAGTATGCCTGCAAGGAGATGCTCCAAAGTTTCAGGCACAGCTGATCATTACTGTCACTGCATGTGCCAGTCCAATCACACATGGTAGCTGCAAGTGGCCACCATTTTACACTCTGCCCAATTTTATTTTCCATTAAAGTCAATAGAAAGCAAAAATCGGGTGTGGTGTACAACGGGTGTCTGATCCAATCCTGTCAGTTTCCCACCGCACTGGTTAAGTTAAAATGACCCATTTAGAGTGAAACTTTTGATTGTGACATTTGGACTGTACCAAATAGACAGACCAATAGATAGTAAAAAAAACAATAACAACTTCAACTTATATAAGTGTGTGGTTCAATTAGTAAACTCCCTTCTACAATACAATCAACTTGTGTGCTCATCTCACTCGTTGAGAAGATATCCAATTGCAATACTCTGACAATTTCCATTCATACAGTATTGCCTCAATGTACTGTATAAATATTTCATGCAAACCTAATTTATTTCCTGCTTATTAGCTGTAGATTGTACTATCGCAAAAGACTGCTAAAGTTGGTAAAGTCTTCTCAAACTGGATGTTATTTCCAAGTCTCGATATTATGAAGAAATCAGACAAGATGTTTTGAAGCTGATTTGTTGCATTACTGATGTCCTTTGACACAGCTGCTTGGATCTTACACTGAAGGAGCAAGCTTTTCAATTGTTAAACATTTGCTTTTTGAATATTTGAATCTTTCCTCTGGTACTGTTCCATTCTATCAGTGCTCTGATTAGGTTTTTCCTGTATTCTGTGGGTTCAGCTCTTTTCTTGAATGGTACAGTGATATTTTGCTCCTTTTCTATTTTTCTGTTCAACAAAATGAGGATGTCAGTGCTTAGAAATATTTTACCATTTCAGCACTGGTGGCTGCACCCACCATTGAAAGAAAGTGTGTTCTAGATTCAGAATAAAGCTCCCTTTTCTCTACCCCAATAACATGGCAAATTCCCTACTGCACCAGTGTGACCTTTCCATTTCCTTCGCCAGCCATTTGTATGACCTCAGTACATCCCAAAGCACTTTACAGCCAATGAAATACCTTTGAAGTGTAGTCATTGTTGTAAAGTAAGTAATGCAGCCAATTTGTGCACAACAAGGTCCTACAAACAACAGTGTGATAAGGACCTGATAATCTGTTTTTTTAGTGATATTAGTTGAGGGATAAATGTTGGCCAGAACACCGGGGAAGCTCCCCTGCTCAATGGAATAAAAATATGTTTTGATCCCCGTTAACCGCTATAACAAAATATAAATAGAAAGTCTGTGATCAGAAAATCAAAGCCTTTGCATGAACACTGTTACATTTTTTAAATGTTGACATTTTCTCAGCCTAATCATAGCCATAACTCTCCCACATCTGAAACAAAACACACAGATAAAAGCACCCTATCTTACCCTAAAGAATTCTTTAGTGGATCCAGCGTCCAAAGTTCCATATGCAATATCTGACTGCTTAGCAAGATCCTCTGCACTTTCAATGGGAGACACCATTCGTTCGACCGTCAGGAAAGCAGCTAAGTTAGCCGTGTATGATGATATTATGATCAAGGTAAAGAACCACCACACACCTCCAACAATTCGTCCCGACAGGGATCTAATAACAAGTGTGAAATGGATTTGTAAAATGAAATGAATGCCTTCAATTGGGACAGAATAATCAATCATGTGTTATTGTGCATGGCATTTAAATACAGGGAAGCACATTAAGTGCGTATTATGGCCATTTCAGAGAAAGGTTAAAAAGAATTTCACAGCTTTTATGTCCAAAGAATGAATTGTGAAGACTGAACGATTTTAGTCCTGTCAATACTGTACACCACAGCTCCACAGTTATTTTTCAAGAAGTGGTATCATTTGGGCATAATAAACAGTAAAAAGTGCGTCCCTGCAGTCAAAAATCGCTGGGAATATGAGAATATGCCAGATGAAAATAAAATAAGATTAGTAGCCCCCCATGCTAGTTTACATGAGTTATTTGCATGGAATACAAAATGGAGGCAGATTTGCGATATTTATACTGCAAATGCACATAGTACGGTCTTACACAAAAACTGCGCCAAACGCTTGAATGATTAGTTTCACTTAATCTGAAAAAGACATTTAAAACATTCAATGACATCTACAAACAGTGTTATACACAGATGTGAGAAGCTACGACTATGCTGGAAGTTTAGTACATAAAAATGCGAATGCTCAACATCCAACGAGCAACTTTTGCAGTGAGCTATGACCATGGTGAATTATTTTAAAAAGCCATTATATAATTTCTCAAAACCAGGTGCTTAATAAAAGAAACATGTCTGATGAGCTGCCAGTGAGCACGGGAAACAAAACTGTTGCAAACACGCAAGTTGTGTGAAAGCAAAACAAAAACTCAGCAATCCGAGGCTTTATTAGCAGCAAGTTGATATTTGCATTTTTTTTTTCTTTTGTCCTGCTCTAAAATGTAAGTAGATAAGTTAAATTTCGTTAAATTGATTTCAGGGGGGAGAAATAAAGGAAAAATCTAAGTCAATTCTCACAAATGTTACTTCTGACAAATACCCTAATAACAGTGCAAACCTATTTTGGAGTCTTTTTAGTTTCAGCTGAAGTCTTTGAATACATCCTCATTAACCAAAACTGTAAGGGTCACTCTGAACTCATGGTGTCCCTGAGCACATCCTTGAGTACCAAATTCATTACTTTATTGATCACAGACCTACTCACAGAGTACTCAGTGCCCCTCTCTCTTCTGATAGCAAAAGAGACAGGTGGGCTACTGATCAATCATGTTAACTATTAATTTGTAAATTCACATACATATTTCAGTACTAATAAATACCAGTAAGTCAAATGTAAAACAAATCATAGCAAAGATTAGTGCTTGGTAACCGTACACCAGCTCTCATCTCTGAGCTTTAATAGATTGTTTTTTTTAAGTGCTGTTTCACAAGTAACAGCCACTGCAATGCCCTGCAGAAATGACCAGATTTCTTGTGTGAACCCAGTCAGTGTTGGCAGGCATTTCAACCATGAGAGCATCATAATTGAGCTGCTCCTGTACTTACCTAAGGGGAAGAATTCCTGTGGTTGCAATATGTAGCAAAAATGTTCTTTTTTTTAAAGAATATACAAAGTTAAGACATAGCAACCAGAACAATTCTTCCCCCTTGGTGTCCACAAACATGCACTTTCTAACAAGGATCACTGTATATCAATAGGAGAGGCTGATTTTTCCTTTCCATAGCCCAAGAACACTCGTCCTGGTGAGATCATCTAATTCAGCAAGGACCCAGTATAGGACTTGGAATCTATGGCTCAGGAAACAACACATTTAATACTGAACCATCAAAGAAATCCCTTCTGTAATGCTCTTTAAACAGTTTATCATAGTGTTTTAACTTCTGTTTTTTTTATGCTTCTTTTAAATCTGAGAGTAATTTTATAGGATTATTTTTCCAAATTTTACCAAAAGTACTAAACTATATTAAAATTAAAATACATAAAAACCTAGCAATAAAACAATATATTTTTTGTGCAATATATAGATGCACATAGTTTCACTAATGAGGATGTATGAACCCTAACATAGCGCACCAGGTTTCAAGAAATTATCAGAAGTCAAAGTTTCCTCACCTGTCATAACCTATTAGAGGGAAAAGGTACAGATATAAATTAAATACGGTTCATTTGATTTTTAATGAAAACAGTAAGAGTGTTTTATTAATTTTCATCCTTGCAAGAGGTGGTATTTAGCAATTCTCAACTGCAGCATTTCCTTTCACTTTCTAACCTGGACTCTAAATGTGTTACAAAATTTAGAATATTCTGTCTGCAACAAAATGGTGGACACAAGTTTGTTTCTCCCACTTGGTTAAGTTTCTGATCTCAGTCACATCACGGTGCAGGTGTGGCACTGTTAGGAGGCCATGCACCTCCTCATTAAGCGGGAGAGGAGACTGCAGTAACAGTCATCACCAGCTGTGATTGTGCACTTCCTAATAGCAGAATATGCAGATGCTGGAAGCAGGTCACCCAGCTACCCTCTCACTCACATATTCTAAACCTTCAATATGCCAAGTTTACCAGCTTTACGTTATGGAGAATGTCAACTATAAGATTATGCACAGAACAACTTTTTCTACTGCACTACAACAGAATCAGAAATAGAAGACGGATTATCTGCTTAAAACCTGGACTATGAAAATAGAAAGCATCAAGCATATAATGTCTGTTCCGGTGGTTAAAATGAATTAAGCAGCTAGCGTGCCAGTCTAATTATGAGCAATTATGAACAATGGTTAATTACAGTGATTATTTACCTGTAGCCTATTAACATGGTTAAGTGTGACTAATAGGCTGTTAATAAACTGCAAAACTACTTGCTTGGAAGTAATTATTCCTCAGTCATTCTTTTGGATATTCAAAATAATTAAAAATACTGGTTTAATTGAGCAAGGGGGTGGGGAGAAATACTATTATTTTCTCAACAACTACTAAGATGACTACCTCTCCTTAAGTTGATGGTGTAGAACACAATGCACATTTGTAATACATATAGGTGAAAAAGTGCTTCACGTACATAAGATTTAGTTGAGTCACACACTGCCAGGGTAACACTGCACGCACCGTACTTGCCTACAAATCTGGGAGAATAAACTTTCTAAATCTTATTCCTATTGCTTTACAAACAAAACCAATTATGCTGTAAATATTTTATAAGCAAGGCATGCATAATCACAATTATTATGTAAATTTAATCAAACTACCAGATCTTTAGAGAAAATATTCTGAGTCTAGCACCTCATGCCTAATAACCATTAAAATGCAACAGATCACTCTAAATCCTTTACTTTGTGCAGTGATTAACAGTATCACTAATATTAAACTGGATCAGTTTATAGCTGAAGAATTTTGACACGTTATAATCTTTAAGATAAATAAAAATATATATGTATATTAAAAGAAACATAAATAGAAAAATAAAGACACTCCTGTCTTCTCTCATCACTTCTTTCAAATAATTTACTCTAGCACATTTAACACTTAGCATTATAGATTCTTTCTCAATAAAAGATCTCAGCTGTCTCAATGAAGGCCTCTCTCAACAAATGAATGTCTCCTTTCTCGCTGAAGAGTGTAAATACTCAGGGGTCTGCTAACGTACACTATTACACAAGATATTCGTATTTTTCTTGAGGTTACCAGAAGCGGGTTAGTGTGAATAAGAAAACATTGGATGATGGGATGATTGATGGCCTAACTAGGCTGTAGATCCTTACCATTCGTCATCGTTCCTCACACTTGCCTCTGTTATATACACATGATGAATCGTGGACCGTAAAATGGGAATATGCAGCAAAAACACGGTACCCCTCCAAGAGGACTATATAATGACTGTAACCTTATGCATTTTACGGTCTCGGCAGCATGGTGTATATAAGTTCACTGCAGAAATACATGAATGACATTATAATGCATCATTCGTGTACTTCTTTGGTCTGAATAAAACTTTTTTAAGTTCAGTTTTCCCTTTTTAGGACCAAAAAGTTCAAATCTATTTTTTTTTGTGCAATTTTTTTTCCCTTTTTTAAAAAAAGGGAAACATTCTGGTTTAAATGCGAATATATATGCACCATGGCATCAGGTAGGGACCGAAAATGCACAAAGCTAAAATGCTTGAGTGACCAACCTTGGCGAAATATCGCATCCTTGCTGCATAAAGGCACCCAGAGAAAACCAGAGACTATTAAATATCCCAAATTCATTAGTTTGGTCGTTACTTTGTGTTTCCCGTCCATCTTCATATTCCTCGGTATGCCACTCATATGGACTAAATCTGCTGACCAGGAATAAAACTACGCTGACCCCGATGTAAGCGAAGACAATGCACATCCAGATTTCATAGGCTAATGGATCTAGAAAGGAGAATACTCCTGGCTTCGACTTCTGGGGCTTCTTTATCATGATGGATATCCCGAGGCTCATGAAGGGCTTTGAAAAGTCGATCACCTCTTCTCTTACCAATGTTATTGTCAGTGGAGCTACCGCAATATGCGCTTTCTGCAACAACAAAAAGACAGGTAGGGACAATAGCTTCATTTAATATCTTTATTACTAAGTAAGATAGTAATAGATCAGCAATACACTTTTTTGCCAAGTGAAAGTGATTTTTAACCACTGGCACTTATCAGTCTTGCCTTTTGTTAATTGTGTTGTTAATATAATTAAATTCTGATAAAGGTTCTCTGCCAAAACATTAACCTATCTTCTCTCTTTATAGATGCTGCTATAAATTTCCTGTTATTTTAAATATAATAGTGTTCAATTATTGGTACATAGCTGAGGGTAGTTGTTCCAAGATTACTGCATGTTAATATTAGATAAGATGTGGGGCTGTCATTTATTTAAATTAAAATAATACAATAAAATCAGACCTGCCTCATGCTATTCTAAATCACAAAGATGATAAACTCAGTGTCCCATTGTACCTCACTACATATTCCATTTATACTTCATCTAATAATTTAAACATGCAAATGAGTTGTTTTTAATGATGTGGAAGCTTTTGCATTAGGAGGGTGCTATGTTTGTTTATCATGATACCATGCAAAAACCTGTTTGATCCAACATAAGAAAAGGAAATGTTATTCAACAAATATTGTTCAATTGCAGATCAATAGCAAATTTTTATTCAAAGGTTTGCATTTGTGCTACCAAACCTGTAATGTGAAAATAGTTTACATTCATCTTTCATTAAATGTATCTTGTTACTTTAGGAAATGTAATTATCCATCATCATCACATGATTTCCTTGATCCCTTCATTTCTGGAAATAACTGAAGAGTATCTTACTTATATATAGTCGAGACAGAATTAAAACAGTTACATTTCCATAGGTTCTGACAACAGACATATTGCCCATGTGGCAAAATCAGCATCATAACCTTATTCTCTTCTTGGCAATCATCTGTTGTGTATTAAAGGCACAGCACTTTAATCATTGAATGAACTGTAATAAATGTACTTAATATTTTGTTATCTTACCCCATATACCAGTTCTCCCACCATTCCGTTCCAAACTTTTGTTTCCCCGTCCCTAGCGCCGTACTTCCCATCAGGCACTATGGAAAGTTTGTACTTAAAGCCACAATGTTTGGCTATTTCCGCAGCTAGATCTACACAATAGCCTTCATACTGGTCGTTTCCTTCAAATTGCTCAGAATTTTTCTTCAGCATAACATAAGGCGCTTCCTATGACAGAAAGCTTGTGTCATAAAACACAATTTTTTTAAGGTCAATTCAATGGCATACAGCATTCTCTGAGCAAGATGGCAGCCAGACAACATTCTTTATCTCAGTTGTTCTTGACCTGGCAGACAGAAAGTACACAAGAGCCTAATTTTCCTTCCCAATTTTGTGCAGGAACGCATGAACTCCATTGGATGCCTCATCCTAATGACATAGCTAAGGATAGAAGCTCGCTGTGTGGAAAAATGTGGATGTGAATCCATCCTTTACTTTTCCATGGATTACCACCTTAGTACTCCAATGAGCTGTATCACCAAACATGCCCCACAAAAATTATTTCCAAGTTACAGTATAAAGGTTTGCATTAAACAAAAAAAGGTAACATTTATTTCTATGAGTTAGTGACCATTCTATATTAGAAATTGACATAATTATTTAAATGCTAGTTGTTGTATCAAGGGAACAGTCCTTGATGTTCATTTTCAATTTACAATAATGTATTTATCTTTAGTGTTTGGAGAAGCACTGTGTTTTTCCTAATCCAGAATTTATTAGTGTGGGTTTTACAGGCAATATTCATTTAATGTAAAACAGGAATTGACAAATGTAATTTAAAAAAATAAACTGCTTTTCAGTAACTGCTTTTTGTATATATAATTTAATAAAATTTAGTCATTTCCTCAAGGCCTCTACAGCTGTCTCCTACCATCACAGTCCATCCTCCAAACATGACAATGCCTGAAACAGACTTCTTCGTAACACCCTGTGGAGTTCCACAATCCACTGGCAGAAGGCATACTTCCTCAGAGTGAGATTGACACTGCTACTATTTTCTTGAGCATTACACCAACATGAGGAAATTCATCTAGTACCCTAACAAAGACATTGCAGGACTAAGAATGTGGGGCTTGGATTTCACCTGGAGGAGTGGTTTGAACATTAGGTCATCTGGATGGGAATCCAATGTGGTATTGCTGGAGCTATCAAATGGAGAACTAACTTAAACTGCTGCTCCTTCCGGTCCTAGCACTCCAGTGGATTGGTATTAAAAAAAGTGTGGAATAAATAGAAACAAATGTTAGCAGCCTCGGCTGATGATTTTAGAGCTGGCTTTTCCATCTGTGAAGAAGTCATAATTAGGTTGATCTTCTGTCATTATTTTAGTGTTCATTGCTTACTGATGCCAATTACAGGCTTTTTAAAGCCCCTTAATATTGGTTGATGCTATTTTCCATTTGGTGAATTCAATTCTACACTTTCGCCTGTTGCTTCTGACTCTTGTTAGAATTATTAATGTAGAATTTCATCTTGCTGTCCGGGCATAAAACTGGTAATTCAATTCTGTCGCCCATTATAGAAACTGTCCGATTTTCATTTATATTGTGGAAGTGAAGAAGTGGTACCACTGACAGTATCTTCCCTTGCGGTGCTGTACTATGAAGTGTGAAATCAGTATTTACATAAATTGGGATTGGCCAGATGTGGAACACTAACGCTAAATTGTTAATAGATTGGTGCTAACCAGAATACATGAGGTTTCACAATATAGAATATTAATATTAATAAACCCCAAAAACAGAGAGATTGACACTCCCAGAACCAAAAGCAGAAAACATACCCAAAGGCAGCTTTAAGTTCAAAGTTGTAATAGACCACGATTCATACAATCATAGAAGAAAACATTTTCTAATGAGATAAAAGACTTAAAACTTTAAAATGGTTAAAATTTACAAAAACACAAAGTGTAAAAAAATGGATTTATTAATATTGCTAGAATATTCTAGTTGCGCTCACTAATGTTTGTACACTAAGATTGCTCCTTTAATCAATATTGAGAATTCTTTGCAATATGTGGTCAACAACATACCATAATACTTGTTACTACAACGGTCTTATTCTCCATTCCTGCAGTCTCATTTCCAGCAAGGAAATCTGTTGCTGTGACAACCATCTTGTCAACTTCATTCCAGTATCCAATCTGCCAGTTTCACAATATAATTGTTAGAGATGTTTAGTATCGCGCACTGTTTACATCATACATGCATACTCCTCTTCGTGTTGTAGAGTTGCTAGCCACAGCTAAAACCAGCCATAAAACATCCCATGTTTTGTGACTTCTGTGAATGTGTCCAATAGCAACATGGCAAATGTCCCATCAGGAAACTACACACCAAGTCACTCACAAAAAGTGCCTACAATTAGAATAGATAACCGAGCATGGCTTTATTATTAGCCGGTATTTAAAGGTCCATACTGGGAGGGGATAAGCCTGTTCCGAGATGTAAACAAGTTAACAATACAATATTTATTGATATTCAAAGAATAAATCTGAAACAATTTGATGTTGTAAAGATTGATTGTATGTAGCGCTATTACCTTCCGGGGACCACTATTTTTGAGTTCCATGATATTAACTGTATAATTGACTCTTCTTCCAAATTGATCAAACTGAATATTTCCAGTTAAACCATCGATACGGACCTAGATTAGGATATGAGGCAAAAAAAACTTACTTTAACCTTTTTATAAAGCACCATTTAACAAGTTGTGTGTCACATTTTAACAACTGATTGCGCTGTCAATAAAAGCGCTCTACAGGGTTCAATTATCAAGACAAAGCTGGAATGTTACCCAAGAGGAGTACTTTTTGACAATCTAATTAGTCCTTGGATTTCATTTTTCTTTAAAGAAAACTGGTTCATTTTATGATGTTGGTGCTGACACACAGGGAACAGACAGCACTAGTACCCCTTGGCTATTTGCAGTTAATTGAGTTTCAATTACTTAACACCCAACATGAAAAATACATCTGACAATGACAAAAATCTCTTCTGGGAAAAGCCACGCAGTCAGATCTGAAATAGCTTTTGACTGCAGCAGTCCCTTATATTCCACAGCACAGAATAAAGTGATGTAATTAGCAAACCAGCTTATTCGTCATACGTTTTAACTGCCTCCATCAACGTTGTTGGCCTAGTGACAAAGAGTTCATGAGTATAGGGGCTTCAGTAGTAGTCAAACTACTTACGGATTACAGTCTGCAATGAAGAAAAGATATCCAGGCTACATTGAATTCAGTAAATACAGATTTCTGCATCTGAGGATCACTGAGTAAAATAACCAGCCAATTAGTCTGAGAGCTGGATATCCCCTGCGGAGGTGGGATGGCGGCGGGAGAGCTGGATGGTGGGTTCCGGTCCCGCGCCCGTCTGCAGCCGCTCTCTCAAAAAGATTTTCCGCAGATTGGCCTTATTAAGCCCACCCTGCGGGGTTCCTGGCCAATTAACAGGAAGCGGGTCTGATGACATCATTCGATGACACGTCATCAGCCAGTTTCCTTAAAGGGAACACAGCCACATTGATTTATGATAGTTGTGCTGTCAGTGTTGTGTAGCATTGAGGTGCTGCAAACATGACAAGCACTGCACAGAGGTGCATGTCTGCACCCAGGCTCACGCATGACTCCCTCCATATGCTTATGGAGGGAGTCACAGCACGCAGGGAGATTCCCTTCCCTTCCCATGGGTGGAAGGGACCTCCCCAGAAGATCAACGCAGCCTGGTTGCACATTGCACAGCAGGACACAAGCAGAGATGTCATCAGCGTCCCAGGCTGCAGTGGCGTCAACCTTTCAATAATCTCAGTGGATCAAGAAATGTTAGTACAAAGCCACATTAAACCTCACCCTGCTGTGCCACTCATAACATCCCCATCACTCTGTCTTCCCTACCCTTCTCCTGCACATCCTTACTCACACCAACTTACCTTGCACCTCCACCCAACGCTCTCAACATTATCACTTCCCCATCTCACTAGCCATCCCTCACATTCACCCTCATCCTACTGCAAGCATACCAACTAACAACACACAAGGGTAGGCACTTGAGAGGTTTAGCCAATGTCCATGTGAAGTTTCTGGTAATGTGTTTTCATACATAGAAACATAGGAGATAGGAGAAGGAGTCGGCCATTCGGCCCCTCGAGCCTGCTCCGCCATTCAATGAAATCATGGCTGATCATCCAAATTCAGTACCCTGTCCCTGTCTTCTCCCCATATCCCTTGATCCCTTTAGCCTTAAGAAATATATCTAACTCCTTCTTGAATATATTTAATGAACTGGCCTCTACTGCCTTCTGTGGTAGAGAATTCCACAGGTTCACCACTCTCTGGATGAAGAAATTCCTCTTCATCTCTGTCCTAAATGGCTTACCACTTATCCTTAGACTGTGACCCCTGGTTCTGGACTCCCCGGCCATCAGGAACATCCTTCCTGCATCTAGTCTGCCTAGTCCTGTTAGAATTTTATAAGTTTCAATGAGATCCCCTCTCATTCTTCTAAACTCCAGCGAGTATAAGCCGAATCGACCCAATCTCTCCTCATACGTCATTGCTGCCATCCCAGGTATCAGTCTGGTGAATGTTCGCTGCACTCCCTCCATGGCAAGAACATCCTTCCTCAGATAAGGCGACCAAAAATACAGTGAAATCTATATTTTCAACACTTCACCTTATTGGACAGATCTTGAGAAGTGTTTTACTGCGTTCCAGTGAATGTTGAGACATAACATCCACCCCCACCCCACCCCGCCTCCCCCACCGCTATAGTGATGAGTATGCATGGAATGGCATGGGCATTAAAGGGATGCTTCACGGTGCTGGTGTGGGATGGTGTCAACCTGGCGCATCATGTGGCAGTCAGGGTTTACAGCATCAAGTGAAGTAAATCTGGCCATGGTGATGCCATCGCTGGCTTCCCGGGCATCAATGTTGTCAGGGGCTGATGCCCTGTGTCCTGTGTAGCATCAGGTGATGGCGGAGAAGGTTGTTGGGCCTGATGATGTTGGTTTTGGGGCTGAGCGTGGAAGGAATCAGAGGAGCAAGTTGAGATCGTTTCTAGGGCACCGATGTTGCTGCAATAGATGGCAGCTGCAGGTGAGATGAGAAAAACAATCTGTCAATGGTGAGAGAGGTTGTTCCAATGAGGTGGCACTGGATATACCGCTGCCTCTAAACAACTGCAAGCTAAAGAAATTTCTACATGTCTTACAAATGCAGTAACCAACAGTTTCTGCACTCTGAAACTGACCATCTGCAACATGGCATCCTTTACACCATTTCTGCTGCTGTCAGCTTATCAGAAACATCAAAGCAGACTTAACTCACGACAGGGTGAGCTGGCGTGTTCCCCGAACAGCGGGTAACCCGTGGGGGAGCACATAAATTTGAAAGGTAGCCTCAAACTACTATTAAATTGGCTCTTAACAAGCCATTTAATGAGCTCAATTGTTTCCCCCGCTGCTTGGTGTCAGGTCAGTTCTCCGCAGACAGACCCCACCACTAGGAGACTTGCGTGGAGGTGGGTTGACTGCGTGTTTCCTACCCGGTCAATCTTTGCTATTTTGACAGCGGACTAACCTCCAAACCCGCCCTCTGAGCACCGGCAAAATCCAGCCCTGAATCATTTACCATATCACAAACAGTTTCTAAGGTTCTCAGCCAGTAAGTAAATGTAATCCCACTATATCTAATCTATGCAGATAGCAGCATTGTGGAAGTACCTTCACCACTAAGACTGCAGCGATTCAAGAAGAAGGTCCACCACCACCTTCTCAAGGGCAAATAAGGATGGGAAATAAACGCTGGCCTTGCCAGACAAACCCACATCCCGAGAATAAATTTTAAAAAGATAACACATTAACATATGATATGCAGCAGAAGAACAGACTTTCCAGTAGTTGAAGAATTATAGTTCTGAACACAAAGCAGATAGCAATACCAGAAGATATTGTCCATCTATTACCTTAATATGCACAATATGTAAAATACTGTCAAAGAAATGTCAATTCATGAGGATTATGGTCCAGGTTCAGCACACATGCTATAATTTGCATATTGTAAACATTTCTGTTTCTTGTAAACCATGAGGTACCTACCAGTTTTAATGCCCTTTCTATTTCGATTCCCTGTCCCCAGGGTACAGCTGGGTTTGCAAGACAATCTCCAGTACTACCTCTCCGAGAGATATCAATTCGCTGTTTGCGTAGATAGCGGAATGCTTCAGTCATTACTTGAACAGCATCATAGGTCAGAGCAGAAGTATACTGAAAAATTAACAAACGAATTAACGGACAAAGAAAGAACTTGCATTTATATAGCGCCTTTCATGATCTCCAGATGTCCCAAAGTGCTTTACAGCCCATGAAATACCCACTGAGGAGTAAACACTGCTCTTTTGTAGACAATTCTGAAAGCCAATTTGCACACAAGGTCCCAAAAACACCATTGAGATAACTGATCAATTAATCTGTTTTGGTGGTGTTGGTTGAGGGATAAACGTTGGCCAGGACACAAAACAGAGAAGACATAAATCTTTCTCTGCATTAATCTCCCTACATCCTCTTTAGGTCACAAAGTTTCAGCTTAAAAAGCAGACATCATGGGCTGTGCAAAGTATAAGCACAAGCTGTGGGACAGCCTGTGCCCAATCTGCGTGGGCATTGGACACATTGCTAAATTCGTGGAGCCCATTTATTTTGCAACCCAGGCAATGCCTAATACAGGCATTAGAGCCTTGCATATGTTAATTAGTAGCCTAATGCCTTTTGAAGGACCCCTTGCTGAAATTGGTCTAGGACGGGCGAGGAAGGTGTCGGGTCTGCCCTGCTCAGAATTCTTTCAGTGGCCCATGTGGCCGCAAATGAAAGGTACGTTTTTAAAACAGTTTCCAAACGATTTAGACAACCAGAGCTCCAGACAGAAACGGGTGGGGACCTCATTAATGTATGTAAATTTGCATCAAGTAACACAAGTAAGACCCAGACACCATTTTTATCTCATCCTGCGTTGCTACCACTAATGCCTCAAGCCACCACCAACCATGACCAGTACATCAGGAGGCAGCCATTTCCAGTTGCATTTAAAGGAATCCTTCGCTCCATTCAGGAAAAGCTGGAAACAGGGACAGCACTTCTTTGCAGTCTCTTGTGAGTAGCGCCTTAAAGGCTTCCATTATTTCACTTCATTACTGTGGCGGGTGCTGGTATAGTTCCCAGCTGCTAAAAGCTGCTGCTTCGTTTCACTCCCGACACTTCCATCCCTTCCTTTAAAGCTACTGTTGGAGGCCCATGATCGGCTTTCCAGACGGATTTTCCACCCTCCCAAACAGTGAGCTGTCTATAAGCAACACGATTAGCACTGCCGGTTCACCTAGTCAATGCAAATGAGACTCAGCCAAGAAAATTGATCTGAGCTCCCGCCGACGTCATTCGGAGGTTGGAGGGAAAGCTACACCTGCCATCAGCCTGATCTCTGCTCCGCATGAAAATGGACTCCTGTGAGCCTACTGAGAAACTAATGGCAGGAACCTGAAAACACACACTGTGCACATGTAGGCAACCATTTTACCTCTCTTTGCACACATATATTACCTTTTGTAAAAATATCAAACGAAAGTGATCTGAATTGCACCGATCAAGGTACTCAAAATAAATCTGAAACACCCCTTTTCAGCTCATTACATAAGAACATAAGAAATAGGAGCAGGAGTAGGCAATACGGCCCTTCGAGCCTGCTCTGGCATTCAATAAAATCATGGCTGATCTCAACTCCACCTTCCCACACTACCCCCATATCCCTTGGTTCCCTTAGAGTCCAAAAATCTATCACTCAGACTGTCAACGCAGTCAAACACTCATCCCTGCAAATAGGTTTTATGGTCAACATTTAATCAGAAAGAAATAACTCATTCATGAACTATTATTGCAGTTTTTTAAAAAGTAAAGGATATGGGGAGGGGGAAAATTGGATCGCACCCGCTTTGGGGCACTAACTTCGCTGGCCCGAAAAAGTTAGCACCCCCGTGCCCGAAATTGAATGGTAGCGTCGCAAGCAGGAGGCGGGGCGCTACTGGAAGTGCTCCCTCTCCCTCTTGGAGCGCTCCCATTGAATATCGTGGTGCTACATGCAGCAGCTTCACACGCACCGGCACATAGCACCGAGGTACTACAGGCCTCCCTCCCCTGATTAAAGGGGAGGGGCCCACCGCAGCGTGCACCGGGACCCTGCTGGACCACCAAGGAGTGGGGTGCCGGCCGAATGCGGCCAGCACCCCGCAGGAGGAGGCCAGCGGGGGCAGGTGCTGGCAGGCGGCCCAAAAAAAATGGCCGCCCGGCACCTGCCTTTTAATGTGCACCGCTCTGGCCGCAAACACGGCAGCCTGACCCTGTCGGACATAGCGTCCGGTGGTTGGTCAGGGGGTGCAAGCGAAGTTTGCGGCCGGGACGCAAGCGGGGCACTGCGCACGGTGATGAAGTGCACCGGCTACCGGCGCCGCTAACCTCCCGCTGAATTTCACAGGAAGCATTAGCGGCGCCGCGCCCGGGCACGAGGGGATTTGCGCCCCGTTAACACCACCTTGGGGCGCTAACGGGAGGCGCAAAGCAACCCAATTTTTCTCATGCTTTTTAACCAGAAGAAATCATTGTTAAAATGGTTCCTCAGAGATTATGTAGTGTGACTGATTAAGAGAAGTTTGAGACCAATATAGAATGAAGTTCTGCTCTCATTTCTGGTTCTTAAACATCAAGGTCAATCAAGCTTTCAAGCCTCTGTGTTTGTAACCTGGATGCTCCACAGATTTGCCAGAATGTTGACATTGTACAGTGAGTGATGTGTCCTAAGAAACAAATAGTGCTATTTTCAATTAGTTCAACTATTATTTGAACAATTGCTAGAAAATTGGACCTAATCATTTGATACAGGTTAATATATCTTCCAAAATGGGTTTTATCCTAAATAGATCATTTAGGACAGAGCTTTTTCAAAGCAGCTATGAATCACAAGCAAAAATATCCTGCATGGTTTGTGATTAACTATAATTGTTGTAAGAGAATGCTGCTGTATACTACATTTATCTGTGCACTATGTTTTGATGATTATCATACAATAAACCATGCAAAGGATATAAATATTTTAGATGAAAAGTTAGAAACCTTTATATAGGTGGCTGACATCACAATCCTTTCTTGACAGACTTATTGGGGTCGATTTTCAGTGTGCCGTGGAGTCGGGATTGGAGGCATGCGGGGGGGTTAAATTCCCGAATTCGGGGGTCCCGACACCATCCCGCTCAAAACCCGCCTCCATGTAAGTTTCAAAGGAGGCGGGTACCCGCCCCGCACTGGGACCTGCCGACCTGAGACGGGAAGGGATTAGTGCCAATTAACTGCCTGTTAACAGGTAGTTAACAGGCAGTTTTTAGCCTAATCCCTATTTTGAAGGTTGTCGTGTGGGATTCCCGACGGCTCCAAACCACGCCAAGTTTTAGAGTCGGGCTGAAGGACTTGGAGGGGTCGAGATATCGGTGTTCAGGTGAGTGATGGGTGCATGAGTGCAAAGGTAAGTGTGTTTGGTGCGTCTAAAGTGTGTAAAGAAGTTTAAATTACCTGTACTTACCTTTACAGCCTTCCTTCCTCTAGGTTTCGGGAGTCCATCATTCAGCCGGCACAGAAATCAGAATGGCTGCGATCTGTCAAAAGTGACAGCCTGCAGCTTTCAGTGCCGGCGAGATTTCTAACTGAGTCTGCGTAGAAGGACTCAGGTTAGAAGTAAGACTGTCAGTGTTTGACAGCTTCAAACAGCTGGGCGGGCTCAACAAGGTCAATCAAGTAAAAATCGCGTGGATTGGCTGCATCTCGATGGAGGCGGGACTACAACCCGAAAGTTGTAGTCCCGCCTCCTTCCCGATTTCTGAATGAAAATCACCCCCATTGTGTAAGATTTTCCTTTTTGGGGCAGAGTGGGACTTCTGTCTGCCCTACCAACTCCATCCCAACCGCAACCCATTTCCCTGGGTCAGGGATTATTATTAAGCACACAGTGGGATTCCCATCACCAAGAGGGGGCCCATCAGTGCCTGGCTGCTTAATCCTGGTGGTGATGCATCAGG
The DNA here is from genome assembly GCF_052327205.1 of Somniosus microcephalus. Classification (NCBI taxonomy): domain Eukaryota; kingdom Metazoa; phylum Chordata; class Chondrichthyes; order Squaliformes; family Somniosidae; genus Somniosus; species Somniosus microcephalus. The sequence continues at coordinate 75,343,589 of NC_140988.1, read as the reverse complement.
ACTGTTGCTGCAAGGTTAGAATATGCAGCCAGACATTTAAAAGGATTGAAGAAAACTCAAGGGCGCTACAGCCTTGTAAGCCTCGGCAAAGACCAAGGCCTACGTAGGTGACTGTTTTGGGGCCTATATGGAGGGAAAAAAAGAGGCCTCTACTGGGTGCTCTCCCTCCATTCCCTGACTGTGGGACCACTACCACCATAACCTGGGGTCGACTTCCACACGGTAGTCCTGGGAAGCTGTGGTAACTGAAGTGGATGGAAGGGAAAAGGGTTGGGAGTTAATCCCTCTGTAAAAGATGGTTCATCAGCAAAAAAACATTGAAGATAAAAGTGTTTTGGTAAGGATGCTTCTCTGAGGAAATAAGAAGATGGTTGTCCATTCCTCATGAGCTGATACTTGCATCCTCTGAGAAACCTGCTGCCTAATTTGGCAATTCACCAGTTAAGCTTTTGAATTAGGCCAGATTGCCAAAACCATATTGAAGACTTGAAAAATATTGAGGTGCTTCAATGATACAATAATTCCAGGTGCTTACAAGGAACAGATCTTGAGCCTGTGATCTTCTGTCCAGTTCATGGAATCACCCCAATTGAAAACTTGAGCTGGACATTTGAAAGAAGTACTTTCTTTCTGGTTGAAGACTGAGATTGTTGCAAGTTAACTAATTTGCTCTGAAGGCAAACTAATGGCCAGCCATGATCTTATTGAATGGTGGAGCAGGCTCGAGGGCCATATGGCCTACTCCTGTTCTTATTTCTTATGTTCTTACAACATGTTGTAATGCCTAAGGTGTTGCAGCAACTTCTTATTCACTATGATTTCTGTGACAGCAGGAAAGGTGATTGGTTGGTGAGTATTAACTCACCATTCAATTCTCTCTAAGCTAGGACAGTGGTTTAAATTAAGAGCTGGGAAACTATAACGTACTTTATTAAATTAATAACTTAATTAGGTACATTAATTAATATAATTATAAATAATTGTTGAATTAAGACTTTAACTAATTAAATAAATAAAACAAGGTGAGACTAAGATGTGGCAGGGCAGGTTGTGTGTCTGGACTAAGGTATGGCAGAGCGGGTTGTGTATCTGGACTGCAGTATGTGGGAGTTTGTGGACAGCGAGACTGTCCCGAGTGAACACGTCTGCAGGAGATGTCTCCATCACGAATCTGTCCGGCTCAGAGTCATTGAGCTGGAGTGCGAGTTGGAGACACTCCAACACATAAGGGAGGGGGAGCAGTATCTGAACAGTTTGCTGCAGACTTCGGTCACACCTCGTAGAGAGGTGCAGGATCAGAACTGGGTTGGTGTGACTGATAGTGTGCAGAGTAAGAGGAACCCAGGTAAGAAAGGGAACGAGGATCCACAGAAACTGATCCTATCCAACAGGTACAATGTACTAGCTACCTGTGAGGATAAGGATAAAAACTGTTGGAAGGACAGCCAAAATGCGAACCATGGCACTTTGGAGCAGGAGGCTATCCTAAGGGGGGAGGAGGAGGAAGAGAGGAAGCGTAATGTGCTAGTTATAGGGGATTCTATAATTAGGGGGACAGATAGCATCCTTTATGAGCTAGATTGAGAGTCCCTCATAGTATGTTGTCTACCTGGTGCCAGGGTGAGGGACATCTTGAACCGGCTTGAATGGATATTGGAGAGGGAGGGGCAGGATCCAGATGTTGTGGTCCATGTTGGGACCAACAACATAGGGAAGAATAGGTAAGACGTCCTGTTTGTGGAGTACCAGGAACTAGGAGCTAAATTAAAGAACAGGACCTCAAGGGTTATAGGCCTACAAATTCGGTTGGCTTTGCGCCCAGTTTTCGCCCAAAGAGGGCTTTTGCGCCACTTGCTAAACTTCCCCCGATATTCAGCGGTGCGGTAATGGCGGCGTTAGCCAGTAGCGCTGCGCCGCCACCGATGACGTCATCGGTGTGCGCAGTGCCCCGCTACCGCCCCGACCGCCATATTGAGTTGCGGCCGCCTCTTCCGCGGCGGCCGCAAACAGCGACCAGAAAATGGGGCCTACCTGATGCGGTAGTGGGGCGAGTTAAGGCGGATGTGCGGCCGGCCGCTTTTTCGGCGGCTGCCTGCCCGCACCTCCTTCCCCGGCCTCCTCCACCCCCCCCCCCCCGCGGCATTGCCGGCTGTTTTCCGGGAGCCCGGCACTTCTCCGTGGTGCCGGGCTCATTTGCCGGCACTAGCGAGCGGCGATCACGCTGTTGCAGGCACCTCCCCCTTAAGAGAGGGAGGAAGGCCTGCAGTACCGCAGCCTGCCGCTCCGCAGCGGGTGGCGCTGCGGCACTTAGCGCGCCGATATTCAGTTTCAGCGCCCCAAGCGGGGGCACCGAAACCCTTGATTTGCGGCCGGCTTCGACTTGGGGCGCTGAAACTGAATATCCGGCGGGCGCAAGTGGCTCCGCGCGCAGCGGTAATTTCTGGGCGCAAGCGAGCTGGCCGCCCCAAAGTCAATTTCTAGCCCATAATCTCTGGATAATTACCTGAGCCATGTACAAATTGGCGTAGGGATAAGCTGATTAGGGAAGTGAACATGTGGCTAAAGAAGTGGTGTGGGAAAGAGGGCTTCCATTTCATGGGGCACTGGCACCAGTATTGGGACAGGAAGGAACTGTACCATTGGGACAGGCTCCACCTAGGACCCTGGTGGACCTGGGATCAGGGTACTAGCGGAAAGGATAAATAGGGTGGTCACAAGGACTTTAAACTAGTAAATGGGGTGGGGGGGGGGGGGGCGGTGCTGCTCAGGTGGAAACTAGTGCAAATAGTAGTTCAAAAACAAACGAAAGGGAAGAGAGTAGAGTAACAGTCAGAAATTGTACTTTAGGCACTACAGATAAAGGGAAAACTAAAAGGTGTAAAGTGATTCAACCAGGAGAGAGAAATAAGAAACATATGAGTAAAACATTAGAGCTGAATGACAGGCTTGGGTGTGTGGCCCAAATAAGCATTCTTTATATGGAATAAATTGAATGAACTGCAGGCGTGAATTCAAATTGGAGGGTATGACATGGAACCATTACTGAGACATGGCTGCAAGACGATCAGGACCGGGAACTAAATATACCAGGTTATAAGGTCTACAGGAAAGATAGGGAAAATGGTGGAGGGGGAGGAGTAGCTTTAGTGATTAAGGATTAAATCACTTCAATGATAAGAGGATATAAAGGAGGAGACTTTATGGGTAGAATTAAGAAATCGGAAAGGATTTAAGACTGTAGTTGGAGTTGTGTTTTGGCAGCTGTGAAGTGCTAGATTGTATAAATGCAGAGATTAGACAAGCGTGTAGCAAAGGCAGAGTGGTTTTAATGGGGAATTTTAACTTTCATATAGATTGCGTTAAGCAGACTAGCACCTGTCAGAAAGGTACTGAATTTCTTGAGTGTGTCTGGGATAGTTTTCTACAACAATATGTCCTAGAGGCAACAAAGGGGCAGGCCATATTAGATTTAGTAATGAGTAATGAGCCAGATTTAGTTAACAGCCTAACAGTGCATGAACATTTATCTAATAGTGATCATAAAATGATCGAGTTCAACGTAGCATTTGAAAGGGAGAAACGCAAAATAGCTACTAAGATTCTAGACTTAAGTAAGGCCGACTTCAACGGGATGGAAGAGAGACTGTCCACAGTAAACTGGACAAATCTGTTAATGGGTAAAATGAAGATCAGTAGGAGCTGTGCAAAAAATAATTTAACATGATACAGAACCAGTTTATACCCCTGAGGGGTAAGAGCTCTACTTGCCAAAAAAAACCAGCCATGGATGACTAAAGAGATGAGGGACAGCATAAAACTAAAGGAAAGGGCATACAAAAATGCAAAAAATAGTACAGATCCTGTTGAATAGGAAAGATACAAAGAACAGCAAAAAGTCACAAAACATAGTAAGAGCTACAAAAGGGGAAGAACAAAAAGAAACTTGCAAACGATATCAAAATGAACACGAAGATTTTTTTTACAATTACATTAGGAAAAAGAGGTTAGTCAGGAGCAATGTTGGCCCCTTAAAAGCTAAAAGCGGTGATATTGTCAATAATAAAGAAATGGCGGACATGTTGAATAATTACTTTGCGTCAGTATTTACAGTAGAAGAAGAGGACAGCATGCCAGACATCCCAAGGAAACTAATAGTGAATCAGGGACAGGGACTCAATAAAATTAAAGTAAGTCAAACAACAGTAATGAAGAAAATAATGGCACTAAAGAGTGACAAATCCCGAGGACCAGATGGTTTCCATCCCAGGGATATAAAGGAAGTAGGTGAGCACATTGCAGATGCTATAACTATAATTTTCCAAAGTTCTCTCGATTCAGGAACCATTCCTTTAGATTGGAAAATTGTGCATGTCACTCCACTATTTAAGAATGGTGAGAGAGGGAAACCATGGAATTATAGATCAGTTAGCCTAACATTTGTCGTGAAATTACTAGTCTATAATTAAGGATAGAGTGACTGAACACCTCAAAAATTTTCAGTTGATCAGAGAGAGCCAGCATGGATTTATGAAAGGTGGGTCATGCCTGACAAACCTAATTGAATTTTTTGAAGAGTTGACTAAAGTAGTGGACAGGGGAATGTCTATGGATGTTATTTATATGGACTTCCAGAAGGCATTTGATAAAATCCCTCATAAGAGACTGTTAACTAAGGTAGAAGCCCATGGAATTGAGGACAAATTATTGACCCGGTTAGGAAATTGGCTGAGCGGCAGGAGGCAGAGAGTAGGGATAATGGGTATGTACTCAAATTGTCAGGATGTGACTAGGGCTGTCCCGCAGGGATCAGTGTTGGGGCCTCAACTATTCACCGTATTTATTAACGACTTCGATGATGTCATAGAAAGTCATGTATCTAAATTTTCTGATGACACAAACATGGGCAGCACTGTAGGCAGTGTAGATGAAAGCATAAAATTACAGAGGGATATTGATCGATTAAGTGAATCAGCAAAACTGTGGCAAATGGATTTCAATGTAGGCAAATGTGAGGTCATCCACTTTGGACCTAAAAAGGATAGAACAGGGTACTTTCTAAATGGTGAAAAGCTAAAAACAGTGGAGGTCCAAAGAGACTTGGGGTCCAGGTACATAGGTCATTAAAATGTCATGAACAGGTACAGAAAATAATCAAAAAGGCTAATGGAATGCTGGCCTTTATATCTAGAGGACTAGAATATAAGGGGGTAGATGTTATGCTGCAGCTATACAAAACCCTGGTTAGGCCATACCTGGAGTACTGTGAGCAGTTCTGGGCACCACACCTTAGGGAGGATATATTGCCCTTGGAGGGAGTGCAGTGTAGGTTTACCAGGTTGTTACCTGGATTTCAAGGGTTAAGTTACGATGATAGATTACACAAATTAGGGTTGTATTCCCTAGAATTTATGAGGTTAATATAGAAACATAGAAAGATAGGAGATAGGAGCAGGAGTAGGCCATTCAGCCCCTCGAGCCTGCTCCACCATTCAATGAGATCATGGCTGATCATCCAAATTAAGTACCCTGTCCCTGCTTTCTCCCCATATCCCTTGATCCCTTTAGCCTTAAGAAATATATCCAACTCCTTCTTGAATATATTTAATGAATTGGCCTCTACTGCCTTCTGTGGTAGAGAATTCCACAGGTTCACCACTCTCTGGGTGAAGAAATTCCTCCTCATCTCTGACCTAATTGGCTTACCCTTATCCTTAGACTGTGACCCCTGGTTCTGGACTCCCCGACCATCGGGAACATCCTTCCTGCATCTAGTCTGTCCAGTCCTGTCAGAATTTTATAAGTTTCAATGAGATCCCATCTCATTCTTCTAAACTCCAACGAGTATATGCCCAATCGACCCAATCTCTCCTCATACGTCATTCCTGCCATCCCAGGTATCAGCCTGATGAAGCTTCGCTGCACTCCTTCCATGGCAAGAACATCCTTCCTCAGAAAAGGTGACCAAAACTGCACACAATACTCAAGATGTGGTCTCACCAAGGCCCTGTACAATTGCAGCAAGACATCCTTGCTCCTGTACTCAAAACCTCTCTCTGCGAAGGCCAACATACCATTTGCCTTCCTAACCGCCTACTGCACCTGCATGCTTACCTTCAGCGACTGGTGCACAAGGACACCCAGGTCTCATTGCACTTCCCCTTCTCCCAATCTATTGCCATTCAGATAATAATCTGCCTTCCTGTTTTTGACACCAAAGTGGATAACCTCGCATTTATCCACGTTATATTGCATCTGCCATGCATCTGCCCAATCATCCAACCTATCCAAATAATATTGGAGTTTCTCGGCATCTTCCTCACAGCACACATGCCCACCCAGCTTTGTGTCGTCTGCAAACTTGGAAATATTACATCTAGATCCCTCATCTAGATCATTAATATATATTGTGAATAGCTGGGGTCCAAGGACCGATCCCTGCGGTACCCCACTAGTCACTGCCTGCCACTCGGAAAAAGACCCGTTTATTCCAACTCTTTGCTTTCTGTCTGCCAACCAGTTCTCTATCCAAGTCAATACCTTGCCTCCAATCCCATCTGCCTTAACTTTACACTCTAAACTCTTATGCGGGACCTTATCGAAAGCCTTTTGAAAGTCGAAATACATCACATCCACTGGTTCTCCCTTATCTATTTTACCAGTTGCATCCTCAAAAAATTCCAGTAGATTAGTCAAGCATGATTTACCTTTTATAAATCCATGTTGACTTTGTCCGATCTTGTCACTATTTTCCAAGTGCTCTACTATTACATCTTTCATACTGGACTCTAGCATTTTCCCCACTACCGATGTCAGGCTTACCGGTCTGTAATTCCCCGTTTTCTCTCTACCACCTTTTTGGAATAGTGGGGTAACATTAGCTACCCTCCAATCCATGGGAACTGTTCCAGATTCTATCGAATGTTGGAAGATGATCAGCAATATATCTACTATTTCTAGGGCCACTTCCTTAAGTACCCTAGGATGTAGATTATCAGGCCCTGGGGATTTATCGGCCTTCAATCCCGTCAATTTCCCTAACATCATTTCCCTACAAATACTGATTTCTTTCAGTTCCTCCCTTTCATCAGACCCTATGTTCCCCGACATCTCTGGAAGGTTATTTGTGTCCTCCTTTGTGAAGACAGAACCAAAATATGTATTTAATTGGTCTGCCATTTCTTTGTTCCCCATTATAAATTCCCCTGATTCTGATTGCAAGGGACCTACGCTTGACTTCACCAATCTTTTTCTCTTCAAATATCTATAGAAGCTTTTACAGTCAGTTTTTATGTTCCCTGATAGCTTACTCTCATACTCTATTTTCCCCTTCTTAATTAATCCCTTTGTCCTGCTTTGTTGAATCCTAAACTGCTCCCAATCCTCAGGTTTACTGCTTTGTCTGGCCAATTTATATGTCCTCTCCTTGGATCTTGTGCTATCCCTAATTTCCCTTGTTAGCCACGGTTGAGTCACCTTTTTTGTTTTATTTTTATGCCCAACTGGGATGAACAAATTCTGTAGTTTATCCATGCGGTCTTTGAATGCTTGCCATTGCCTATCCACCGTCAACCCTTTGAGTGACATTCCCCAATCAATCCTACCCAACTCGCTCCTCATACCATCATAGTTTCCTTTATTTAAATTGAGGACCCTAGTCTCTGAGTCAACTACTTCACTCTCCATTTTAATGAAGAATTCGATCATATTATGATCGCTCCGACCCAAGGGGCCTCATACAACAAGATTGTTAATTAATCCTTTCTCATTACATAATACCCAGTCTAAGATGGCCTGATCTCCAGTTGGTTCCTCGACATATTGGTCCAGGAAACCATCCTGTTTACACTCCAGGAATCCATCCTGTTTACACTCCAGGAATTCCTCCTCCACAGTATTGTTACTAATTTAGTTAGCCCAATCAACATGTAGATTAAAGTCACCCATAACTGCTGTGCCCTTATTGCACGCTTCTCTAATTTCCCTTTTAATGCCATCCCCAACCTCTGCATTACTGTTTGGAGGTCTATATACCACTCCCACTAACGTTTTCTGCCCCTTGGTATTTCTAATTTCTACCCATACAGATTCCACAACATCAGAGCTAATATCCTTCATTACAATTGTGTTAATCCCCTCTTTAACCAGCAATGCCACCCCACCTCCTTTTATTTTTTGTCTATCTTTCCTGAATATTGAATACCCTTGAATGTTGAGTTCCCAGCCTTGGCCACCCTGGAGCCATGTTTCCGTAATCCCAATCAAATCCTATTCATTTACCTCTATTTGCGCAGCTAATTCATCCACCTTATTACGAATGCTCCTCGCATTAAGACACAAAGGCCTAGAAATTCAGTTGCGTTTGCGCCCACTTAGGGGCGAAAGAGTGGGTTGCGCCGGAAGTTTTTTAGTGCCCGAAATTAAGTTGGGCCCTAACATCGGCGTTAGCCGGTAGCGCTGCGCCGGCACCGATGACGTCATCGGTGTGCGCAGCGCCCCGGTTCCAACGCGATTCCGTTCCGAAGGCCAAATTCAGTTGCGGCCGCCTCGCCCGCAGCGGCCGCAAACGTCGTTTGGAAAACAGGGCCTTGCAGCTCCGAGAGGCCGGCGCATAAAGGTGGAGGGGCGGCCGGCCGCTTTCCCGGCGGCCGCATGGCCGCACCTCCCTCCCCGGACTCCTGCACCACCCCCCCGCGGCATTGCTGTCTGACTCCCGCGAGCCCGGCACTTCTCCGTGGTGCCGGGCTCATTTGCCGGGGGAATCCAGCGGCGATCTCACGGCTGCAGGCAGCTCCTCCTTAAGAGAAGGAGGAGGCCTGCAGTACCCCAGCCTGCCGCACCGCATCGGGTGGCGCAGCGGCAGCTGGACGCCTGAAATAGACTTTCATCGCCCCAAGCGAGGCGGCCAAACCCTGCAGTAGCGCCCGCCTCCGTCTTGGCCCGTCGCAACTGAATTTCAGGCGGGCGCTGCGGGAATCCGGGCGAGCGCTAAATTTCGGGCGCTGAAGACCTGGCGGGGCCTTACTGAATTTCTAGGCCCCAGCCTTCAGGCTTGTTTTTTTTTAACACTCTTAGACCTTTTAGAATTATTATTTACTGTGGCCATGTTTGATTTAAACCGTTGATTTCTCTGACTGCCACTTTTGTTTTTCTCCTTCCTATCTTTTGCTTTTATCCTTGTTTCCCTTTCCTCTGTCTCCCTGCTCAGGTTCCCAACCCCCTGCCATTTTAGTTTAAACCCTCCCCCAGAGCACTAGCAAACACCCCCCCAGGACATCGGCTCCTGCCCTGCCCAGGTGCAAACCATCCGATTTGTACTGGTCCCACCTCCCCCAGAACCGGTTCCAATGTCCCAGGAATTTGAATCCCTCCCCCTTGCACCATTCCTCTAGCCACGTATTCCATCGGAAATAAGGGGTGACCTGATCGAAGTTTTCAAGATATTAAGGGGAACAGATAGGATAGAGAGAGAGAAACTATTTCTGCTGTTTGGGGATTCTAGGACTAGGGGGCATAGTCTAAAAATTGTAGCCAGACCTTTCAGAAATGAAATTAGGAAACAATTCTACACACAAGGGATGGTGGAAGTTTGGAACTCTCTTCTGCAAACAGCAATTGATGTTAGATCAATTGTTAATTTTAAATCTGAGATTGATAGCTTTTTGTTAACCAAAGGTATTGTGGGATATGGGCCAAAGGCGGGTATATGGAGTTAGGTCGCAGATCAGCCATGATCTCATTGAATGGTGGAACAAGCTCGAGGGACTCAATGACCTACTCCTGTTCCTATGTTCCTACATTCCTATTACTAAATTTGTAATGTTATCATAGAGTCATAGAGTTATACAGCACGGATAGAGGCCCGTCGGCCCATCGTGTCCGCGCCGGCCATCAAGCCCTGTCTAATCTAATCCCATATTCCAGCATTTGGTCTGTAGCCTTGTATGCTATGGCATTTCAAGTGCTCATCCAAATGCTTCTTGAATGTTGTGAGGGTTCCAGCCTCCACAACCCTTTCGGGCAGTGAGTTCCAGACTCCAACCACCCTCTGGGTGAAGAAGTTCTTTCTCAAATCCCCTCTAAAGCTCCCGCCCTTTACCTTGAATCTATGCCCCCTAGTTATTGACCCTTCTACTAAGGGAAAAAGCTCCTTAGTATCCATCCTATCTATGCCCCTCATAATTTTGTACACCTCAATCATGTCCCCCCTCAGCCTCCTCTGCTCCAAGGAAAACAAACCCAATCTGCCCAGTCTCTCTTCATAGCTGAAGCGCTCCAGCCCTGGTAGCATCCTGGTGAATCTCCTCTGCACCCTCTCCAAAGCTATCACATCCTTCCTGTAGTGTGGCGACCAGAACTGCACACAGTATTCCAGCTGTGGCCTAACCAGCGTTTTATACAGCTCCATCATAACCTCCTTGCTCTTATATTCTATGCCTCGGCTAATGAAGGCAAGTATCCCATATGCCTTTTTTACCACCTTATCCACCTGTTCCGCCACCTTCAGGGATCTGTGTACTTGCACACCCAGATCCCTCTGACCCTCCGTCTTGCCTAGGGTCTTACCATTCATTGTGTATTCCCTTGCCTTGTTAGTCCCCCCAAAGTGCATCACCTCGCACTTTTCCGGGTTAAATTCCATTTGCCACTGTTCCGCCCATCTGACCAACCCATCGATATCGTCCTGCAGACTGAGACTACCCTCCTCGCTATTTACCACCCTACCAATTTTTGTATCATCCGCGAACTTACTGATCATACCTTTTACATTCATATCCAATTCATTAATATAGACCACAAACAGCAAGGGACCCAGCACCGATCCCTGTGGTAGCCCACTGGCCACAGGCTTCCAGTCACAAAAACAACCTTCGACCATCACCCTCTGCCTTCTGCCACTAAGCCAGTTTTTTATCCAACGTGCCAAGGCACCCTGGATTCCATGGGCTCTTACCTTCTTGACCAGTCTCCTGTGCGGGACTTTATCGAAGGCCTTACTGAAATCCATGTATACCACATCCACTGCGTTGCCCTCATCCACACACCTAGTCACCCCCTCAAAAAATTCAATCAAATTAGTCAGACATGATCTTCCCTTGACAAAGCCATGTTGACTATCCCTGATTAATCCTTGCCTCTCCAAGTGGAGGCTGATTTTGTCCCTCAGAATTTTTTCCAATAATTTTCCCACCACTGATGTTAGGCTCACTGGCCTGTAGTTCCCCGGTTTTTCCCTACTCCCCTTCTTGAATAATGAAACTACATTAGCGGTTCTCCAGTCCTCTGGCACATCCCCTGTGGCCAGAGAGGTTCTGAATATGTGTGTTAGAGCCCCCGCAATCTCTTCCTTTGCCTCACACAGCAGCCTGGGATACATTTCGTCCGGGCCTGGGGATTTATCCATTTTTAGGCCTGCTAAAATTCAGGCCTGTTGGAATTCAATATTTAATATTGCAGTTCTGCCTCCAATAATCTGGCAATTAAAAGAATACAATTTTAAGAACATTCAAGCTAGGCCCCAGAGCGGAGTAGTACCTGTGTAGGAAGCAGAGGCGGTGGCGGAGCAGCTATAAAAGCGACCCGAGGATGAGGTAGGCCCCAGAGCGGAGTCGGACCTGTGTGGGAAGCAGCGGCAGCGGCGGAGCGGCTATAAAAGCGACCGAGGACCAGGTAGGCCCCAGAGCGGAGTCGGGCCTCTGTGGGAAGCAGAGGCGGCGGCGGAGCGGCTATAAAAGCGACCCCGAGGACCAGGTAGGCCCCAGAACGGAGCCGGACCTGTGTGGGAAGCAGAGGCGGCGGCGGCGGAGCGGCTATGAAAGCGACCCCAGGACCAGGTAGGCCCCAGAGCAGAGTCGAACCTGTGTGGGAAGCAGAGGCGGCGGCGGAGCGGCTATGAAAGCGACCCCGAGGACCAGGTAGGCGTACCAATCTCCAATCTCCGAGCTCCAAGAGCGGGAGAGAGGTAAAAAGTAGTTGAAGTGTGATGTCACCAGAAAGCAGGTAAGTGATTGGTTGGTGAGTATTTTCTCTTTCTCTTTTTTTTTCCAAGCTTAAATTCTGCGGTTTTTATTTTCTAGGGTCTCTGTGGTGTAGTGGGGACAGTTGGTAAATAAGCACCCTAGAGTAGATCTTTAATTGGTGGTATTGATTTAATTAAATTAATTAAAGGGTAAGTCATGTCAGGACAGTCCAGCCCCGTGTTATGCTCCTCTTGCTTTATGTGGGAATTCAGGGACACTGCCCCTGACGACCATGTGTGCCAGAAATGCATCCAGCTGTAGCTACTAGCGGACCGTATTGAGGCGCTGGAGCTGCGGATGGATGAGTTTTGGAGCATTCACGATGCTGAGCGGGTCGTGGATTGCACGTTTAGTGAGTTGGTCACACCGCAGGTTAGGGCTGCACAGGCAGACGAGAAATGGGTGACCATCAGGCGGAGCAGTAGAGGCAGGCAGGTAGTGCAGGGGACCCCTGTGGCCATCCCCCCTTTCAAACAGGTATACCGATTTGGATACTGTTGAGGGGGATGACTTACCAGGGGAAGGCAGCAGCAGCCAACTTCCTGGCACCAGGGGTGCTTCTGCTGCTCAGGAAAGGAGGAAAAAGAGTGGTAGGGGATTCTATTGTAAGGGGAACAGATAGGCGTTTCTGTGGCCGTAAACGTAACTCCAGGATGGTTTGTTGCCTCCCTGGTGCCAGGGTCAAGGATGTCATTGAATGGCTGCAGGGCATTCTGAAGGGGGAGGGTGAACAGTCAGAGGTCGTGGTTCACATTGGGACCAATGACATGGGTAGGAAGAGGGATGAGGTCCTGCAGCAAGAATTTAGGGAGCTAGGTAGCAGATTAAAGAGCAGGACCTTAAAGGTTGTAATCTCTGGATTACTCCCGGTGCCACGTGCTAGTGAGTATAGGAATTGGAGGATAGAGCAGATGAATGCGTGGCTAAAGAGTTGGTGCAGGAGGGAGGGCTTTAGTTTCCTGGATCACTGGGCTTGTTTCTGGGGAAGGTGGGACTTGTACAAGTCGGACGGGTTGCACCTGAACCAGAGCGGGACAAATATCCTTGCGGGGAGGTTTGCTAGCACTGTTCGGGGGGGTTTAAACTAAAATGGCAGGGGGTTGGGAACCTGAGCAGGGAGACAGAGGAAAGGGAAACAGGGATAAAAGCAAAAGATAGGAAGGAGAAAAACAAAAGTGGCAGTCAGAGAAATCAACGGTTTAAATCAAACGTGGCCACAGTAAATAATAATTGTAATAGGTCTAAGAGCATTAAAAAAACAAGCCTGAAGGCTTTTGGGGAGAAATTGGGTGAGTAGCGCCACCTGTTAGCGCCTAAAGAGGCAGTCAGTGGCTGTAGCGCCACTGGCTGCGTCTCCTGCGATATTCAGTAGGGGCGCTAATGGTGGCGTTAGGCTTTTGCGCTGCGCCGCCACCGATGACGTCATCGGTGTGCGCAGCGCCCCATTCGTGCCCCGTTCGCGATATTTGGTAGCGAACGCCGCAGTTGCGCCGCTCGCTACCCGCACCCGGTTCACGGGGCCTTACTGTGCCGGCAGTGGCGCACGTTAAGGTGGAGGTGCGGGGTGGCCGCTTTTTCGGCGGCCGCCTACCAGCACCTCCGTCCCCGGCCTCCTAACCACCCCGCCGCCCCCCCCCCGTGGCATTGCCGGCTGTTTCCCGAGAGCCCAGCACTTCTCCTTGGTGCCGGGCTCATTTGCCGGCACTCGCGATCGGGGATCGCGCTGTTGCAGGCACCTCCCCCTTAACAGTGGGAGGAAGGCCTGCATGTGGCGCTGCGGCACGTTGCGCTGCGATAATCAGTTTCAGCGCCCTAAGAGGGACGTGGGGTGCCTTGAGCCTCGCCCCGTGTCCCTCGAGCGGCACTGAAACTGAATTTCTGGCGATTGGAATTACTCCGATCGCTGCGCTAAATCCTGCGCTCAGGAAACTTTTGCGCCCCAACCCAATTTCTAGGCCTTTGTGTCTTAATGCGAGGAGCATTTGTAATAAGGTGGATGAATTGGCTGTGCAAATAGAGGTAAACGAATATGATTTGGTTGGGATTACGGAAACGTGGCTCAAGGATGGCCAAGACTGGGAACTCAACATTCAGGGGTATTCGATATTCAGGAAAGATAGGCAAAAAGGAAAGGGAGGTGGGGTAGCATTACTGGTTAAAGAAGAATATTAGCTCTGATGATGTGGAATCTGTATGGGTAGAATTGAGAAATACTAAGGGGAAAAAAACATTAGTGGGAGTGGTATATAGACCTCCAAACAGTAAGGCGGAGGTTGGGGATGGCATTAAAAGGGAAATTAAAGAAGCGTGCAATAAGGGCACAGCAGTCATCATGGGTGACTTTAATCTACATATAGATTGGGCCAACCAAATTAGTAACAATACTGTGGGAGGAGGAATTCCTGGAGTGTTTACGGGATGGTTTCCTGGACCAATATGTCGAGGAACCAACCAGAGATCAGGCCATCTTAGACTAGGTATCATGTAACGAGAAAGGGTTAATTAGCAATCTTGTTGTACGAGGCCCCTTGGGTCGGAGCGATCATAATATGATCGAATTCTTCATTAAGATGGAGAATGAAGTAGTTGACTCAGAGACTAGGGTCCTCAATTTAAATAAAGGAAACTACGATGGTCTGAGGAGCGAGTTGGGTAGGATTGATTGGGAAATGGCACTCAAAGGGTTGACGGTGGATAGGCAATGGCAAACATTCAAAGACCGAATGGATGAGCTACAGAATTTGTTCATCCCAGTTTGGCATAAAAATAAAACAAAAAAGTTGACTCAACCGTGGCTAACAAGGGAAATTAGGGATAGCATAAGATCCAAGGAGAGGACATATAAATTGGCCAGAAAAAGCAATAATCCTGAGGATTGGGAGCAGTTTAGGATTCAACAAAAGAGGACAAAGGAATTAATTAAGAAAGGGAAAATAGAATATGAGAGTAAGCTATCAGGGAACATAAAAACTGACTGTAAAAGCTTTTACAGATATGTGAAGAGAAAAAGATTGGTGAAGTCAAGCGTAGGTCCCTTGCAGTCAGAATCAGGGGAATTTATAATGGGAAACAGAGAAATGGCAGACCAACTAAATTCATACTTTGGTTCTGTCTTCACAAAGGAGGACACAAATAACCTCCCAGAGATGCCGGGGAACATAGGGTCTGATGAAAGGGTGGAACTGAAAGAAATCAGTATTTGTAGGGAAATGGTGTTAGGAAAATTGATGGGACGGAAGGCCGATAAATCCCCAGGGCCTGATAATCTACATCCCAGGGTACTTAAGGAAGTGGCCCTAGAAATAGTAGATGCATTGCTGGTCATCTTCCAGAACTCGATAGACTCTGGAACAGTACCCATGGATTGGAGGGTAGCTAATGTTACCCCACTATTCAAAAAAGGTGGTAGAGAAAAAGCGGGGAATTATAGACCGGTAAGCTTGACATCGGTAGTGGGGAAAATGCTAGAGTCCATTATAAAAGATGTAATAGCAGAGCACTTGGAAAGCAGTGACAGGATCGGACAAAGTCAACATGGATTTACAAAAGGTAAATCATGCTTGACTAATCTACTGGAATTTTGTGAGGATGTAACTGGTAAAATAGATAAGGGAGAACCAGTGGATGTGGTGTATTTGGACTTTCAGAAGGCTTTCGATAAGGTCCCACATAAGAGATGAGTGTGCAAAATTAAGGTACATGGGATTGGGGGCAAGGTATTGACTTGGATAGAGAACTGGTTGGCGGACAGAAAGCAAAGAGTTGGAATAAACGGGTCGTTTTCCGAGTGGCAAGCAGTGACTAGTGGGGTACTGCAAGGATCGGTGCTAGGACCCCAGCTGTTCACAATATATATTAATGATCTGGACGAGGGAATTGGATGTAATATCTCCAAATTTGCAGATGACACAAAGCTGGGTGGGAGGGTAAGCTGTGAGGAGGATGTCGTGAAACTCCAGTACGATTTGGACAGGTTGGGTGATTGGGCAGAAACATGGCAAATGCACTATAATGTGGATAAATGTGAGGTTATCCACTTTGGTGTCAAAAACAGGAAGGCAGATTATTATTTGAATGGCAATAGATTGGGAGAAGGGGAAGTGCAAAGAGACCTGGGTGTTCTTGTGCTCCAGTCGCTGAAGGTAAGCATGCAGGTGCTGCAGGCGGTTAAGAAGGCAAATGGTATGTTGGCCTTCGTAGCAAGAGGGTTCGAGTACAGGAACATAGAAACATAGAAGATAGGAGCAGGAGTAGGCCATTCGGCCCTTCGAGCCTGCTCCGCCATTCAATGAGATCATGGCTGATCATCCAATTTCAGTACCCGGTCCCTGCCTTCTCCCCATATCCCTTGATCCCTTTAGCCTTAAGAAATATATCCAACTCTTTCTTGAATATACTTAATGAACTGGCCTCCACCGCCCTCTGTGGCAGAGAATTCCACAGGTTCACCACTCTCTGGGTGAAGAAATTCCTCCTCATTTCAGTCCTAAATGGCTTACCCCTTATCCTTAGACTATGACCCCTGGTTCTGGACTCCCCGGCCATCAGAAACATCCTTCCTGCATCTAGTCTGTCCAGGCCTGACAGAATTTTATAGGTTTCGATGAGATCCCCTCTCAATCTTCTAAACTCCAGTGAGTATAAGCCCAATCGACACAAGGATGTCTTGCTACAGTTGTACAGGGCCTTGGTGAGACCACACCTTGAGTATTGTGTGCAGTTTTGGTTGCCTTACCTGAGGAAGGACGTTCTTGCCATGGAGGGAGTGCAGCGAAGATTCACCAGGCTGATACCTGGGATGGCAGGAATGACGTATGAGGAGAGATTGTGACAGGTACATTAGAATCACTACTGTGTCTATCCTTCCAGCTGTTCTGTAGGGAGGCAGGGCCATAGCAAGTCTAACAGCAATGCAGAATTTTCATTTGCTGAAGTTCCTTCTAAATAGGTTTGGGTACAGTAGATAGCCAAAAAAGAATAATACTGCTTTAATTGGAAGCAGATGTAAAGATATTGCTTCATATCATGATTATAGCACTTTTGTAACTTCCAAGGAAAAAGGTCAAATATTGGGAATATATTTTGGATGCAAAGATACCTTTGAGGGTCTCAGGGCTAGAAATTCAGTAGGCTTTGCGCCCAGTTTTCGCCCAAAGAGGGCTTTTGCACCACTTGCTGAGCTTTCGCCGATATTCAGCGCCGCGGTAATGGCGGCGTTAGCCAGTAGCGCTGCGCCGCCACCGACGACGTCATTGGTGTGCGCAGTGCCCCGCTACCGCCCTGACCACCATATTTAGTTGCGGCCGCCTCTTCCGCAGCGGCCGCAAACAGCGATCAGAAAACGGGGCCGTCCTGTAGCGTTAGTGGGGCGAGTTAAGGCGGAGGTGCAGTCGGCCGCTTTTTCGGCGGCCGCCTGCCCGCACCTCCTTCCCTGGCCTCCTCCACCCCCCCCCCCGCGGCATTGCCGGCTGTTTTCCGGGAGCCCGGCACTTCTCCGTGGTGCCGGGCTCATTTGCCGGCACTAGCGAGCGGCAATCTCGCTGTTGCAGGCACCTCCCCCTTAAGAGAGGGAGGAAGGCCTGCAGTACCGCAGCCTGCCGCTCCGCAGCGGGTGGCGCTGCGGCACCTAGCGCGCCGATATTCAGTTTCAGCGCCCCAAGCGGGGGCGCCGAAACCCTTGAATAGCGGCCGCCTTCGAGTTGGGGCGCTGAAACTGAATTTCCGGCGGGCGCAAGTGGCTCCGCGCGCAGCGGTACTTTCTGGGCGCGAGCGAGCTGGCCGCCCCAAACTGAATTTCTAGGCCTCAGTGTCTTGCATGATTCATGTCACTGGTTACTCACAGTGGCGGGTGGACGTGTTAGAAACAACTTGTTTCGTAGGAGTCCTCCAAGAATCACTTTTAAATAGATCTTGTTGATGAAATACGTGCTTTCGATGAACCCAGAGGGAGGGAGCTAGGTTGTTAACTTCCCTTCATTGGATTTTGATACCCTGGTATGGAGCAAAGGCAGGTAAATGGATTTGAAGTACAGATCAGCCACGATCTAATTGAATGGTGGAACAGGCCCGAGGGGCCGAATGACCTACTCCTCTTATGTATCTCTGAAAATGTGGTGTCACACTTTGCCTTGTGTATGCATCTTTCATAAGGTAAGTTGGGTATAAGTGTTTCCTCAGTTTAGTTGAAGGATAAAACAAAGATGAGGTACATGTTTCAAGCATTCAGTCAGCACAGATTTAAATATGGTTGTGATAAGGCTGTGCAGAATAGAACTGAAATCAAAGCAACCATGGAAAGCATTTCTCAAACTGTCACTTTCTTACATGTAGGAGTGCCATAAATTACAAAATAATCCTGGGGAAGAGAGGAATTACATTGTTGCAAACAGTATTAGACACTGCCCTATTTTAGTGAAAGAGTGCCTACTTTGGCAGAAAGCTGCAGCTCCAAAATCAAAAAACATAGAACTGTACTGACGTTATTGTGCTGAATCAGCATTGCATTGCAATAAGAAAAAGAAAGCTTTTTCCTGGCACTGCACACAGATAGCTGATTTAGCTGATACTGTGAATCATGATTGTTAGACTGTCAGTTCCACTACAGAATGAACTCATTTCAGGCAGAAAGGGGAACTGTTAATACTTATATTAAAGAACCAGTGTCCATTTTCAAGTGAATTCGTTTGCTTTGATCCAAAGCTTTTTGGATAATTAGCAGCTCCGGATTTGCTGCTTGCTATTTTCTGCTGAACTAGTGCCTTCCATTCTCTTCAGCCTATTTAATGTTTTACACACGAAAATGTTCAGCAGTGTCTAACTAACATCGGTTCAGATTTGGAAATCTGTGTGTAATATATGTGAGTATCTGTGTAATCTTCCTGACTAGGTAGATAGTTTAACGAATATCTTTGTTCATATGTAGCCAATACATAAAATTAGGTTGCAGGATAATAATAAATTGTAATGCAAGGCACTGCCTTATAATAAGACCAGCTATGCACCACAGCTTTGTCTGTGAATCCTGCTTATCACCAGTCACAATGAACTTTTGATTTGTATGGTAATTGCAACTTATACATAAATATTGCTGCTTATTTTTAAAGCTGCTGCGGAAAATCAGTAGCAACAGTCCATTTAAGAGATCTGAATTGCAACAGGCTCCTCGGGATTGACTTTAACTCCGCTCGCCTGGTAGAAACCTCCGATGACGTCATCGGGGCCCAATCTACTATTTTAGCCTGAGGCCTGAGTGAGGAGCAGTGATGGCTTCCCCACTGGGAGCAGGAGCCAGGGTTAGAAAAGGCTTATGAAGATAAGTTTTAAAAAGTTTTGCTAATCTCGTGGGCCAGGAGGAGCAGGTGTACGCCTCTGAGCCTCACCTTGGGCTTCACCACCCCCCAACCGGGATTCCCCTCTTGGAACATTTACCTGCTCCCGTGGGACCTCGGCGACAATGTCCTGCTGCTCAATTTTAATGGCCGTGCAGCCACTTTCTGGCTCTTTTGGTCAGAAAGTCGGCAAGCAACATGTTAATGAGACATGATCGTTGAAATCGGTCGAGCCTGCCGGCTGCTGCTATCGGACAGGCACCTGGCTCACGCTGTTGTATTCCTGCCCGGGAGTTAAAATCGGGCCCGCTTTCTTTTTAAGACAAATAAGTCAACCACTAATTCTGATTGAAGGTTAATGGAGCATGTTAGCAGTATTGAGATTATCAGTTAATGTTTAGTCAGGCAGATTCAAGTTAGTGCCTGCTATGGAAATTGTCAAAAAAAGTGGCACGTCCAGGGTACAAGCGTGAACATTCAAATTCTTTGTTTTGATTTCACAGTGGTTTAAAGTAGTGCTGTTATTTGCTAATTCAGTATAAGATGTCCCTATTTTCATCGATGTTCCTAGAATATGATTAGCAGTTAGATGCTGACAGTTTCTGGTTAGTCGTTAATGGTCACAAAATGTTGGAGACATCATAAACATAGTAAGAATTGCTCTGATTACTAATTCTTTTTTTTCAAAAATTCTAACCATTGCACTCGATCGCAAACCTTCCCTTGTTAGGTCAGTAACACATTGCAAACAGAAGAAATCTTGTGTAGATTTAAGGATATACTGTGGCTGCAGTGTGTACCATCTACAAGATGCACTGCAGAAACTCGCCAAGGCTTCTTCGGCAGCACCTCCCAAACCTGCGACCTCTTCCACCTAGAAGGACAAGGGCAGCAGGCGCATGGGAACACCACCACCTCCAAGTTCACCTCCAAGTCAAATACAATCCTGACTTGGAAGTATATCGCCGTTCCTTCCTCGTGGCTGGGTCAAAATCCTGGCACTCCTAACAGCACTATGGGAGTACCTTCACCACACGGACTGCAGTGGTTCAAGACGGCGGTTTTACCACCACCTTCTCAAGGGCAATTAGGGATGGGCAATAAATGCTGGCCTTGCCAGCGACGCCCACATCCCATGAATGAATAAAAAAATACATTTACAAAAGACATGGTGCCCTAATTTATTCATCACTACAGTGAAACGATGATCCTAATAACTGGAAAAATAGCTCATTGAATGCGTAATTCTTCTTCTATAACTCTCCTAATTATTTTGCCACTCTAGCTGGGAATTTTTAAACAGTAATTATTTTCCACTAATAAAAATATAAAGCTACTCCCTACAATCACAGAGGCATTTCAAGACTTGGATGGGGCATGCACTGGATCCTCACTAATGCTAGTAAAGAAAGAAAAATTTGCATTTACATAGCGCTTTTCATGACCCCAACACATCCCAAAGTGCTTTGGAGCCAATTAAGTACTTTGATGTGCAGTCACAGTTATAATGTAGGAAACGTGATAGCCCATTTGTGCACAGCAATGTGATAATGACCAGATAATCTGTTTTAGCGGTGCTGGTTGAGGGATAAATATTGACCAGGACGCCGATGCTCTTCTTTGAAATTAGTATTCTGATTCTTGCACAGTTGGCTTTCACAAACTCAACCTTTCTCTCATTGTCACCGTACGGTATTTTGGCAGTCACATTTTTGTGCATTTGTTGTCAAAAATAACACTGATGGCAAACCTACCTTAATTTTGCTTGTTTTCCCCCCTGGGTATTCCTTCTCATCCAGTGCTAACCATCGCTGCATGAACTTCATAACAACTGGATCATCATAATCAACAATTTGAAATCCAGACACATTTGCTCCACCATATTGAATTTTTGATAAGTCTCCATCTGTAAATCCCTGCAACAGATAATAAGAGTGTCACTGTTGATGCTATCATTGTTAATCCGCAGCATCATCTTCCTTCCCAACAACAATTACTCATTGTTATACTGCTGGAAATGAATGATTTCAAAAATTAAGGCAATGTTTGTAGCAATGGAAATACTTGGGTTCTCTATTAATTTTGGAAGTGAGCCTTTTCTATTACAATCGGTCCCACCCGAGTTCTATTAATTGTCAGTGACATCATGATAATGAATTTTGTAATTAATTAATTATTATGTGAATAGCCATAAAGTACCTTGGATCGACTGTAAAATATTCACCATGGAAAATGTATAGGCAACATGTTTGTGAATCATACAGAGACAAATGACTTCAGGCTAGCAGATCTTACAAGGTGTTGCTGAAGGCTAGACTGGGGTCTGCAACCAGGTTGTGATGGTTAGCTGCTAATTTAGTCTGCACCTTTAAGGCAACTGCTCAAGTACTCCCTATAGGAAAGTGGTCTAAATAGGCAAATCTAGATAATTATAACTGCTATAAACCTTTGAGGCAAATCAAAGGATAGTTGCTAGCTGTTTGCAAATTTCAGTCTGGCTTTCTCGTTTTTGCCTCTGTAACAAAAAGGAACACCTTGAAGTGTGATGGATCATAACATTGGAAAAAGATCATTGAATGTTTAGTTTCTTTTTGTACAACTGTCCTAATTCTTTTCCAGTCTAGCTGAAATTTTTAAATAGTAATTTTTTTTGACTAACAAAAATTGAAGGTCACTCCCAACAATCACAGAGGTATTTCAAGATTTGGATAGGACATTAACTTATGCTGTTAGTGTTCTGATCATAGCACAATTGGCTTTCACAATCTCAATCTTTCATCCATTGTCATCGTACAGTATTTTGGCACTCACACTTCTGTGAATTTGAAATATGAAATACGTATATAATAGATGGCTTGAAAGCATTTAATTAGGTAACCATTAGTATTTCCACAATTTAAAGAAGCAGTGTGACATACTTTTATTTGGGTTTTTTTTAATGACAATTAAATATTTCTTCACACTTGTACTTTCTAAATTATTTATTCACATTTGTCCTACTGCATCTTTAACCCAGGTATTCCTATCTTAAATAACAACAGAAAGTGCTGGAAACACTCAGCAGGTCAGGCAGCATCGAAGAGAGGAAAAACAGAATCAACGTTTCGGGTCGAACCCTTTGTCAGAACTGGAAAAGATTAGGGAGGAGAGATTTTTAAACAGGGGCAGGGAGGAGGGGAGGAAAGAACAAAGGAAAGGTCTGTGATGGGATGGAAGGCAGGAGAGATAGACTGACAAAAGGGATGATAGTGTAAGGCAAAAGGTAATGGGACAAGTTAAGAAACAAAAGATGACTCTGGATAATGTGTGGATGATGATGGCAGCAACATTAACAGCTACCATGTGAGGAAACGAGAAAAAAAGGAAGAAATACAGGGGCCAATTTATAGCCCGAAATTGCTGAACTGGAGAAGGCTGTAAAGTGCCCAATAAAAAGATGAGGTGCTGTTCCTCGAGCTTACCCGAAATGTTGACTCTGCTTCTCCTCTCTTCGATGCTGCCTGACCTGCTGAGTGTTTCCAGCACTTTCTGTTGTTATTTCAGATTTTCATCATCTGCAGTATTTTGCTATTGTATTCCTATCTTATGTTAGGTTAGCTGGGGTGATAGATGCAATAGTGAGCATCTGTCACTACACTATGGGCTAGGATCAGCTCCAGGTAGGTTTGAATGTGCAGCTGCAGTCCACTCATGAAATGGCTAAGACTGTGAGAAGTGGAGTATTTCAAAGTGCTGGGGAGTATAATTAGACTGGAGTTTGAAAGACTACCTCCCTTTTATTCCAGATTTTCAACCATTCACTTTCTCTCTCTACTAACTCTCTACCTGTTACCAAGTAGTGAGATGATACTATTTGAGCATTGAGGCATCCTAGATCTCACCCATTCTCAATTAATGGGTGGAAAATCCAGACATTTCAAGTTGGGAACATAGGTGAGAAAAAGTTAGGTTCCGGTGCTGGTAAACAGCCTTGTTAGATACGAATGTAGCTCTGAGATAAGGCAACAAGTAGTGACCCTGATTCTGTACCCTGTACTTGTGTCTAGTTAGGCTGTATGTTGACAGTAGAACCTTACATTTTCTCCCAGCAGATAGATTGATAAAGACCTCAAAATTCTGGTAGTGTCACTCTGCTGGTAGAAAAGTGCTGCTGCAGACCTTAAATGTGCCCAAGTAGACAGGCCCTGACTCAAATCTCAGAGAGAGGGCCATCTGCATGAACAGGGACATTTGCATGGACAGGGTGGGCCATCAGTTCCTGCAAGGGTGTATTAACAGCACCTGTTCTTACACTGCCCCATAAAATCAGAGCAGCTCCAAGCATGCTGCTCTGAGGGCAAAAGCAATGGCCTGTGAACAGCCCAATGACCAGGTCAGTTCGCTCTATTTTTGGCTCCCACTAGAGGTAGCAGGGCAATTTTTAAAGATACAAAAGCAAAATAATGTGGATGTTGGAAATCTGAAATAAAAACAGATGCTGCCTGACCTGCTGAGTATTTCCAGCATTTTCTGTTTCTATTTCAATTTTCACACGTATTCAATCACTTTTAAGATTGATTACCTTTGCTTGGTGAATATTTGGGGCCTTTCAAGAGACCTAAACAGTACTCACACCAAATCTCAGCTGGCAAGAGTTCTACTGCGCTTTGATAAGAGACAATTCTCAGCGTAGTCTGGTAATTCCACCAGTCACACTTCTTGGCACAGGAGAGCAGATAGAATATCTATCCTCTCCCGTTCAACTGGAATTTCCCAACCTCTTCTCCATGATGCAGAATCCTAGCAAAACTAGGTTCCAGCCATTTTCTGGCCCCTGTCCAGCAATTATGCCAGCGAAGTGCCCAGGACCTAAACAGAATTTGGGGTCCAAATAATTGTTTGGTCAAACTGCTGGTTGATATCTGATGATCCATTCCTTGAACCTTCATCAAAACATAGATGTGCTACCACAAAGATGAGTGGTGACTCTTTTAGCGTTGTGCATAACTAAACTTGAAATCTTAACTATTCTGTAACAGACTAAAAGAGACAATTAAATTTATTATTTCCTTTAAAAATGTAAATGGTCAATGAAGTCATCAGCTAGAAAAAAAACGGAATAATACACAAAGATGCTGAAATTCCTGAGTCCTCACTCTACTGCCAGAAGGGCAATAGAGCAGGACTGGTGGTCGCCACTTAGCACAGCTATTGACTGAGGCCCAGGACAGATCGAAAAAAGAAAACCTGAAGGAAGAACTCCGGCAAATTTTTATGTAAGCTCCTAGAAAGCAATGGGTGGAATTTTAAAAGTAATCAAGCTCTCTAGGATTCATTACCTTTCTCTCTAGTAATCTTGAGGCCTTCTTTAGGCCTAGTACAGAGCCTACTCCTGCTCTTAGCAGATGTAGGTCCCACTGAGCCTATGTGGCTTACTAACCTGTCCCAACAATATATATCATGAGTATCCTCTACTGTACTATGAATTTTTTCACCCATCAGTCAACTTTATTATATCTGTGTAATGATGCTGCCAATTTCTGTTGAGTTGTGGGCAGTTTTATGCAGTGGGTCACTTAGACTGGCATTTTGAGTTTCCAAACTCATTTCCCCTAGAAACATTTGAATAGTCAGAGAGAGAACATACAAATTAAAAGCCATACAGCCCTTCGAGCCTGCTCTGCCATTCAATAAGATCATGGCTGATCTTTGACCTCAACTCCATGTTCCTGCCTGATCCCTGTGTCCCTTGAATCCCCATGAGTCCAAAAATCTATCTATCTCAGCCCTGAATATACTCAACGACTCAGCATCTACAGCCCTCTGGGGTAGAGGATTCTAAAGATTCACAACCCTCTGAGTGAAGAAATTCCTCCTCATCTCCGTCTTTAATGGCCGACCCCTTATCCTGAGACTATGCCCCCTAATTCTAGACTCTCCAGCCAGGGAAAACAACCTCTCAGCATCTACCATATCAATCCCCCTTATCATCTCTCATTCTTCTAAACTCCAGAGAGTACAGGCCCAATCTACTCAAGAGACTTTCATCTGATCAGTTTGGTTGGGATTCAAACCCTGGTTAAGAACGATCACATTGGAGGTCACATTAAGCTCAGCAACAAAATGTTTTCATATTTGGATGAGCATGTAAACTGCTGCTCCCTGGTGATTAGTTTTAGGAAAGTGCAGGCTGCCATACTTTCTTTCCCTAACATTAAAAACATTCCATAATTGATTTAAAAAGTCCCAGGAAATCCAAGGGTCCACCAAGGCACTTTTACATCATTGCTTCATATCAGGCTGGAATTATGAGGTTAATCTTTTGAGTACAGAAAATCAAGTGGCCAGCCAAGAAGGCATGTTGATCTCTGTGCCTGAGTTCAACTCCCACTGGGTGAAGGTTTGTACTGGAAGCACAAGTTCGGAAAATGTACACAGTACAACATCAGGTGTGAAGCGGAAGTGGAATGAGACTTCCAACTAGAAGGGGGTCAGAAACCTTGTCGTTTCAGTTCACTTGGGAGATAGAACACCTTCTGACTCCCAAGTTATACTGCTGATTCGGCATCTGTGCACATCAGAAACTTTCCACATCTATGCTTAAGCAGTACTATAACAGAAGTCTAAGAAATGCAAAAAAATCACAGTGGAAACTATGGAGGTCATTTTCTGAGTAGATGCCAGCAATGCCCGTGATTTTCTGATGTGTGCCAACAGTCAGAGTGGTTGCTTTCAGCTGCTTTCTACTCAGAAAATTTAGGCTAATGTGACTAGTTAGTTGAGAACACTTTAGTAAAATTTATTGATAAGAGTTCAGCTATCAAAACACTCTGGGGTCAACAATTCACGAGGTGGGGTGAGAAGGGGCACATCCCCACATAAGTATCTCAACGCACCCACCAGAAACCTCCATCACTGACCCTGGCAAACCTTTCAGGGGTCAAAGGAAGGTCTCCCTACTTTGAATGCAAATAGTGAGTGCCCCATCACTAGGGGCGTATCTCGGTTGCCCGCCCACTAAACAAGTCCATACAGCACAGTACTGTGCTGCATCTGGTGGGAGAGGGTATAGGGAGGGGCTCCCATTGAAGATAGGTTAAAGAATTGCCCCTCACTAACCTTTCTAAAAGGAGCCAATTAAAAAACATTTTTAAAGAATTACCTGGTTTGAGATCTTTGGAGATCCAGGCCATGATCTGAGCCTGCAGCCCAGGTGGGGCCTACATGCACCATTTGTCAGGCTGTGTATACCAGGTTCACCAGATGCACCACTGCCAATGATTGGCCTAGCTGATGGGAGGCTTGGATGTGGGAACTACCACCCTCTGCCCTCCATCCTCCTATATCACTAACTAAGGGGCAAACAGCGGCTCTGCGCTTTACAAGGTCCTGTGGCATCCCGACAGCAGGCCAGGATCCAACATATTCGGGTCTCTGATTAATTTTCGGCCCTTCCTGCACACTCCCAGCAAGGTTACAGTAGGAGTGCACTGAAAGAGCCATGGAGTTTCAGCCCCACTAATTTTGTATCCTTGTCTTGTTACTATACCTTGTGATTGTTCTATGCAATACATTCTTGATAAGCATTGACTTTGACACCTATTATCATGAACAAACTCTGAACACTTTGGTCCAATCAATCAGCAATTATTTTTTCTGAACCACATCATAAAGCAGGTACTGCCTCATTTATGCATTTTAATTCAATTTAATGATAGATGCTTTCATGGCTAAAAGACATGCCTCATTTTTCAATTAGTCCTTAATCCTTTTAAAGAACTTCCAGAAAAAGAAACAGTACTGCATGTTCTGAAGACGTCACCAAATTACTGAGCTGTTTATTTTAGCTTATTCTGCTGCATATTACATTTCCTGAACTAAGATGTTCTCGCGGGTTATGACATTCAAAGATTTAACTTCAGCTTGCGAGAAGCTTGCTTCAAGGCATTATTCAATAAATTAAACATTGTTTATTTGATAATGTTATTTAATGAAGATGATCTTCTGCAATCTGCTGATTTTGAGGCCACTCAAACAGCCATTTCTCTGTGGTCTGAGAATTAATAATTCAGTACTAAATGGGAATTATTCCCACTGGAATACTCAGGAGAACTCCAGGTGGCATTTTTATTGCAAATGTGCACATGTAAGTGGGCTTCAGCAAATGGGCATCACAATAACAGCGCAGTGAATGAGTTAACTGAGTCTAACATGGGCATATCTTCGGTCTGGCGAGCAGCTTGATATGAATAGATAGAAAGAACTCTATTACAATTAATCCTTTTGTCCTTACTGGGATTTTTGCTGCTTATTTTTAACCAATGGATTATTCATTTTAATAAAAAAATCTTTTTTTTTTTTTGCTAGCGAGGGGAAATGGTTAAAACTACAAACCAAGGCTCTTTACAGAGTCTCAATACATATCTGCCACAGCCAATACTGGTTGAGCCAATTCTATTATGTACAAACCTTGTATGGACAACTTTAATTTGACTGTCCCTAGGTTATTACATATAGTAGGATTCCACTGCACATTGTAGGTTACCTACCAGGTTAGCAAAGATGTAATGATATCCTTTAACATGCTTCCCAATAGTTATGACCTGTGATGAAGAAATTGAGAAATTAGTTTGTCTCTTAAGGCATGTGCTATTGAAGAGCAAATTACCAGAAGCATGCATGAAACTTAAACTATACCCAATACTGTCCTTTCCAACATAGAAGTCAAGTTGCCAGACTGGATTGATTATGAAATACTAAATAGCTACCAACTTCAAGTTCAGCATTACAAAAGGAGGAATAATCACATCATCCTGGTACATCCCGTATGATTTCTGACACCGAAAACTTTGCTCAGTTGGATGCACAAACGTTAATGGTGATTATTCAGCTTATGCTCATGTATAATTATGGCATTATTCTTTAAAATAATGAATTCTGGTCATTATTTGGAAGGATACAGGTTTTCCATCCTTGTCTGACTAACAAGGCTGAACCACGAACTGTAGTATCTGGATAAAACTATACTGCTGTGCCAAAAGGTTCCTCCAGCTTCATATTAATTTAGTCTGATAAACTATTCGAGAGAAAATAAAATTCCTCACCTCATTAGATCATTGAAGCAGAAGGTCCCATATTCCCATTTCTCAGCACAGTCACTGAATCAGCTATTGAAGTCAAGTGCAGCTGTACCTGATTTGCATCTTTCTATCTAGTAATGGGCAGAGCCAAATTGATATTCTAATGAGGAAGGAGACACGAATGCCACTGCAGTAGCTATTTTCTTTTATTTGTGCACAGAAACAAAGATAAGAGGATGCTTTCAAAATGGTAAGTAGATATTCCTATCTTGTAATGTGAATGTGCAATGTATTTCTGAGTATAAAGCATTTCATTTATATCAGTTGGGAACTTTCTCGAAATGAAGATACCACATATATTCATGTATAAGGAAACCACAGATAAACTGACACCCCCCAAATATCCTTGACTCTTGTAAAATACCTAGGGGGAGAAATTCGGCATGTTAACGCCCCCCAGTTAGTGCCTGGCAGGGGCGCTAACGGGGTGCTCAGGCAGTAGCGCAGTGGCGGGGAAAATCCCGCACCGCACAGCAAATTGGCCGGCCCTGTAGCACTGGCGATAACAGTTAGGCCTAGAAATTCAGTATCGCCACGTTTGGGGCGCTGCAGCTGGGCGATCGCTAAATTTAGCGACCGGCGCAACTTAGCGCCACCTTCGCCGAAATTGAGTTGCATCGCCCCAAGAGGTTGCTGCTGCGCTAAAGCAAGCGGTGCACGACTATCATAAGGCGCTAAGCTGGCGAGCCGGGGCGCTACCACCGAGGGCTGGCGCAGCGCAGGTGCGGCGAGTTGCTGATTGAAGGCAGACACGCTGGCGCCGGTCAGCTCTTAAAGGGGGAGGGTCGATTTGTTTTGCTGCGACGCCCTGCACACTGCAGCCCTGAATCAAGGCCCGAACATAGCTGCTTCACCAGTTCAACGCCCAGGACTATGGATAAGGCTAGGGAGCGAGCGCAGTGCTTCAGCGAAGGTGCCCTGAAGCTACTGGTTGGCGCAGTGGAGCGCAGGCGACCTGTCCTCTTCCCTGATAGTGGCAGGAGGCCGCTGCCCAGCGAGTATAAAAAAGCCTGGAGGGAGGTGGCAAACAGGGTGACCTCCAACAGCATGGGTGGCAGGACTCCTGTGCAATGCAGAAAAAAGTTCAACGACCTCACTCAGGTTGTCAGGGTGAGTACTCTTTCCAGCATCCTCTTCATCCCTGCATGTGCACCTCACTTTATGGCCAAAGGGACCTGAAAGCCCCAATGCCCAGCCCTCGTCCAACAGCTATGGGACTCTCATGAAAATCACTTGCACATTCAGCACTTTACACACTGTCAGGGCTATTCCACCATGGGAGGCTGTGCAGGCAAGATCAGTGCTTGACACTGTCAGGGCTATTCCACCATGGGAGGCAGTGCAGGCAAGATGAGGGCTTGACACTGTCAGGGCTATTCCACCATGGGAGGCAGTGCAGGCAAGATGAGGGCTTGACACTGTCAGGGCTATTCCACCATGGGAGGCAGTGCAGGCAAGATGAGGGCTTGACACTGTCAGGGCTATTCCACCATGGGAGGCAGTGCAGGCAAGATCAGGGCTTGACAGTGTACTTAGAGTCCGTCCTTTCTCTTGCAGGGCAAGCTGGCCCACAATCGCAGGCAGCAGCGACGGACCAGGGGAGGCCGTCCTGACCTTAAAGAGCTCAGTGACCTTGAGCAGCGAGTGGAGCAGATTATGGGAGGCCGGCTGATTGGCCCCGTCGCCACTGGAGATGCCGACCCCATTGTGGACAGCAATGGTAAGGTCATCACCTTTTTGACCTCTCTCTTTCCACTTGTTCCTCACACCAGCATCCTTTGCCACTCTCGAACCAATGCAGTGCATAGCAGCACTCATGCCTCCCTCGCTGCCGCCCTGTCCTCACTCTAAAGCAACTCTTGTGCCTCCCTGCTTTCAGATGCTGATTCACCAGGTGAGGAGGCGGGCCCTTAAGCTGGCACTGTGTCTGATTCAGAATTCGAGGAGGAGGAAAAGGAAGCCGGCCCATCAGTGCCACCCTCAGCCGACGCAGCCCATGGCCATGATGGGGACACGTCTTCCCTGGAGGGGAGCAGGGGGGAAGGGTCTGATGAGGGTGAAGCTCCGGGGCCCAGTGGGCTGCAGCAATGCGGGAGGGGTGGGGAAGCTCGGCGGCCTTCTCCCCGGAGGGTGAGTGCGGCCTCCAGTCCTACTACGGTGAGCACAGAGGAGGTGCGGCTCCTTGGTGAAATGGGCACCCAGGCTGAGCGCAGGCACACTGAGCTCATGGCTGCAGTGGCAAGGATGCCTGACTCCATAGAGTCACTGGCAAGGAATTCAGGGCAGCACAGGCCAGGAGTCTGCAGGACTTCGCGGCATCACAGGCGGCTTCCAGCCAAGTGCTCAGTCGTGCCGTGCAGTCATTGGCTGGTGTGATGCAGACATAGACCAGGGCCACACGGGCACTAACTGCTGCCACCCTCGCTGGATCGGCCAGGCATCGACGGGGCCCTCGCCGCGCCACAGCAGCCCAGCAGTCTGTGCTTCAGCAGATTGCTGTGCATGCTTCAGTGCTGGCCCGTGCAAGTGTCTCGGCCGACCAGGGAGTGCCTGTGCTCTGTCAGGTTGGCAGCATTCCTGCAGCCAACACTGTCACTCCTCCACTGCAGCTGCCACCACCCGTAGGACAGACTGCTGCCACCCAAGCAGAGTTGGAGCAGTCAGAAGCCGGGCCCTCCAGGCCCAGAGCTGGTCCAGGCCGTCCCCCAAGGGCATCTGCTGTCTCACCATCTGACCCTCAGCAGCCTTCCCCCAGCCTTGCTGCAGCCACTGGGCTCCCATTGAGGAGGAGCTGCAGGGCGGGAAGGGGCCAATCGCGGAAGCGAGGCGGATCACCCTCGCAGGCAAAAAAGTAGACGGTGTGGCAAAATGTTTTTATATGAAGGCCGAGAATGTTGTGTTTGTTTTTTATATGAAGGCCGAGAATCATGGACATTTTTGTTTAACTGTTTTTTTTCATTTTCTCAAGGTTGTGAGAGCCAGTTATGTGTCTGACTGTTTTTTGGGGTGTTTCTCTGAATTTGTTTGTCATGCGGGAAGGGCACAGAGTTTGTAAAATAAAAAATTTGCTTTATTCAGATTGTCCATGTTTACACTTTGAACTATTTGTTGCCTTGACCGGCTGAGGGTTTGCGGTGCACAAAGGATAGCCTTTGTCCCCGAGAAGCCAGCCTCCTGGGTGAGCCGGGGCTTCGAAAATGTCTGCCACAGAAGTCTGGCGCAGGATGTAGCCATCGTGGCTGCTGCCTGGAAAGCGGGCATTGACAGCTAATATGAGCTGCCTGTGGTCACACACCAACTGGATGTTGAGCGAATGGTAGCCCTTCCGGTTGCGGTAATCCTCGGCATTCTGTAGAGGTGCCCGCAAAGCCACATGCGTGCAGTCAATGGCGCCCTGGACCATGGGGAAGCCCGCTATTCTTGCAAATCCCATTGCACGCTCTTGCTGCTTGTCCAGGGTCATGGGGAAGGAAATGTACTGACGTCTCCTTCTGAAGAGGGCATTCATCACCTGGTGGATGCAGCAATGTACCGCAAACTGGGAGATACTGGCAATGTCCCCAGTAGCGGATTGGAAGGAGCCGGTGGCATAGAAGTTGAGAACCACCGTCACCTTCACTGCCACCAACAGAGACGTCCTGCTCCTCAGCTGTGGCTGCAGATCTCTCTGAAGCAGGTGGCAGATCTCAGTGACCACCTCCCTTCTGAATCGCAGCCTCCGAACACACTGCTCCTCAGACATGTCCAGATATGAGAACTGCTGGCAGTATACCCTGGGTGGGTAAGGCCTCCTGTGCCGATGCCTGTTGGCCCTTCTCCGTCTGGCCATGACTGGCACTCTCTCTCGGCGTCTCTGAGCCCTTTGAATGCAATGCAGAAAGCCAACATTTCCACCCATTGCAGCCCCCATTATATGTGGAGACTCAAGGCTATGGTATTGAAAGTTAAATCCAACTGCAAAGCTCTGGCCTGAAGCCAGAAGTACCTGTGCGAGCGCTGAGTCAAAGCAGAAAGCTCTCTCCCTTTTGTCTCTCTCCAAATATCTCTCTCTCACACAGGAGTGGAACAAAATGGCTGCCACAAAGAATGGAGGAAGAGTCCCCTTTAAATAGCGCCCCCCACGCCCCGCAGCGACTGGGAACCGTTCCACTCAACCAGTCGCTGGGGGCGCCAGGCGCACAGAAGGGGGGCGCCACTGAAGTTCCAGTTCGGGGCGCACCAAGGGCGTTGCACCATGAAATGACATCAGGATCTGCGCGCGCATCTGAGCGGGCGCTACGGTTTTGCGCTGCTGCTAAATCTTGACTGAAGTTCATGAGAGGCGCAGATCGCGTCGCGCCCTAGCCGCTTCGCGCCCCACTTCTCCGCCTCCTAAGGCGCTAACGGCTGGCGCTAACAACTGAATTTCTAGGCCTTAGTGCCTCGGTCCCTTTCACCATGCTGGGCGCCCGATCTGCAAACTTCAGTAGCGCCCCCCGCCTTACTGCCTCACGCCGACTGCGCCAGGGAGCGGAGGCGTGAACCAGCCAGCAAGTGGCTGGCGGGGCGCTACTTAAAGGGATGTGCCCCAACTGTCAAGGACCTTCCGGTCCAAAGATCAGCTATGAGTGGCAGAGAGCGCAGGATGCATCTGCAGCCAAATAAAGGCTGCTTAGTCCCCGGAGTGTTGCGGGCCATCAAAGGAATTTGCATTTCATCCCACAGCATATCGCCGTTCTGCACCCCGAGTGTGCAGACTCCAGTGACCCTCTCCTTAAATGGCTGGAAGGCGCCTACACAATTGCTCACTCCCGATTACACAACCCCTCATATTCTTTATCGCTTGGAGCCTAATGCCACTCACCTACGCCATTAGCGCCTGATTTAGCGCTCCCCTGCATTCTTTGAGCACAGACTAAAATTAGCGTGCAGCAAGATTGATTAGTGCCTGGCGCTAAACTTCCAACTTCACAAAAGTTAGCGTCCCTTCTTGGGCACTACTGAATTTCTAGCCCTTAGTTTGATACTACAGACACCAACATTCCCACCTTCAC
Source organism: Somniosus microcephalus (assembly GCF_052327205.1). Lineage (NCBI taxonomy): Eukaryota > Metazoa > Chordata > Chondrichthyes > Squaliformes > Somniosidae > Somniosus > Somniosus microcephalus. The sequence continues at coordinate 75,310,092 of NC_140988.1, read as the reverse complement.
ATTGACTAACATTCAAATACATTGTCCTATCTGCTATTGTTCCACTCTTAAGTGTCAACCCTTCCCTCCTGGCTGCCACCGCCGATTTTAAATTGCCTCTCCTTTGTATCCATCCTGCTGACTGCCTTCAATTTTAAGAGAGCCGTAGGAGCTTCGACTGAAGTCAGGAGGGAAGTTGTCATTTAAATATCACAGAGCTGGAGGAGTCGAGAAGAGCAGAGCAACAGTTGTCAGAAGCTGACATGGTATGGTGCGAATGCTTGATACACAACCTTTGGTAAAATTGCTCCTCTACGAAGGAAACCAGCCAAGAGGGAATCCTCACTTTTATCTCCAGACAGGAACATTCATTACCAGTCATATATACAAGTATCAAAATCAAACTTCGTTCATTTTGCTTTTATAAGAAAAAAAATTGGCACACAAAAAAAATGGTGGTGTAATCTGAAAGAATATCTATAATTTTGAGCAGGGATTTTATCTACAAAACGGAGTTCTGCAGTACAACACTTGGCAGAACGTTGTTGTCTCAGGTCTGGGGGAACTTTTAGCAGGTCCAACTTGATCCTGTCTGCTGGGAAATTAGTTAGTAACCTGTAAGGAACAATTTTCTGAATTGATGTTGTCTTCCGGAGTCTCACCCAACAGCTCCGCGTATCAGGAAATCGCAGGCATGCTTCTTATAATTTTCCATCCATTAATTTTAATGGATGAAAAATCATGGGCAGCCGCCAGTGATTTTCCTATATGTGCAGCCAATGGGTGAAACTTTGCACCGGCCACGCAAACCCAGAGAATTACCTCTAATTTCAATAGGGAGGAAAGTAATTGTGTTTTTGTAATGTATTATCACATGGTTTGGTATGAGCATGCTCAGTTCGCTCTGGCCTAATAAAGCAAGCACATGGATTAGCAACTCATTGTGCTCGATTTTGCCAGGCCCTAGGAGGCGGGATTGGAGGCATGTACGGTGTTAAAATCGCAAAAATGGCAGGCGGCTCCAATCCCGCCTCCAGCCTACTTCCGAGAAATTTTCCCAGAATCGGGGTTTTAGACCCCATTTCCATCCCGCCTCCAAGAGGCAGGATAGGCCCTTAACACCCAGTTAAGTGCCTCTATAATCCCATTTTGAGAGGCCTTTCAGAATTTAACACTTTTCCCCCGTCCTGCACGCCTCCTCTGGAACACGCCAGTTAATCCTGGCTCACAAGTGGATTGCTTACTAACAGCTGCAGCTCCACCATTAAAAAGGAGTTTTCACCAATGATCATTTGCAGGTGGCAGAACTTTGTTGTCTCAGGTCTGGAGGAACTTTTAGAAGGCATAGTCAGTGTTGTGGAAGTTTGGAGCCTGACACCCATCTCCAGTGTGACCTCCTTGGAAACCCCTCTCCCCACCTTGACTGAGCGCTTCCTCAACTGAGGCATATACCAGAAGCATGGTGATATACCTATCAATTCCTCCAATAAAAGGCGAAGAGTTACGAAGGTGACTAAAGGTTTTTATTGACTAAATAACAGCCCACTCTCGTGGGTGATCCGATCCAAGCAGGAGGAATACCAGCCAGTCGCTCACCTTTATACCTGGCCTGGTGGGTGGAGCCAAGGCGGAGTCGGCAGTGGTCATCCCAGGTATAGCAGTGTGGCAAGAGGCGACCTCGTACCGTGATACAATAGTGGTCAGTGATACAGTTATAACGAACAGTGGTGAACAGTGCTAACGATAGTGAACGTGGTTTACCACATTCACCCCTTGTTTAGAATTAAGTCCGGCGGGGTGAAGTGTACTACCAATTCTGGTAGGTCAGTCTGTCCGGAGGCTTCGTAAGCCTCTCCGATCGCCGCAGCGGTGGTGTTGCCTTATCCGGTGCTGGTGCCTTATCCGGTGTTGATGCTGGTGTTTGCGTGGTCGGCGAGGGCTCGTGGGGTTCCGGCATGCCGTCTACCTGGACTGAGGTTGGGGGGGGTGGTGGCGGTGTTTCCGGATCGGCTGAGGGTGCGAGGTCTCGTAGGGAGACAGTGTCCTCCCGCCCGTCTGGGTACGCCACGTAGGCGTACTGGGGGTTGGCGTGCAGGAGGTTCACCCTCTCGACCAGGGGGTCCGTTTTATGGGTCCTCACGTGTTTCCGCAGCCAGACCGGCCCCGGGGCGGTCAGCCAGGTTGGTAGAGTGGTTCCCGTAGTCGACTTCCTGGGGAAAACGAACATTCGTTCATGGGGGGTGGTGTTAGTGGCCGTGCAAAGTAATGACCGGATGGAGTGCAGCGCTGTCGGGAGGACTTCTTGCCAGCGGGAGGTTGGGAGGCCCTTAGACTTTAAGGCTAAGAGGACGGCCTTCCATACCGTCGCGTTCTCTCTTTCCACCTGACCGTTACCTCTGGGGTTGTAGCTGGTGGTCCTGCTTGCTGCAATACCTCTCTCTAGGAGGAATTGCCGGAGTTCCTCGCTCATGAAGGAGGAGCCCCGGTCGCTGTGTATATAGTTCGGGAACCCGAACAAGGCGAAGAGGGCATTCAGGCACTTAATGACCGTGCTACTGGTCATGTCGGGGCAGGGGAAGGCAAAGGGGAAACGGGAGTACTCATCAACGATGTTGAGGAAGTACACATTACGGTCAGAGGACGGGAGGGGCCCCTTAAAGTCGATGCTCAGGCGCTCGAAGGGGCGGGTGGCCTTGATCAGGCTTGCTCGGTCCGGCCTATAGAAGTGCGGTTTGCACTCCGCACAGGTCTGGCAGTTCCTGGTCATGGTCCTGACCTCCTCGATGGAGTAGGTCAGGTTGCGGGCCTTAATGAAATGGTAGAGTCTGGTGACTCCGGGGTGGCAGAGCTGGTCGTGGAGGGTCTGAAGCCTATCGATATGCGCGCTGGCGCATGTCATTCGTGAAAGGGCATCAGGGGATTCGTTCAGCTTGCCTGGCCGGTACAAGATCTCATAATCGTAGGTGGAGAGCTCGATTCTCCATCTCAAAATCTTGTCATTCTTGATTTTGCCCTTCAGCTTGTTATTAAACATGAAAGCCACCGAACGCTGGTCGGTGAGGAGGGTAAATCGTTTGCCTGCCAGGTAGTGCCTCCAGCGCCGTACTGCCTCCACGATCGCCTGGGCCTCTTTCTCGACCGACGAATGTCGGATCTCGGGGCCCTGTAGGGTCCTTGAGAAGAAGGCCACTGGCCTCCCCTCCTGGTTTAGGGTGGCGGCTAAGGCGAAGTCGGAGGCGTCGCTCTCCACCTGAAAGGGGATGGACTCGTCCACTGCGTGCATCGTGGCCTTGGCTATGTCTCCCTTAATGAGGGAGAAGGCCGCGCACGCCTCCTCCGTGAGGGGGAAGGAAGTGGCTTTCAGGAGGGGTCTGGCTTTGTCCGCGTAATTGGGTACCCATTGGGCATAGTAGGCGAAAAGCCCCAGGGTTCTCCTAAGTGCTTTAGGGCAGTGGGGGAGGGGTAGCTCCATGAGGGGGCGCATTCTTTCTGGGTCGGGGCCGATGATTCCGTTCTCCACTACGCAGCCGAGGATGGCAAGGCGCGTGGTGTTAAACACGCATTTCTCCTTATTGTAGGTGAGGTTCAGCCGTTGGGCCGTACGGAGGAATTTCTCCAGATTCGCGTCATGTTCCTGCTGGTCGCGGCCGCAGATAGTGACGTTATCTAGGTAGGGGAATGTAGCCTGCAGTTCGTTCTGGTCAACCATCTGGTCCATCTCCCTTTGGAAGACCGAGACCCCATTAGTGACACCGAAGGGGACCCTAAGGAAGTGGTATAGGCGCCCATTCGCCTCGAAGGCGGTATACTGGCGGTCCTCAGGGTGGATAGGGAGTTGGTGGTAGGCCGACTTCAGGTCGATGGTCGAGAATACTTTATACTGTGCAATCTGATTGACCATGTCAGATATGCGGGGGAGGGGGTATGCGTCCAGCTGGGTATATCTGTTTATGGTCTGGCTGTAGTCGATGACCAGGCGGTTTTTATCGCCGGTCTTTACGACTACGACCTGGGCACGCCAGGGGCTGCTGCTCCCCTCGATAATGCCCTCTTTCAGGAGGCGCCGCACCTCAGAGCTAATGAAGGCTCTGTCCCCGGCGCTATACCGCCTGCTTTTGGTAGCGACGGGTTTGCAGTCAGGGGTAAGGTTAGCAAACAGAGAGGGTGGCGGGACCTTGAGGGTGGAGAGGCTGCAGGTGTTACGCGGTGGGCGGTTTAACGTTTGCTGGTTGTTGACTGTGAGTGGGGGGAGGGGTCCACCGTATGCTAGGGTTACGCTTTGGAGGTGGGATTGGAAGTCCAGCCCTAGTAGGACGGCAGCGCAGAGATGGGGGAGGACGAGGAGTTTAAAGTTTTTATACTCCGTGCCCTTAACCGACAGGGTCACGACACAGTAGCCGCTGATGTCCGTGGCGTGGGACCTCGATGCCATCGAGATTCGGCTGCGCGTTGGTAGGACAGAGAGGGAGTAGTGGCTCACCGTGTCTGGGTGGATGAAGCTCTCCGTGCTTCCGCTGTCGAACAGGCAGGTCGTGGCGTGGCCGTTCACTTTGATGTCCATCATTGACTTGGACAGATGGTGCGGGCGGGCTTGGTCCAGGGTGACGGAAGCTAGTGTGTAGCTGAGCGAGTCGTTGTCATCTGCGGGCGAGGCGGTCGGGCGTGGTGAGTAAAATGGCGTCTCCCACGAGGTAGGGCCCCATGAGGCACTATTGGGGTCGGTTGCCTTAATCAAAGATGGCCGCCCCCATGACTCATGTGTGGGGATGCTGGCCTCAGTTGCCCTAAACAAAGATGGCCGCCCCCATGACTCATGTGTGGGGATGCTGGCCTCAGTTGCCCTAAACGAAGATGGCCGCCCCCATAGTTCGCATGCGGCACTGCTGGCCTCTGAGGATCCGCTCCTGCAGGCCTTGGAGAAGTGGCCTTTCTTCAGGCAGGTTCTACATATGGAGTTCTTGGCTGGGCAGCGCGACCTCGGGTGCTTCTCCTGGCCACAAAAAAAACAGCCGGCGGCCCGATCGCGGATGCCCGACCTCGTACCGTGATACAATAGTGGTCAGTGATACAGTTATAACGAACAGTGGTGAACCTATCAATTCCTCCAATAAAAGGCGAAGAGTTACGAAGGTGACTAAAGGTTTTTATTGACTAAATAACAGCCCACTCTCGTGGGTGATCCGATCCAAGCAGGAGGAATACCAGCCAGTCGCTCACCTTTATACCTGGCCTGGTGGGTGGAGCCAAGGCGGAGTCGGCAGTGGTCATCCCAGGTATAGCAGTGTGGCAAGAGGCGACCTCGTACCGTGATACAATAGTGGTCAGTGATACAGTTATAACGAACAGTGGTGAACAGTGCTAACGATAGTGAACGTGGTTTACCACATTTGGGAACCATTTATTTCTTTTCCTCCTGGACATTAGATTCAGATGAAGACCAGCTGTGGCAGTAGAACCCTGAACAGCAGCAGCACCAACAGCAGCAGCAACAACAGGAGCACCAAGCTGCTGCTCACTCACCTGAAGCTGCACAGGCCAGAAGGCACCAGCGTGCGACCACATTGCTGCCTGGGATGCACTCATGTTGGCCAGATTTGCTTAGCCTGCGCAATCAAACATTTACCAGAGCATCGACAATGGACAAGAACCTGCGGATTCCTATCACTCTGACCACCATACTGACAATTACTAGTCACTCTAAGCCCTCAATGTGGAAGTCCCATTTGCAAAACAACTTCAACAGTATGCCATCAGAATTTTTTATTACAAGCAACTGATGGCATTTCAAAAATAAACACAACATAACACCCAAGTGACTACCCTTGTGAATACTTGTGCATTATCTTCCTCTTATGCGTGCTCCTACGTGGTGCTTCCCCTGTGGCTTCAGCAGATGTGGAGGCCACTTGCTCACTTTCTTGCTGCTCCTGCCTCGACACCTTTGGTGGCCGTCCTCTGGGGTTGCGAACCTGTGAGGGCTCGGCAACAGTCTGCTGCTCCTGCAGCTGTGAAGGGGATGAGAAACCTATCTCAGTTGGGTGAGGACTCTGGTGGGGCTCTGACTGAGGGCTTTGCAGTGGCATGGTCGTGTGAGCGTTGGAGAGGAGCCCCCACTTCCTTGATGTCTGCCACCAACATCCATCTCATGGGTCAAACCCACTTCAGAGCTAGCAAGTGGCTTGACAGCACCTTGCTGCACTTCAGGGGGGCCAAGAGGAACTGTTTCTGCACTGGAAATCCTACTCCAGAGGACTTCCATGAAGGTCTGGTTTCTATGCTCAATAGCTGACCATCGCTCCTCAAGAGATGCCAGTCTATTCTGAACAATGACCATGTTTTCAACACTGTGGCGACTTAGCTCCTCCATGGCCGTAGCCATCCTCTCCTCTACTGTAGCCATCATTTCCACGGAGGTTGCCATCCTTTCCGTGGTGATGCGTTCATGTGCCAATGCTTCCACAAAGGCTCTGCTCATGGTCGCGATGAACTCCTCCATTCACTCCACACTCGCAGTGACCCTGGAGACAAAACCTGCCAGAGAATCCTCACCTGTTCCTGGAGTTCCAGCACCGCTCTCCTTCTGGATGGGCCTGGAGGCACAGGGTTGACATGCAGCTGAGCCAAGCGGGCAGAGTCCTGCGCCCTCCGATGAGGACTCTCCTCTGCTGTCCCTGTCTCCACCATCTGCTGATGCTCACTTGTGAGCTGTGGTACACCAGGTGACAGCAATACTCTATCTCGCGAAGGTCCCACCGAGGTGTGAGTGTCTGCACTGGTGCTGGGTGCATTGAATTCTGCTGATGCTATGCCCCCAGAGGTTGCAGCTTCCTCTGAGGAGTCTTGAAGCTCAGGCTGTTCCTCCTGAACAGTGGGGACGGGGGCTGTTGATGGTTCTGTGGGGGAGTAAAGGAAAGAGTTAGATATGTGAGGTAAACGTTGCATGCATATTGAATTGTGCAGATGATCATAAGTCAATCTGTTAGAGCATCAGAATCATTATCATTCACTCATGCAATGTCAATGCGAGAGATGCCAAACTATTCTGTTACCAACTTGCTGTGATGCACCCGTCTGTCCGTCCCCCACTTGCGAAACTTCCTCGATTGGGATTATGGAAACATGGCTCCAGGGTGACCAGGGCTGGGAACTCGACATCCAGGGATATTCAATATTCAGGAAAGACAGGCAAAAAGGAAAAGGAAATGGGGTAGCTTTGCTGGTTAAAGAGGAAATTAACACAATTGTAAGGAAGGATATTAGCTCTGATGATGTAGAATCTGTATGGGTAGAGCTGAGAAATACCAAGGGACAGAACACATTAGTGGGAATTGTATACAGACCCCCAAACAGTAATGCAGAGGTTGGGGATGGCATTAAGTGAGAAATTAGAGACGCGTGCAATAAGGGCACAACAGTTATCATGGGTGACCTTAATCTACATATAGATTGGGCTACCCAAATTAGTAACAATACTGTGGAGGAGGAATCCCTGGAGTGTATACAGGATGGTTTCCTGGACCAATATGTCGAGGAAACAACTGGAGACCAGGCCATCTTAAGACTGGGTATTATGTAATGAGAAAGGATTAATTAGCAATCTTGTTGTGCGAGGCCCCTTGGGGGGGAGCGATCATAATATGATAGAATTCTTCATTAAGATGGAGAGTGAAGTAGTTGACTCAGAGACTAGGGTCCTAAAATTTAAATAAAGGAAACTATGATGGTATGAGGCGCGAGTTGGGTAGGATTGATTGGGGAATGCTACTCAAAGGGTTGACGGTGGTTAGGCAATGGCAAACATTTAAAGATCGCATTGGCGAACTACAGAATTTGTTCATCCCTGTTTGGGATAAAAATAAAACAAAAAAGGTGAATCAACCGAGGCTAACAAGGGAAATTAGGGATAGCATAAAATCCAAGGAGAGGACATATAAATTGGCCAGAAAAAGCAGTAAACCTGAGGATTGGGTACAGTTTAGGATTCAGAAATGGGGGACAAAGGGATTAATTAAGAGGGGGAAAATAGAGTATGAGAGTAAGCTTGCAAGGAACATAAAAACTGACTGTAAAAGCTTCTATAGATATGTGAAGAGAAAATGATTGGTGAAGTCAAGCGTAGGTCCCTTGCAGTCAGAATCAGGGCAATTTATAATGGGGAACAAAGAACTGGAAGACCAATTAAATACATACTTTGGTTCTGTCTTCACAAAGGAGGACACAAATAACCTCCCAGAGATGTCAGGGAACATAGGGTCTAATGAGAGGGAGGAACTGAAAGAAATCAGTATTTGCAGGGGAAAGGTGATAGGGAAATTGACGGAATTGAAGGCCGATAAATCCCCAGGGCCTGATAATCTACATCCTAAGGTACTTAAGGAAGTGGCCCTAGAAATAGTAGATGCATTGCTGGTCATCTTCCAAAATTCTATAGACTCTGGAACAGTTCCCATGGATTGGAGGGTAGCTAATGTTACCCACTATTCAAAAAAGGTGGTAGAGAGAAAACGGGGAATTATAGACCGGTAAGCCTGACATCGGCATTGGAGTAAATGCTGGAGTCCATTATAAAAGATGTAATAGCAGAGCACTTGGAAAACAGTGACAGGATCGGACAAAGTCAACATGGATTTACAAAAGGTAATTCGTGCTTGACTAATCTACTGGAATTTTTTGAGGATGTAACTGGTAAAATAGATAAGGGAGAACCAGTGGATGTGGTGTATTTGGACTTTCAGAAGGCTTTCAATAAGGTCCCGCATAAGAGATTAGTGTATAAAGTTAAGGCACATGGGATTGAGGGCAAGGTACTGACTTGGATAGAGAACTGGTTGGCAGACAGGAAGCAAAGAGTTGGAATAAACGGGTCTTTTTCCGAGTGGCAGGCAGTGACTAGTGGGGTACCGCAGGAATCGGTCCTAGGACCCCAGCTATTCACAATATATATTAATGATCTAGACGAGGGAACTAGATGTAATATCTCCAAGTTTGCAGACGACACAAAGCTAGGTGGGCGTGTGTGCTGTGAGGAGGATGCCGAGAAACTCCAGTATGATTTGGACAGGTTGGGTGATTGGGCAAACGCATGGCAGATGCAGTATATTGTGGATAAATGCGAGGTTATCCACTTTGGTGGCAAAAACAGGAACGCAGACTATTATCTGAATGGCAATAGATTGGGAGAAGGGGAAGTGCAAAGAGACCTGGGTGTTCTTGTGCACCAGTCACTGAAGGTAAGCATGCAGGTGCAGCAGGCAGTTAAGAAGGCAAATGGTATGTTGGCCTTCGTAGCGAGAGGGTTTGAGTACAGGAACAAGGAGGTCTTGCTACAGTTGTACAGGGCCTTGGTGAGACCACATCTTGAGTATTGTGTGCAGTTTTGGTCGCCTTATCTGAGGAAGGATGTTCTTGCCATGGAGGGAGTGCAGCGAAGATTCACCTGGCTGATGCCTGGGATGGCAGGAATGACGTATGAGGAGAGATTGGGACGATTGGGCTTATACTCGCTGGAGTTTAGAAGAATGAGAGGGGATCTCATTGTAACTTATAAAATTCTGACAGGACTAGACAGACTAAATGCAGGAAGGATGTTCCCGATGGCCGGGGAGTCCAGAACCAGGGGTCACAGTCTAAGGATAAGGGGTAAGCCATTTAGGACAGAAATGAGGAGGAACTTCTTCACCCAGAGAGTGTTGAATCTGTGGAATTCTCTACCACAGAAGGCAGTTGAGGCCAATTCATTAAATATATTCAAGGAGTTAGATATATTTCTTAAGGCTAAAGGGATCAAGGGATATGGGGAGAAGGCAGGGACAGGGTATTGAATTTGGATGATCAGCCATTGAATGGCGGAGCAGGCTCGAGGGGCCGAATGGCCTACTCCTGCTCCTATCTTCTATGTTTCTCTGTTTCTATGACACCGGCAATTTCCAGGGCCGCCTCCTCCGATGTGGTGAGCTGGGCTACTGAGGGTGGCCCTCCTCCTGTCCTCGCTCTTTCCCCCTTATTGTGGGCTCTCTTTTCCTGCAATGAGGGATACAAGTGGATTTTGAGTGAGAATGAAGGAGTGTAGAGAATCCATAGCATAGATGCTTAGAAGGAGGCAAAGGGCCCTCCTTGTGTGTTGTAAGTTGTTGTCATTGCATCACAGCGATAGGGAGTGTGAGGGCTGCATGGTCGAATAGTTAAGTGAATGTGACCAGAGAGAGAGATGGAATGGGTAAGGGTACAGCGATGTCAGTGTCAAGTGGGATGTGGAGGAAGAGGTTGGCAAAGCAGAGAGCTGGTGAGGAGAGGTGATGGGGATCAGATTGAGGGTGATGGGGAAGTTATACTCACTTTTCCTGTGCGGAGAAGGTCATGAATCCTCTTCCTGCACTGCAGCACATAGAGATTGGGTTGACCTCCTGGGCCACTTGCATTCACACAGCTTTAGTCTGCTGGGAAGGCTTTTTCCTCCCTGAGAAAGGTAAGAGCACCTCCTTATTTGCTCTTGCTTCCTCCACCAGAGCTTGCAGGGCAGCGTCATCGAACCTTGGAGCACACTTTGGCCTACTGCTGAACATAATTGCTGAATGAAGCGATCACAACAATGGGCATAAATTTTAAAGTCTCCAGAAGAAGCAAGGCTGCTTGCAGGCCTTAAATCCAGCAGCATTGATGTCATCATTGGAGGCGACTTTCTGTATGAAAAGACTCATTGGGCCAGGGGTTCCCACACCTGGAAATCAATTGGCCAATTTGGGCAAAATCGCACTTTTCCCCACTTCACTTCGGAGTCGGTGTCTTGACAAGAAAACCACCTGACAAGCCCCAGCCCGCCCACACTGGCAAAATTGAGCCCATCGTGTCTCTGTCCTTCATTTGTTTTACCCAAGTATATTACATTTTGGCGGCAAGGATGGGATCCCAAAGGCATTTTTAGGGTTCATGGAAGGACACAGTGTTCAACCTTTGAGTTGTAAGGTTCTCAAAATTCCCCAGAGTTATTAATAAAGGGACCCTGAAGGACGAAGTTATAAGGGTACCCTAAACAAAATGGCTTCTGGACCTTGTGGCAGAAGCCTGCAAGATTGAAAAAAACCAAGGCCCTGCAAAACGGCAGGTCAGATGACATGTCTGGGTCTGTGAGGGACTTGTTATTTCTCAAGCCAGACATTAGATAATGCAGAATACGCATTAAACCAATCGACTCAGGAAAGACTTAATCTTCAACCCATCAAACCTTTTGCATAAATAATCGGTTACAGTTCGAAGTAGCCACCAAGCCAGGAACACGCCGATTCAACATTATGAATAACAAACACCGAGACATTAAGGAACATTTAACAATGGGGCAACCACCCAAAAAGCAGTTAAAGTGAACAACTATAAACACTTTAACGAGCCCGCCAAAATTAGACAAAGAACTAACCCTGATTTGGCGCGCAGATAAGGAACCTCCGAAGTAGTATAATTGTAGGCTCACTGGTAACCGGGAAAGAGTACGAGAAGAACAAGACGAGGCGAGACGAGGCGAACGGCAAGGCCGATAAGCAGAGAAGGGCAGCGTAGAGAAGCATTGGGGATGAGCGGGCACACACCCTGGTCCAGGCATAAGCTGACGTTCGAAGCAGGGGTAGAAGAAGAAGCCGACGACCACAAGCACCGCGGTAACAAAGGGCCAGGTAAACTATACCTTCGGATCATTACCACTGCACAGGTAATGATCTAGGCCACCGCGACCAAGCCAACAACGAACTCCAACTGCAACAAAACTTTGATGACCAGACCACCACCAGAAGAACAAAACCCGAAGTTTCCATTCTGCAAGGTAAAGTACCCAACAAAGACTTTACTCCCTATCTCTAACGGAGGAAAAGAGGGTACTTTAATCAGACGACTCCACCACCGCGCCCTGGGACCACGTGATGACGGCAGGCCCCAAAGAACACCAGGAGCGAACCCCAAAACTGCAACCGGCCCAATCGACAGGATTCGAACTGTCCAGAAACCCTTATTGGTGAGCATAATCCCTGGCCCCTCACAGCACAATTAGTTAGATATTGGGGGTGGGACAAGGGTAAGGGGATTAATACTGTGATTTTTCCCTCGATGTGCCGTGTGTTCCCCATTCCTAATTAAGTGTACTCTTGTAAGCCTGTAGATATTCCAGTAATTTTTCCAGTGTTGTAATTTTATTGTGCCTTTTAATAAAAGTACGGTTTTCTTGTACCAAACCAGTTGTCTACTCCAATTCTGTATCGCTGCCTGTGCCTAAGTCTGGTGACTAGAACCCAGGGGTGTGGGAGCGATTCAAACCGCTCAGAGACCCAGTCAGAGGCAAGCTGACTGCGCACACGCCACCCCCTACAGAGTGGACAAGTTTAAGGTGAATTTGTGACACCTAAACAGAATTTTTGCAATGTTTTACCGTTAATACTCATGGAGAATCTTCTGTGCTTCACCTTCACATGCATGTATACACAGCAACAGCGGCGGTGATTCTCACAGGTAAACAGGTAGCGTGCCGAGTCACTGTTCAACGGGATCGGGACAATCATGGCCACACCTACAGGATTCATCAGAAGCTCAGTGTGTATGACCGAGCTCGAGAACCATTCAGTTCTTACATTGAGCGGATGGAGATGTTTTTTAGGGTAGGCAAAATCGCCCCCATACAACCCAAAACTCCACTACAACCCTGGTTATGGCCAATAGACCTTTACAGAGAGAGTATGGGGGCGAATTTGCCTGCCCTGGGGAAGTGGGTATGGAGGCGGGACTGCCGGGAAAATGGCAGAATCTGGGGGCGGATACCCATTCCGCCCCCAACCCGCCTCCGTGCCATCTTCCCAGGTGGCGGATACCCGACCCGCGCTGGGAGCCGCCTCCTTGAGACGGGAAGGGGATTAGTCAGGGCCTTGGTGAGACAACATCTTGAGTATTGTGTGCAGTTTTGGTTGCCTTATCTGAGGAAGGATGTTCTTGCCATGGAGGGAGTGCAGCGAACATTCACCAGGCTGATACCTGGGATGGCAGGAATGACATATGAGGAGAGATTGGGTCGATTGGGCTTATGCTCGTTGGAGTTTAGAAGAATGAGAGGGGATATCATTGAAACTTATAAAATTCTGACAGGACTGGACAGACTAGATGCAGGAAGGATGTTCCCGATGGCGGGGGAGTCCAGAACCAGGGGTCACAGTCTAAGGATAAGGGGTAAGCCATTTAGGACAGAAATGAGGAGGAATTTCTTCACCCAGAGAGTGGTGAACCTGTGGAATTCTCTACCACAGAAGGCAGTAGAGGCCAATTCATTAAATATATTCAAGAAGGAGTTGGATATATTTTTTAAGGCTAAAGGGATCAAGGGATATGGGGAGAAAGCAGGGACAGGGTACTGAATTTGGATGATCAGCCATGATCTCATTAAATGGCGGAGCAGGCTCGAGGGGCCAAATGGCCGACTCCTGCTCCTATCTTCTATATGTTTCTATGTTTCTAGTGCCAATTAACTGCCTGTTAACAGGTAGTTAACAGGCAGTTTATGGATAATCCCTATTTTGTCACCTAATGCGTGAACTTCCCGACGGCTCCGAACCTCGCCAGGGTCAGCGAGGCAAGCCGTGGGTCTGCGGGGGTCGGAAGTGCCGAGATGTCCGGTGTGCAGGTGAGTGATGGGTGCATGTGTGCAGAGATAAGTGTGTGACGTGAGTCTAAAGTGTTTTAAAAGCTTTACTTACCTTTGCTTCTTCCTCCAGGCTTCATCCCTTCAGGTCTCGGGAATCCCTCATCTCACCAGCAGAGAAAGCAGAATGGCCGCTGCATTCTCAAATGCATCAGCCTTCTGTTTTCTGCTCAGGAAGGCTTTCTAATTGCGTCTTGAGTAAAAACTCATCTTAGAAGACAGATTTTCAGTGTTTGACAGCTTCACAGAGCTATCAAACGATGATAATTCATCTCTCAAAAGCTCTTGACAGATGAAACGTTACTCGCTGACATCACCAGTAACTGGCTTTTCCTTTATTGGCCTGCTAAGCCCGCTGGGTGGAGTAGCAAGGTCACTCAATGGAAAATAGCGTGGAATGGCTGGACGTCAATGGAGGTGGACTAAAACCCGACAAGTAGCAGCCCCGCCTCCATCACGTCCCCATTGGCAAAATCACCCCCTATATGTAGACATCTGTGAGAAAGCAAATGATTATCTCCTGGTACATGTAAATAGTCACTCAAAGCGGATTGAAGTGAAACATATAGGGGGTGATTTTGTGACTGGGGGTGCATTAGAGGCGGGACTGCTGCTTGTCGGGTCGATGTCCCGCCTCCATCGAGTTGTGGCTAACCCAGGTTATTTTCCCTTGATTGACCTTGTTAAGCCTGCCCAGCGGGCTTAGCAGGCCAATTAAGGGAAAGCCGGTTGCAGAGAACATCAACGTATGACGTTTCATCTGTCAAAAGTTTTTGACAGATGAATTGTCATCGTTTGACAGCTCTGTGAAACTGTCAAACACTGACATTCTCTGCAGTTTGATGCGACCCCATCAAACTTCTTTCTTTAACAGAATTGAGATGGTTGTTGCATCTGTCAATCCCAAGGCGGAGGTCCGAGACTCTCCGCATACAAACCGACTGAAGCCTGCAGGAAGAAACAAAGGTAAGTACTGTAGTGTATGTACCTTTAAGGGGAGAACTACTTTTTACAGCTCCTGTATACTGTAGTACCGGCAGTGACCACACCTGTATATAAACCCTGAGTAGGGATCTGTACTTTAGTTTTAGAGTAACCCTCATCCAGTAAACACCTGTTGATTGTTCCTCTGCAGTCTCTGTCGATTTATTGAAGGACACCATACATCAAAATTCACGGATTTAACAAGTACACTTTTAAAAACGCTTTGCACTTACCTCAGTTACTCACCTCTTGCACCCATCACTTACCTTCACAGCACACTTTTGCACCCCCCCACCCGCCCCTTCTCAGACCCAGTACTCACTGAGCTGAGCTAGCGTGTTTCGGAGCCTTCGGGAAGCCCGCACTTGTGTGGGCAAAACGGGGATAATCCTATTTTCTGCCTGTTAACTACCTGCTAACAGGCAGTTAATAGGCTTTAATCCCTTCCCAACTCCAAGGAGACGGGACCCGGCATGGGACAGCTACCCGCCTCCTGGGAAGATGGCATGGAGGCGGGTTGGGAGGCGGGTTCCTCCCCCAAATTCTGTCATTTTCCCGGCAGTCCCGCCTCCATACCTGCCTCCCCAAGGCTGGCAAAGTCACCCCCATAGGTTCAAACAAAAAAAAAGCCTGGAGTTTGAAAGACCGGAATTTTACCAGCGCTCAGAGTGCAGGTTTGGAGGCAGGTCCGCTGTCAAAATCACAAAGATGGACAGCGGGTCGGTATCCCGCTGTAAACCCGCCTCGTTGTTAGTTTCCCAAGTGTTGGGTCTGTCATCCCTGAACAGATCCGACACCAAGCAACGGGTCAGCCAATTTAGATACAGAAAAGCTAATTGAAAGGTAGTTAAGAACCATTTTCCCATGTACTTACCATTTTACCAGGTTTTTAACGAGGTTCCCGGAGAGCGGCTATCACGTCAGGTAAGTATGTCGAGTTCTCAATAACTCCCGATTGCTGTGATTAGGTGACAGCTGCAAAAGTAGTATAAAACCTACCATTTCACAGCTGTTCACTTCCCAATCATAGAAGCTGGAGCCTTCATGATTTGGAACCCACTTTTGAGCTTTATGCACTTTTGAAGCGTTTGGAGTAATTCTCTATCCACTGTCACCTCCTTGGAACAACCTATCTCAACATTGACAGATTACTTCTGTCATCTCAACTGCAGCTGCCATATATAACATCACAATGAGCATGATTTATGCTATATCACCTTGGTCCTCCAATTCTGAGGACGATCAGCCACAGCAGCAGCAGCAATAACAAGAGCGCCAATCTTCTCCTCAACCACCTGATGCTGCACATGGCAGAGGGCATCAGTGCAGGGCTGCACAGTGCAGAAGGTGGTACCCCCAACACATTGCTGGAGCAAGACCTGTAGCCAAGAGTAATGGGTGGACACCCCTTACCAATGGCTGTCAAAGTCACCATGGCCCACAACTTCTTTGCCTCAGGCTCCTTCCAGGCATCAGCAGCAGACACTTCCGGCATCTCACAGTCAGCCGCCCACACTTGCATCACACAGGTCACCGATGCCCTCTTTAACAAGTCTGCAAATTATATCCATTTTGCAAGTGATGAAGGCAGTGTCAATGAGTGGGTGCTCAGCTTTACAGCTCTAGCTGGCTTCCCATGGGTGCAGGGAGTCATCGACTACGCACACGTGGCCATCAGGGCACCCCCATCACAACCCAGTTGCATTTATCAATTGCAAGGGCTTCCACTCCCTCAACGTGCAGCTGATCTGCAACCATAAGAAGATCATCCACGTGTGCTCCAAGTTCCCTGGCAGCTGCCATGACTCATACATCCTGTGTCAGTCCACCATCCCTCAGCTCTTCGCACCGCCGACCAGTCTTTCTGGACAACTGCTTGGAGACGAGTGCTATCCCTGAAGATGTGGCTCATGACACCTTTGAGGAGGCCAGCAAACGAGGCTCAGGGATGTTATAATTAAAGTCGCATCTCCAGGAGAAGTGACATCGAGCACACAATAGGCTTGCTCAAAATGCACTTCAGATGTCTGGACAGATCTGGAGGAGCCCTTCAATATGCACCAGCTAGGGTCTCCAGAATCGTTGTGTTCTGCTGTGCCCTACACAACATAGCACAACAGTGAGGATCCTGCTTGAAAAAAAAGACACACGCTGTGGACTTCCATGTTTCCCAAACAAAATACCTCCCCACCCCTCTCCCACCCCCACACAAAACCCACCCCAGTCAAGATCAAGGCTTCTGTTTCTCTCTCCACAGATGCTGCCTGACCTGTTGAGTATTCCCAGCATTTTCTGTTTTTATTTTAGAAAAGTGCTTTACTTGCACAAGGCCAGTATGATTTGTACCACTGCACCCAATACATAAACAATGAAAGTCAGGTTTAAAGCAGAGACAATATCCTGTTGAAGAAGATTTTCATGTCCTACTGGTCAGCAAGCTCATGTAACTAGAACACTTGGGGATGGATTCTGAACTATCACCCAGAACAGGCGCGAAGTCGGCATTGCACCCGCGGTGCCCAACCAAGGACATGTTCGGGAGGTCTGTACCATTTTCAGGTTCGGGCCTGATTTGAATATTAGCGGCAAGCTGCAGGCACCAAACTGGCGGTCCACTGCAGCACACGGATAGCAGTAAATTGTCCAGCTTTTGCATGGAGCTGGCCAACAGGTGGGGTCTATTTGAGGTGAGCGGATCCGGGGCGGGGGTGAGAATGAGCCACCAATGAGCCAGAAGATTTTTGTAGCACCAGGAGGAACATGAAAAACACCAGCATTAAAAAGTGTACAGAGGGTTTTAGTCCAAGTATTTTAAGTGCTTGTACTTAACATTGCCGGCTGGATTATATATCCCAATGTTTCAGCATTTAACTTTGAAATAAATGCTAAATTAGTGCCTCTGTGTTAGCTGTGGTTTAAGAAGAACATCTAACCGTGGGATATATGAATTTATTCCACTCATAAGTCAAACCTCTTTCACCTACTCATGGAATATTAATCTTCCGTGACACAATAAACCAAACGTGTATCTGCTATTCATCTCAGGCTTAGACACTTTGTTAAGTAGTGCTGCATATGTTATCTGAACAAAAACATGATTATTCCACGTGTCATTTCCTTTTAATATATAAAGGTTAATGCTCTGTTAAATAAGGGAACAGAGGGATGTCATACACATATAGTAACCATTAATCTGCTAATGTTGCCAGAGGTCATTTTTCTGGAGCATATCAGCTGTAGTCTTGTGTGAAGGTTTCTTATCTTCAAGACTGATTGCAGCTGCTTCTTTAAGATAAGGAGGATGTTCCCTGGTGTGAATTATTAACTGACTATATTGAGCATTTCTGTCACAGTACTGGTGGACGTGCCAAGATTTAGAAATAATAATTAAATATGTTACACAGAGATTCCCATATATAAGATTTTAATACAGCTGTGATAGGTGATGCAGACCAATGGCTTGTTTGTGGGTGAGTCGCAGTGCCCATTTGTATTCTGTAACTTAGCTGTTTTCAGTTTGTTTAAACACAAATGGATGAGGACCTTGTGTTCCAATGATTAGGGAAAGAGCTTATACCACTTATACTGGAGCAGTTAACATACATGATGACATAGAATCATATGAGAGATGACATAGAATCATGAGAAGCGACATTAATAATCAACGAGTATAATTGATTCCCACCTCCACACTGGAGGCAATCAGTCAGATGTACCTGAGCACACAAAATTCAAGTCCCTGTATCGGTTCCCGGAAAGCTCATCTTTCACTACTTTTTTAATTGATGACAGCATGTAATGATTTTTGTTCCCAATAAAAGATGACCTTGTTGACAGGTTCATAAAAGCAAAATAGGATAAAAGTTACTGTTGGTGAAAATAGCAGATGATTGCTTAATGTTATTTTAAAGGGATGGTGTTAACCCATTCATTAACGAGTGTGGAGTAAAGACTGAGATGGACTGGTTGACCCAAACGGCCTGTTTCCATGTTGTAATTTTGATGTTGTAAATTCTGCACAAATTCAACTTTACCCTGTAAAGTTGTATTGAAGTCCATAAAATTACATTTCATTTCATATTTAGAATATCTCTAACCCTTCCAGGAGGAACTGTTTTTGGTTTTAAAGGCAGAAATATAGTAGGCTCCAAAATACAGAATACAAAATGTAAAAATCAAAACCTTTTGGGAGGCACAACACCAGATCTCCCTTAGAAAATAAATCTTACCTCTTCAGTACTTTCTAAATTCACCACTGCTGCAAACTCAGCTTTTGTGTACTTTGGGGATTTTCTCTTACAATAAAAGTGAACAAGTGTTGGATACACCTGTAGTTTAAGTTATGGCCTGCCCATGGCAGCACATCACCGTAACGTGTCATGAGGCCTATACTCAGAGTTGTTTTTGAGCTGTCAACTTTTCGGGGGCTGTGTCAACTTTTGTGAAACAGTTGGTCAGCTATTGCTAGTTTTCTAAGTTGGCATATATAATGTTGTTACAAACTTATGTAGTGGTATGTCTTTGTAAGTTCTAAAGTTACCCTTGCCAATAGCCTGAGGTTTATACTGTGTCTGTTTAGGAACACAAAATATCTTCAGGAACTAGCACTTTGATTATTTGTCCTCAGGAAGGCAACTATTGCTTATGCACTGCTTGGAGTGCATCCATAAATGAAGTATTGGATACAAACATATTGGGATAATAAAACATTTACGCCTGAACTTTCAACTTTGGCGAGTGTGTAAAACAGGCGGTAGCGGGTCAGAAACCCGTTATACACCCATCCGATATTCTAATTGATTGAACTCAACATTTCAGGGTCAAAGATGGTTTTTCTCTAAATTTCTTCACAGCATAAATATCCTTTCAATGGTAGGATGTTCAAAAATTTTAAATGTAGCCTCAATAATAATGAGATATACAGGTTTAGAATTAATTATTTCAAATCCCCTTGAATTGCATTGTAGTACTTGGTCAATCGGGTTGATAATTCCTTCACATTGATTGGATACTTTCAGTGAAAGGTCAATAATCACACCAAATCTTTTTCCTTTTCCACCTATTTTAATGAAGAACCCTTCATGGAGTCTGCGTGTCTGTTTCCTGATATCGGAAGATAATTGCAAATAAGGAAGATTCCGAAGTGCCCCATTGTAGCATCCAAATGTTTGTTAAATAATTCCAGGGTTCTCGCATTCCACTAGCCGACATCAACAAATAAAAGACAAATGGCCTCTTCTTTGCTTTTACTTGGGGATATTCATACTTCTTAGTACTAGTGAATCTGCTATATAAGATCAATTAGCAAACCCCCCACTCCATACTGGAATGCTGATTTTCCTTCAGCTAGATATCAAGGAGAGTAAACAGTTGTGCAGAAATGGATGCACTTAAACAGAGTGTTTTATTTTGGAATTTGGAGAGAGTGGGAGTCTCTGGTTAAGTATTGGGTGAGTAATAACTGTAAAAAGTGAAATTTAGTTTAACATTTTGATTTTAACCTAGAACTTTAAAATCTGTAGTTAACAGAAGCTGCCTGCCAGTGGCAGTTAACTGTCAGTCAGTTGTAAATGTTTGTCTTGAATAGGTGCTAATCATTGGGAACAAGGGAGCTGAGTCAACACTTGTAAATTGGGTGGGGCTCCTAGAGTATAAAAGTAAACAGTTCTGCAGAAGCATAGAGTGGTATTAAACGGCCTGCACTTAAACAGATGTTTTATTTGGGAATTTGGAGAGAGTGGGAATTCGGAGAAGAGTGGGAAGGAGTTGCTGCTTTTTGCCTCCACTAGTTGTAGCGCTTTGTGTTACAGGGAGATATTTAATTTAATTTACCCATAATTAATCTAGATCAAATAAGTAGTCAAAAAACTAAACTCTAAACAAAGTTATTGAAATACAAATTTAATTAAATAAAACAAGGTTATATAGGGATGGCAGTGTAGGTGGTGTGCCACAACTGCAGCATGTGGGAGTGTGTGGAGAGCAGTGATCCCGGACAACAACGTTTGTAGTAAGTGCCTGCATTTTGAGGAACTTCAGCTCAGAGTTATTGAGCTGGAGTCTGAGGTGCAGACATTGCGGGGCATCAGGGATGAGGAGTGTTACCTGGACACTTTGATCCAGGAGGCAGTCACACCCCTTAGGTTAAGTCTGGTTAGTGGTCAGGGACAGGTAAGGGGACCCCAGGTGCAGTGCTGGTAGAGCCTCAGCCTTTGCCCTTATCCAACAGGAATCTAGAAGTGAGGCGAGAGTGACGGCCCTTGACATCAAGGCAGCATTTGACCAAGTGTGGCATCAAGGAGCCCTAGTAAAACTGAAGTCAATGGGAATGGGGGGGGGGGGGGGGAACTCTCCACTGGCTGGAGTCATACCGAGCACAAAGGAAGATGGTTGTGGTGGTTGAAGATCAATCATCACAGCCCCAGGACATCGCTGCAGGAGTTCCGCAGGGCAGTGTCCTAGGCCCAACAATCTTCAGCTGCTTCATCAATTACCTTCCCTCCAACATAAGTTCAGAAATGGGGATGTTCGCTGATGACTACACAGTGTTCAGCGCCATTCACAACTCTTCAGAAAATGAAGCAGTCCATGCCCGCATGTAACAAGACCTGGACGACATTCAAGCTTGGGCTGATAAGTGGCAGCTAACATTCGCACCACACAAGTGCCAGGCAATGACTATCTCCAACAAGCGAGAGTCTAACCACCGCCCCTTGACATTCAACGACATTACCATTGCCGAATTCCCCATCATCAACATCCTGGGGGTTACCATTGACCAGAAACTTAACTGGAACAGCCACATAAATACTCTGGCAACAGGAACAAGTCAGAGGCTAGGTATTCTGCAGTGAGTGTCTCTCCTCCTGACTCCTCAAAGCCTTTCCACCATCTACAAGGCACAAGTAAGGAGTGACGTAATAAAACTCACTACGCACTTGGTTTGAGTATAAAGCAAGGCTTTAATCAACTTGTTTCAGAACATGGAGGTCTAGTTGTACTTCACTAGTTCCTGTCTTACAAAATGTCCCTGGCAAGCTGGGACCACGCCCGAGTATTTATACTCCTTGGACGGCGCCACCAGCTGGCCGTCCAGCGTTATTTCATGAGTAGTTTCTTGATGATGATGAGATTTATAACATTCTTCCTCCCTAAAAGATTTGGAAGTCCGACGACTTCCTCTTAACAGATTAGGTGGACCAAGAATAGGTGCAGTCTTTTAGATTTTTGTTTATGGCCAGAAGGCACGTCTCCCCGGACTGTGTCTTGGTCCCTGGGTCGCTTGATCCATACCGGTGGATCGACAGGGTCCGTGTTGCCCTGATCGACCCAAAGGAGGCTGGTGAGATTGTGACTCCGGGTGCGGGTCCCCACAGGCGCAGAACTGGCATCATCCTGTTTGATAGCCGGGGGTTGACCGGCGTCCTGGCCTCGGGTGGCCATCCCACGGGGAGCGCTCGGCTCCCTGAGTGGATCCAGTGGGGCAGCTGGCAGATCTCTCGATGTCCCAGGTAGGGTGTCATCTTCGGGGGAGTGCAGAGTGTCGGCATCGTCACTGTGGGTCCCTCTATCAGTTGGGTCCGTGGAACCGGCTGGACAGGGAGCCAGGTCCCGGAGCGAAATGGTGGACTTCCGGCCATCAGGTTCCCGCACGTGCGCGTACGTGGGATTGACATCCGTGAGTTCTATCTCATCGACGAGAGGATCATTTTTAGATGAACGGACGAATCTTCGGAGCAGCACGGGGCCGGGAGCTGCCAACCATGACGGTAGGGACGTCCCGTGGGTGGAGCAACGCTGGAAGCTGAAGAATCGCTCCTGAAGTGTGACATTGGTGGACATAGAGAGAAGAGACCTGATGGAATGCAACACGTCAGGGAGCATAGTTTCCCACTGCTGGTCTAGTAGGTTGCGTGACCTCAGCGCAAGACAAACAGCATTCCAAATGAAAGCGTTGTATCTCTCAACCTGTCCATTAACGATGGGATGGTGCAGTGTCGTTTTACTTGTGGCGATTCCCCGTTGGGAGAGATAACTTTTGAGTTCGCTTGACATGAAGGAGGGACCCTGATCAGAGTGGATGAAATTGGCCATACCGCAAAGTGAAAAGACTTGATCAAGGCATTTGATCACTGTGGAAGTAAGCATATTGGGACAGGGGAAAGCATGAATATTCGTCCACCATAGTAAGTAGATAGGTGTTTCACGTTGAGGAAGGCAATGGCCCTTTAAAGTCAATGCTGAGTTGCTGCATAGGCTGCATAGCGTGTATGAGCGAGCCATCCGATGGATGGAAGAATTGCGGTTTTAATTCCGCACAAATTCTACAGGAGGAGCATGTTCTTTTCACATCTTCCGTAGAAAATGGGAGATTTTTAGATCGCACAAAGTGCAACATACGGGTAACGCCAGGATGGCATAAGTCAGTATGAAGATCCGCAAGAGTCGAAGTTGACATAGAAGAGCAGAATGCCCGCGTGAGGGTATCCGGGGCCACATTCTCTTTGCTGGGTCAATAATGTATGGTGTATCCAAAGGCAGACAATTCCATCCTCCAGAGTTGTATTTTGTTATTCTTGATCTTAGTGCATTTCCGGTTATTCAGAATAAAGGCCACGGAGCGCTGATCGGTTATAAGTGTGAAATGGCGACGAGTGAGAAAATGACTCCATTTACGTACAGCTTTGATGATGGCCGTAGCCTCCTTCTCGACAGGAGGATAATGGAGCTCGCTACCCTGCAAAGTTCTGGACAGAAATGCAACGGGTCGACCACCTTGATTCAAGGTAGCAGAGGTCGCCACATCTGATGCATCGCACTCGACCACGAAAGGAAGATTTTCATCAATGGAACGAAGCGTGGCTTTTTCCAGTTGTCGCTTGAGGAGGTTGAAAGCTGAAGTAGCCATTGCCTCCAACGGAAATGACTTTGCGTGAAGCAGGGGCTGGATCTTGTTGGAGAAGTGGGGTATCCATTTTGCATAATAGGCGAACACGCCGAGTGCCCGATGAAGACACCCGAGATTCGTAGGGGGAGGGAGCTCCTGAAGTGGACAAAGTCGCTCTGGATCTGGTTTGATGACGCCGTTGCCCACCCAGTAGCCGAGGATGTTGACTGATGGTACTGATTTCACAGATTTGGACTCATTTAAGGTTAAGTTGCGACGATGGAGGACGTCAAAAAATTTCTGGAGATTGGCATCATGCTCCTTCTGGTCATGACCAGCAATGGTGATATTATCCAGATATGGAAAAGTGTCCATTAAGTTCTCCTGTTTGACTAGGCTATCCATTGCCCGTTGAAAGACGGCCACCCCATTGGTGACCCCAAATGGAAGGCGACAAAATTGGTAAAGCTGACCATTGGCCTCAAAGGCCGTATACTTTTTGTCAGAGTCCTTTAACGGTACTTGATGATATGCGCTCTTTAAATCAAAAGTTGAAAATGCCTTGTAGTTGGCAAGGTTATTGACCATGTCATCGATGCGTGGTAGTGGGTAGGCATCCAGGTCGGTATACTGGTTAATAGTTTGTGAGTAATCGATGCAAATACTTTTCTTGAGTTGCTTCAGAGGATTTTTAACAACGACGACTTGAGCCCGCCAGGAAGATGAACATGGCTCAATGATACCGTCAGCTAGAAGGCGAGAGATTTCTGCCTCAATAAAGGATCGATCATCTTGGCTGAAACGTCGTGATTTAGTGACTATGGGCTTACATTGGGGGTAAGATTGGCAAACAAGGAGGGCTCGTTGAGCGAAGCCGCCGAAAGCGCACAATGCGGTACTTTGGAAATAGTAAGCTCCGGCTTTGACCCTCCAAACTCGAAAGTGAGTCTTTTGTGTTGTTTCTGGAAATTCTGTCCACATCACTGCATAGGTTTTTGAGCACCCCGAGCCGGGTGGAGAAATAAGTGCAGCCATTGAGAATAAGGTCGACAAGACAAAAGCCAGATGAATTGGTGGTCAGTGTCGTCAGAGCCATTGCAATTTCCCTGTCCGAGGGGTAAATACGAAGTTTTAACTTACTGACAGCCCACTCACTAATGAAGCTGTCAGAGCTGCATGAGTTGATTAGTGCGCTCAAAATGTGTCCATTTACCAAAACCTTCGTGGCTGCATGGGACAGACTTTGGGGAAAAACAGCTGTGATGGGAGGCGGGGCAGTTTTACCCTTGACAGCTGTAACCTTAGTAGTGGTTCTTGGGGGAGGAGCAGTTTCATAGATAGCAGCTGTAACCTTAGTAGTGGCTCTTGGGGGAGAAGCAATTTTATAGGTAGTAGCTGCAAAGCTAACAGGAGCTCTCGACTGGTATACCTTAGAAAGGGGGCCTTACTTACTAACAGTGGCTCTTGACTGGCATACCTTCGAAAAGTGACCTTTCTTGCTGCAATGATTGCAGGTTGCGTTACGAGCCGGACAAAATCTATATATATAAAAGGATCGATCTGTCTGTCTGTCTATCCTTCGGTGTGCGTCTGTCCGGCTATGCACTCGAAAGTTATAGAGCGTACCTACGCGTGCGTTACCTCCAAAGAAAGCTTACGGTTCCAGGACGGTCGTAAGTGTATTTACTTTTCGGTCGGATGAAAATTGTTCGCGCCTTATGCAAAAAACCTTCAAAATTAAACTCATTATCTGCTAATTAGCATTGATTGACTGACGTCAAGGTTCGACCAATCCTGTGCCGTCACGATTGACCAATCCTACAGTTCAGTCGTCTGATGGTTGGCCAATCGCTGCGTCTGTGGGCGGGACTAATCGTTTTCATCTCAGGGATCTGGCAACCATTGCCTCAAGCTAAAAACCCCATTTACTTCCAGCTCAAAATCTGCTAATCCAGCTTCGAAAAAGTTAGTATCTCTTAAAAATAACATAAGATTTACCAAAAACGTTTTATACGTACTTTCACTTTCATCTTTCAAGGTATTAAAAGGTAGAAATGTTGCCCGGCAGCAGATTGAGAGAGGGACACAGAGACAGGGCCCAAAAGCCTGGGACTCGATTTAAAATGTTGCCCGGCAGCAGATTCACAGAGGGACACAGAGAGGCCCCAAAGCCTGGGACTTGATTTAAACCGCCCGGCCCAAAACAGCCCTGGCAAAGCCGGGCTCCCCCAGCTAGTTTCCTATAATGGAATGCACCTCCACAGAAGAAACACTTCCTTCCAGATTGCCAAGGTGCCACTAGGGCAGGGTCATCATCAGTGAAGGTTTCTAGGGTAGGGTTGTCATCAGCCAGGTTGGACTCGTCATCCGTGAGGGCTTCCGCCCGAGGTCTATGGAAAGAGTCACTAAAATTGAGAGCAGCAGCCAATGCATGTGGTGAAAGATAGGTATCTGCATTCCTCTTTGCTAAGTCCAGAGAACTGGTCATAGGCAGCCTGTAACTTGAGGGTTTTATTCTCCAACAGACGCTGACGTATGAAGGGAGACGCAATCCCATTAATAAAGGAATCACAAATTAACTCCTCCTGGTACTGCTCAGCTGTAACAGCTTTAAGATTACAATTCTTGCTGAGCCTGCGAAGTTTCTGAAGGAATTCGTCAAGTGATTCCCCGGGTTGTTGTCGAGTTGTGGCCAGTAGATGCCGAGCAAAAATTTCATTTGGGGACTTGACATATAGTTGCTGTAGTATTTGGATAGCGGCGTCATAGTCTACACAGTCTTCGATATAATCAAACACATGCGGGGATACATAATTAGCAAGCATTCGTAAATTATTAGGAACATTCTCACCACACTCCTCAAGGAAGTTGCTAAAGGTACGATACCAGTGTTTCCATACCTTAGCAGCTGTAAGTGAATTTGGGTCCAGGTCGAGACGGGCGGGTCTGAGTAGTTTCTCCATGATGGATCGATTACTTGTCTGAGTTCTCTTCTATGGTTCGAGTCGTAGCTGGCTGTTTCCCGAAATCACCCAAAGCGTGGAGTCGATATCAAGTTGATTAAATTGATGTAATAAAACTCACTACGCACTTGGTTTGAGTATAAAGCAAGGCTTTAATCAACTTGTTTCAGAACATGGAGGTCTAGTTGTACTTCATTAGTTCCTGTCTTACAAAGTGTCCCTGGCAAGCTGGGACCACGCCCAAGTATTTATACTCCTAGGACGGCGCCACCCGCTGGCCGTCCAGCATTATTTCATGAGTAGTTTCTTGATGATGATGAGATTTATAACAAGGAGTGTGATGGAATACTCTCCACTTGCCTGGATGAGTGCAGCTCCAACAACACTCAAGAAGCTCGACACCATCCAGGGCAAAGCAGCCCACTTGATTGCCTACCCATCCACCACCTTAAACATTCCCTCCACCACCGGCGTACTGTGGCTGCATTGTGTACCATCTACAAGATGCACTGCAGCAACTCAGCAAGGCTTCTTTGGCAGCACCTCCCAAACCTGCAACCTCTTTCAGCTAGAAGGACAAGGGCAGCAGGCCCATGGGAACACCATCACCTCCAAGTGCCCCTCCAAGTTCTATCGTAAGGGGAACAGATAGGCATTTCTGTGGCCGTAGATGTGACTCCAGGATGGTTTGTTGCCTCCCTGGTGCCAGGGTCAAGGATGTCACTGAACGGCTGCAGGGCATTCTGAAGGGGGAGGGCGAACAGTCAGAGGTCGTGGTTCACATTGGGACCAATGACATGGGTAGGAAGAGGGATGAGGTCCTGCAGCAAGAATTTAGGGAGCTAGGCAGCAGACTAAAGAGCAGGACCTCAAAGGTTGTAATCTCTGGATTACTCCCGGTGCCACGTGCTAGTGAGTATAGGAATAGGAGGATAGAGCAGATGAATGCGTGGCTAAAGATTTGGTGCAGGACGGAGGGCTTCAGTTTCCTGGATCACTGGGCCTGCTTCTGGGGAAGGTGGGACTTGTGCAACCCGTCCGACTTGTATCTGAACCAGAACGGGACAAATATCCTTGCGGGGAGGTTTGCTAGCACTGTTCGAGGGGGTTTAAACTAACTTGGCAGGGGGATGGGATACAGAGTGGAGCTATAATAGGGGGTGATGTACAGCCAAATATAGAGGAAAAAATAAGTCAGACTGGAAGGCAGAGCAAATATGTAACGGCACAAGGGAGTAGGGCAAGGCTGAATGGCATTTATTTTAATGCAAGGAGTCTTACGAATAAGGTGGATGAACTGAAGTTGTTGATGAACACATGGGAGTGTGATATTGTTGCTATCACGGAGACATGGTTGAGGGAGGGGCAAGACTGGCAGCTCAATATTCCGGGGTATAGAATCTTCAGGCGAGACAGAGGGGGGGGGGGGGGCGGGTAAAAGAGGAGGGGGTGTCGCAATATTAATTAAGGAGACAATTACTGCTGTAAGGAGGGATGATATATTAACAGGCCATATGGGTTGAACTTAAAAACAAAAAGGGGGCTAGCACTTTGCTGGGAGTGTACTATAGGCCCCCAAACAGCCAGGGGGAGACAGAGGAACAGATATGTAGGCAAATCTCAGAGAAGTGTGCAAATAATAGGGTAATTATAGTGGGGGATTTCAACTTCCCCAATATTAACTGGGATAGTCAGAGTGTGAAAGGCTTCGCGGGTGCAGAATTCTTAAAGTGCATCCAGGAGAGCTTTTGAGCCAGCATGTAGAAAGTCCTACAAGAGAGGGGGCGGTACTGGACCTAATTCTAGGGAATGTGGCCGGGCAAGTGGTAGAAGTGTTAGTAGGTGAGCACTTTGGTGACAGTGACCATAATTCGGTGAGATTTAAGGTAGTCATGGAAAAGGACAAGGATGGTTCTAAATTGGGGGAAGGCCGATTTTAATATGATAAGGCAGGATCTGGCCAATGTGGACTGGGATCAGCTACTTGAAGGAAAATCCACATCGGAGCAATGGGAGTCTTTTAGAAAGGAAATTGAGAGAGTACAATGGCAACATGTTCCCGTAAAGGTCAAGGGTGGGACCAACAAGCCCAGGGAACCTTGGATGTCAAGGGATATACGAGAATGGATTAGGAAAAAAAGGGGGGCTTTTGGCAGATACAAAGGACTAAAGACAGAGGAAGCCCTAGAGGAGTATAAAAATGCAGGGGGATACTTAAAAGAGAAATTAGGGGAGCGAGGAGGGGCCATGAAATAACACTGGCGAGCAAAATAAAGGAAAATCCAAAGGTGTTTTATAAGTATATTAAGGGCAAGAGGATAACTAGGGAAAGAGTAGGGCCCATTAGGGACTAAAGTGGCAAACTGTGTGTAGAGCCAGAGGATGTAGGTGGGGTTTTAAATGAATTTTTTGCATCTGTGTTCACTATGGAGAAGGACGATGTGGACATAGAAATCGGGCAGGGGGACTGTGATATACTTGAACATATTAGCATCGAGAGGGAGGAGGTACTAGCGGTTTTAGCAGGCTTAAAAGTGGATAAATCCCCAGGCCCGGACGAGATGTATCCCAGGCTACTATGTGAGGCAAAGGAGGAGATTGCAGGGGCTCTGACACAAATTTTCAGAACCTCTCTGGCCACAGGGGATGTGCCAGAGGACTGGAGAACAGCTAACGTAGTACCATTCAAGAAGGGTAGTAGGGATAAACCAGGGAATTACAGGCCAGTGAGCCTAACATCAGTGGTAGGGAAATTATTGGAAAAAATTCTGAGGGACAGAATTGGTCTCCACTTGGAGAGGCAGGGATTAATTAGGGATAGCCAGCATGGCTTTGTCAAAGGAAGATCATGTCTGACCAATTTGATTGAATTTTTCGAGGGGGTGACTAGGTGTGTGGATGAGGGTAGTGCAGTGGCTGTGGTTTACATGGATTTCAGTAAGGCTTTTGATAAAGTCCCGCATAGGAGACTCGTCAGGAAGGTAAGAGTCCATGTGATCCAGGGTGCCTTGGCACATTGGATCCAAAACTGGCTTAGTGGCAGAAGGCAGAGGGTGATGGTGGAAGGTTGTTTTTGTTACTGGAAGCCTGTGTCCAGTGGGGTACCGCAGGGATCGGTGCTGGGTCCCTTGCTGTTTGTGGTCTACATTAATGATTTGGATGTGAATGTAAAAGGTATGATCAGTAAGTTCGCAGATGACACGAAAATTGGTGGGGTAGTAAATAGCGAGGCGGGAAGCCTCAGGCTACAGGACGATATAGATGGGTTGGTCAGATGGGCGGAACAGTGGCAAATGGAATTTAACCCTGAAAAATGTGAGGTGATGCATTTTGGACGGACTAACCAGGCAAGGGAATACACAATGAATGGTAGGACCCTAGGAAAGACAGAGGATCAGAGGGACCTTGGTGTGCATGTACATAGATCCCTGAAGGCAGCGGAACAGGTAGATAAGGTGGTTAAAAAGGCATATGGGATACTTGCCTTCATTAGCCGAGGCATAGAATATAAGAGCAGGGAGGTTATGATGGAGCTGTACAAAACGCTGGTAAGGCCACAGCTGGAGTACTGTGTGCAGTTCTGGTTGCCACACTATGGGAAGGATGTGATTGCTTTGGAGAGGGTGCAGAGGAGATTTACCAGGATGTTACCTGGGCTAGAGCGCTTCAGCTATGAAGAAAGACTGGACAGGCTGGGGTTGTTTTCCTTGGAGCAGAGAAGGCTGAGGGGGGACCTGATTGAGGTATACAAAATTATGAGGGGCATAGATAGGGTGGATAGAAAGGAACTTTTCCCCTTAGTAGAGGGATCAATAACAAGGGGGCATAGATTCAAGGTAAGGGGCAGGAGGTTTAGAGGGGATTTGAGGAAAAACTTTTTCACCCAGAGGGTGGTTGGAATCTGGAACTCACTGCCTGAAAGGGTGGTAGAGGCAGGAACCCTCACAACATTCAAGAAGCATTTGGATGAGCACGTGAAATGCCATAGCAAACAAGGCTACGGACCAAATGCTGGAAAATGGGATTAGATTAGATAGGGCTTGATGGCCGGCGCGGACGCGATGGGCCGAAGGGCCTCTTTCTGTGCTGTAAAGCTCTATGACTCTAAGTCACACACCATCCTGACTTAGAAGTATAGCGTTGATCCTTCATCGTCGCTGGGTCAAAATCCTTGAACTCCCTCCCTAACAGCACTGTGGGAGTACCTTCACCACATGGACTGCAGCGGTTCAAGAAGGTGGCTCACCACCACCTTCTCAAGGGCAATTAGGGAAGGGCAATAAATGCTGGCATTGCTAGCGATGCTCACATCCCATAAACAAATAAAAAAAACAGGTATAAGGTTCTTGCTGCCTGTGTGGATAAGGGAAAAGCCTGCAGGATAGATGAGCAAGCTGACCACGGCACCGTGGTGCAGGGGGCCATTTGAGTGGGGAGAGTGAAAGGGAATGTAGTTGTGATAGGGGACAGAATAATCAGAGGGATAGATACTGTTCTCTGCAGCCGCGACCGGGAGTTCCAAAGTTGTGTTGCCTGCTTGGTGCCGGGGTTAAAGACATCTCCTCATGGCTGGAGAAGAACTTGGAGTGGGAAGAGGTGGAACCAGTTGTCATGGTTCATGTAGGAACCAACAACATAGGTAGAACTAGGAATGAAGTTCTGCTGAGAGAGTTTG
This sequence comes from Somniosus microcephalus, assembly GCF_052327205.1. Lineage (NCBI taxonomy): Eukaryota > Metazoa > Chordata > Chondrichthyes > Squaliformes > Somniosidae > Somniosus > Somniosus microcephalus. The sequence goes on along the minus strand of NC_140988.1, from coordinate 75,278,938 downwards.
AGGAGTTGGGGTCCAAATTAAAAAGCAGAACCTCATAGATAATGATCTCTGGATTGTTACCTGAGCCACGTACAAATTGGCATAGGGATAAGCAGATTAGAAGTTTAAATGCATGGCTGAAAGAGTGGTGTGGGAGGCAGGGGTTTCGCTTCATGGGCCACTGGCACCAGTGCTGGGGAAAGAGGGAGCTGTTCTGTTGGGACGGGCTCCACTTAAACCCGGGCTGGATCCAATGTCTTGGCGAATCAAATAACTAGGGCAGTAGACAGGGCTTTAAACTAATGAAGGTGGTGGGGGGCGGGGGGTGGTGGAGGATTCAGGAAAGAGTAAATTTAAAAGGAGAAAGAGAAATATCCAGGCTCTAGAGCAGAGCAGAGTTTGGGGTAAAAATAAGCAGAGTGGGTCAGGAAGGGACAGAGAAAATAACAAAGGTAATAGAGCATCAGTGACTCAGGTGACATCAGGGGAAAATAGAAAAGGCACCATATCTGAATGCACAAAGCATTCGCAACAAAATAGATGAATTAGTAGCACAGATAGAAATTAATAGGTTTGATCTAATAGCCATTACGAAGACGTGGTTGCAAATTGACCAAAGTTAGGAACTAAATATTCCAGGATACTTAACTTTTAGAGAGATAGGCAAAATGGAAAAGGAGGAGGGGTAGCTCTGATAATAAAGGATGGGATAAATACAGTAGGGAGAAAGGATCTTAGCTCTGAAAATCAAGAAGTAGAATCAGTTTGGGTGGAGCTAAGAAACAGCAAGGGACAGAAAACTTTGGTGGGAGTTGTTTGTAGGCCCCCAAACAGTAGTTGTAATGTAGGGCAGAGTATAAATCTGGAAATTAGAGGCATATATAACAAGAGTAATACAGTAAACTTGGGGGGCTTTAATCTACATATAGACTATGCAAACTAAATTTGCAGTAATAGCGTGCGGGACGAGTTCATGGAATGTATACAAGATAGTTTTCTAGATCAGTAAATTGAGGAAACAACCAGGGAACAGGCTATTTTAGATCTAGTATTGTGCAATGGGAAAGGGTTAATTAATAACCTTGTAGTAAAGGGGCCTTTAGGGAAGAGTGACCATAATATGATAGAATTTTATATTGAGTTTGAAAGTGATTTAGTTAAGTCCAAAACTAGGGTCTTAAACATAGCAAATTACATAGGTATGAGGGGCAAGTTGGCTAAGGTCGATTGGGAAACTACATTAAAAGATATGATGGTAGACAAGGAATGGCTAGCATTTAAAGAATTAATACATAATTTACCACAAATATACATTCCTTTAAGGCACAAAAACACCACAGCAAAAGTGGTCCAACCGTGACTAAGAAGAGAAGTTAAAGATAGTATTAGATCAAAGGAAGAGGCTTATAATGTTGCCAAAAAGAGTAGTAAGCCTGAGGATTGGGAGGATTTTAGAATTCAGCAAAGAAGGACTAAGAAATTGATAAGGAAAGAGAAAAAAGAATGAGAGAAAATTAGCAAGAGATATAAAAACAGATTGTAAATGTTTCTATAAGTATGTAAATAAGAAGAGATTAGTGAAAGTAAACGTGGGCCCAGTAGAGGCAGAGACAGGAGAAATTATAATGGGCAATAAGGAAATGGCAGAGACATTAAACAAATATTTTGTATCTTTCTTCATGGTCGAAGACACAAAAAACATTCTGGAAATAATGGGGAACCAAGGGTCTAGAGAGAATGAGGAACTTAAAGAAATCAGTATAAGTAAAGACATAGTACTGGAGAAATTAATGGGACTAAGTGGCGACTAATCCCCTGGACCTGATGACCAGCATCCTAAGGTTTTAAAAGAGGTAGCTGCAGAGATAGTGGATGCATTGGTATGAATTGTCCAGAATTCTCTAGATTCTAGAACAGTCCCCGCGGATTGGAAGGTAGCAAACATAACCCCTCTATTTAAGAAAGGAGGAAAAGAAAAAGCAGTTTTCTATTGGCCAGTTAGCCTGATATTAGTAGTAGACAAAATGCTCGAATCCATTATTAGTGACATGGTAACAGGGCACTTAGAAAATCATAATGTGATTAGGCAGAGTCAACATGGTTTTATGAAAGGGAAATCATGTTTGACAAATCATTGAGTTTTTCGAAGATGTAACTAGTAGGATGGATAAGGGGGAACCAGTGGATGTAATGTATTTGGATTTTCAAAAAGCATTCAATAAGGTGCCACACAAGAGGTTATTACACAAAATTAGAACTCATGGGATTGGGGGTGATATATTAGCATGGATTGAGGATTGGTTAATGGACAGAAAACAGTGAGTAGGAATAAACGGGACTTTATCGGGTTGGCAGGCTGTAACTAGTGGAACACCACAAGGATCAGTACTTGGGCCTCAGCTATTTACAATCTAGATCAATGACTTAGATGAAGGGACTGAGTGTAACGTATCCAAGTTTGTTGATGATACAATGTTAGGTGGGGAAGTAATCTGTGAGGAGGATGCAAAGAGGCTCAGAGTGATATAGACAGGTTGACTGAGTGGGCAAGAACATGGCAAATGGAATATAATGTGGGGAAGTGTGAAGTTATCCACTTTGGTAGGAAAAACAAAAAAGCAGAATATTTTTTGAATAGTGAGAGACTGGGAAATGTTTGCATTCAGAGGGGCCTGGATATCCTTGTACATGAATCACAAAAATTAACATGCAGATACAGCAAGCAATTAAGAAAGCAAATGGTATGTTAGCTTTTGTTACAAAGGGATTAGAGTATAAGAGTAAGGAAGTCTAACTACAATTATGCGGGGCATTGGTGAGGCCACACCTGGAGTACTGTGTACAGTTCTGGTCTCCTTACTTTTGGAAAGACATACTTGCCATAGAGGGAGTGCAATGAAGGTTCACTAGACTGGTTCCTGGGATGAGGGGGTTTACCTTATGAGGAGAGATTGAGTAGACTAGGCCTATATTCCCTAGATCTTAGAAGAATGAGAGGTGATCCAATTGAAACATATAAAATTCTTAAGGGGCTTGACAGGGTTAATGCTGGGAAAATGTTTCCCCTGGCTGGGGAATCTAGAACACGGGGTCACAGTCTCAGAATAAGGGGTAGGCCATTTAGGACTGAGATCAAGAGAAATTTCTTCAATCAAAGGGTTGTGAATCTTTGGAATTATCTAACCCAGAGAGCTGTGGATGCTCAGTCATTGAGTATATTCAAGACAGATGTCGATAAATTTTTGGGAACTAAGGGAATTAATGGATATGGGGATTGGGCAGGAAGGTGGAGTTGAGGTACAAGATCAGCCATGATCTTGTTAAATGGTGGAGCAGGCTCGAAGGGCCAAATGGCCTACTGCAGCTCCTATTTCTTATTTTCTTATGTTCTTATAAGAGAAAGCTAGATATGGCAGAGCAACCAAAAAATTAGTAAATGAAAATACTAGAGACATTCCATGAAAGTATAGAAGAAATTGGTATTGTTCAAGGATAGCCAAGCCTCTCTGTTTAACAGTTTTCTTTGACTTTCATACAAAATGACTTACCTGTAAATACAGAGAGGGCAGAGGCAGAAAGCTACCATTCAACAAACCTCCTGATAAAACAGTCAAGATTATATAATAGCAAAATGCTATTATAAAATTTCAGACCATAACTTGTGCCCCTATTTTTTCAGGTGGATGTTGTTGATGATTCTGCCAACTCCATTTGCAGCATTTCACCACTCCTGCCTTCCACCCTATCACAGACCGTCCCTTTTGTTCTTTCCTCCCCTCCCCCTTTCCCTGCCTCTACACCTGGTTAAAATCTGTTACATCTCTAACTTTTTCCTGTTCTGACAAAGGGTCACAGACCTGAAACGTTAACTCTGTTTCTCTCTCCACGGATGCTGCCTGACCTGCTGAGTGTTTCCAGCATTTTCTGTTTTTATTTCAGATTTCCAGCATCCGCAGTATTTTGCTTTTGTATTAGTGTTTAATTCACTGCCACTTCTCTTCTAGGAATGCGCACCTTGAAGAAGTTCTGCTCCTCTCTCGACGGGATTTCCGTTTGTCTCTTCTACCTTGTTAATCTTCATTGCTTTCTGTTTCCCTTCTTGTGTTTGATCAGGTATCTACCAAAACTTGTTTTCACAGCCATATCTCTTTCCTCAGCAACCGTCTCCAACTCCGACTTATTCCACGTGGATTCCAACTGCAATTCCACCCTTCATGTTTCGGATCCACCCAGGATTACAGATATCTCCAAGATATTCAGCATTCCTTGAATACACTGCTGCTCTTGCTACATCCTGAGATCCACGCTCAACGCCATGTGTCGCCACATGCACTCTCTCTCTCGAGGTCTCTCTTCAGCAGCACCGATGCACTCTATCTCAAAGCTGTCCTGGGCCACAGTTCCATTTCATCCTTTGCCTCATCCGCCGCTTCAAGAAGAAACTTTTCTTCTTCCTTTCAGGTGTCAAGGATCGCAAGCTTCAACAACTCTTGGACACCAATGCCCCTCTGGAACCTTCTTCCCCTTCACTTTCCTCTGACCCAATCCATTCTTCCAATCTCACCCCCTGCTGTGTTTTCACTATCCCCTCTGACTTTCCCCTCTGACCCAGAACGATCAGTCCTCAGCAAATGCCTGAGCTTCATCCCCTTACACCCCCATCTCAATGAATTTCGAGATTGGCACGGTGCCGAGCTCTTTTTCCATCGCCTTCATCTCCGTGCCCACTTCTTTTGCCAGGAGTCTTCCCCTGCACAGCGGACCCTTTCTCCCACTTTCAGAATTCCCGTTCTACCTGGACCCCTCCCTCTGGCCTCTTGCCCTCTCTAGATCTTTTCATTGCGAACTGCCAACGTGACATCAGCCATCTCAGTTTCTCTGCTCCCCTCACTCACTCCAACCTACCTCCCTCTGAACTTACAGCACTCCATTCCCTCAGATCCAACCCCAACATTGTCATTAAACCTGCCGATAAGGGTGGTGCTGTTGCTGGTTGGCAAATCAACCTCTACCATGCGGAGGCTGAACACCAACTCTCTGACACATCTTCATACCTCCCCCTGGACCATGACCCCACTACCAAACATTAAACCATTGTTTCCAAGACTGTCACGGACCTCATCTTCTCTGGAGATCTTCCCTCCACAGCTGTCAAACTTATAGTCCCCCAACCCCGCACAGCCCGCTTCTACCTCCTTCCCGAGGGCCACAAAAAGGGCTGCCCAGGTAGACCCATCATTTCAGCCTGTTCTTGCCCCATGGAACTGATTTCCTCCTATCTCGACTCTATATTTTCTCCCTTTTTCCAGTCTCTTCCCATCTACATTCGCGACTCTCTGACGCCCTCTGCCACTTTAACAGTTTCCAGTTTCCTGGCCCCAACCATCTCCTTTTCACTATGGACGTCCAATTCCCCACTAGGACGGCCTGAGGGCGCTCCACTTCTTCCTTGAACAGAGGCCTAACCAGTCCCTATCCACCATCACTCTCCTCCACCTGGCTGAACCTGTTCTCACATTGAACAACTTTCTCCTTTGACTCCATTCACTTCCTCCAAATTGCTATGGGAACCTGTATGGGCACTAGCTATGCCTGCCTTTTCGTGGGATATGTGGAACATTCATTGTTCCAGTCCTACTCAGGTCCCCTCCCTCACTTCTTTTTCCGGTACATTGATGACTGTATTGGTGCCGTTTCCTGCTCTCACCCAGAACTAGAAAATTTAATTCACTTTGCTTCCAATTTCACATGGTCCATCTCTGACACTTCCGTCCCCTTCCTCGACTTCTCTGTCTCCATTTCTGGGAATAGGCTATCGACGAACATCCACTATAAGCCCACTGACTCCCACAGCTACCTGGACTACACTTCCTCCCACCCCGCCTCCTGTAAGGACTCTATTCCATTCTCCCAGTTTCTCTGTCTCCACCGTATCTGTTCTAGTGCTTCTGATATGTTTTCCTTTTTCCTCAACTGAGGATTCTCCTCTACTGTGGTTGACATGGCCCTCGACCGTGTCCGTTCCATTTCCCACACTTCTGCTCTCACCCCTTCCCCTCCCTCCCAGAACCGTGATAGGGTTCCCCTTGTCCTCACCTTTCACCCCACCAACCTCCACATTCAACTTATCATCCTCTGCCATTTCTGCCACCTCCAGCGTGATCCCGACACCAAAAGCATCTTCCCCTCCCCTTTCAGCATTCCGAAGGGATTGCTCCCTCTGCGACAACCTGGTCCACTCCTCATTCACCCCCAACAGCCCCTCCCCTCCCCATGGAACCTTCCCATGCAAGTGCAGGAGATGCAACACCTGCTTTTTTACCTCCTCCCTTCCCACTGTCAAGAGCTCCTTCCAGGTGAAACAGCGATTTACTCGTAATTCTTGCAATTTAGTATACGGTATTCACTGCTCACGGTCTCCTCTACATTGGGGAGACCAAATGCAGATTGGGTGACCACTTTGCGGAATACCTACGTTCAGTCCATAATGGTGACCCCGAGCTTCTGGTCGCCTGTCACTTTAATTCCCCGCTCCACTCCTACTCTGACCTCTCCGTTCTTGTCCTTCTACACTATTCCAACGAAGCTGAACAGAAGCTCGAGGAACAGTACTTCATCTTTCGATTAGGCACTTTATAGCCTTCTGGAATCACCATCAAGTTCAACAGTTTCAGACCATAACCTCTGCCCCTATTTTGTCAGACGGCAGCTGTTGATGATTCTGCCATCCCCATTTGCAGCATTTCACCACTCCCACCTTCCACCCTATCACAGACCGTCCCTTTTGTTCTTCCCTCCCCTCCCCCTTTCCCTGCCTCTACACCTGGTTAAAATCTGTTACATCTCTAAATATTTCCAGTTTTGACGCAGGGTCACAGACCTGAAGCGTTGGGCTGGATTTTATTAGTGGTGTTGGGATGGTGGCGGGATAGCTGTTTCCCGGGTTTCGGTCCGGCTCCCGGCTGCAGCCGCTCTGTCATAGGGATTTCCCCTTGATTGGCCTTGTTAAGTCCGCCCTGCAGTTTTCCCTGCCAATTAACAGGAAGCGGGTCTGTTGATGTCATTTGATGATGTGTCATCAGCCGGTTTCCTTAAAGGGACCACATCCACATTGAGTTTGACAGTTGTTCTGTCAGTGTTTGACAGCACTGAAGTGCTGCAAACACTGACAAGCACTGCACAAAGGTGGACGGTTGCACCCAGGCTCTCCAATGGAGGGAGTCACAGCATGCAGGGAGGTTCTCTTCCCTTCCAAGGGTGGAAGAGACCTCCCCAGGACACCAACGCAGCCTGGTTGCACATTGCACAGGAGGGCAAAAGCAGGGATGTTGTCAGGGGTCCCTGGCTGCAGTGGCGCCAAGCTTTCAATAATCTCAGTGGATGACGAAGCATTACTACAAAGCCACGCCCAAACTCACCCTGCTCTGCCACTCAACACATCCCCATCATTCTGCCTTCCCTACCCTTCTCCTGCACATCCTTACTCACACCAACTTACCTTGCACCTCCACCCAACGATCTCTATCTACATTATCACTTCCCCATCTCACTAGCCACCCCTCACACTTACCCTCATCCTACTGCAAACATACCAACTAATAACACACAAGGGGAGGCACTTGAGAGGTTCAGCCAATGTCCATGTGAAGTTTCTGGTAATATGTTGTCATACAGTGAAATCTATATTTTCAACTTTGCCCATTATTGGACAGATCTGTGCGCACCTTGAGAAGTTTCTTACTGAGTTCCAGTGAATGTTGATACATAACATCCACCACCCACCTCCCCAACCCTGCTATAGTGATGAGTATGCATGGAATGGCTTGGACATTAAAGGGATGCTTTAGGTGCTGGTGTGGGATGGTGTCAACCTGGCGCATCATGTGGCAGCCAGAGTTTACAGCATCAAGTGAAGTAAATCTGGCCATGGTGATGCCATCGCTGGCCTCCCGGGCATCAATGTTGTCAGGGGCTGATGCCCTGTGCAGCATCAGGTGATGGCAGAGAAGGTTGGTGATGTTGTTGATGATGTTGGTGTGCCTGGTGATGTTGGTGTTGGAGCTGATCGTCGAAGGATTCAGAGGACCAAGGTTTGATTTTTTTCAAGGGCACCGATGTTGCTGCAATAGATGACAGATGCAGGTGAGATGACAGAGGTGATCTGTCAATGGTGAGAGAGGTTGTTCCAAAGAGTTGGCACTGGACAAGCTGTTGGCTCTAAACACTTGCAAGCTAAAGAAATCTCTATATGCCTTACAAATGCAGTGACCAACAGCTTCTGCGCACTGAAACTGACCATCTACAGCATGGCATCCTTTACACCACTTCTGCAGCTGTCAGCTTATCAGAAACATCAAAGCAGACTTAACTCATGCCAGGGTGAGCTGGTGTGTTCCCCGAGCAGTGGGTAACCGTGGGGGAGCATGTAAAATTGGAAGGAAGCCTCAAAATATCATTAAATTGGCTCTTAACAAGCCATTTAATGATCTAAAGCGTGTCCCCCGCTGCTTGGTGTCAGGTCAGTTCTGCGCTGACAGACCCAACATATGGGAGATTTGCGTGGAGGCACGTTGACAGCGGGTTTCCTACCCGCTTTCAATCTTTGCTATTTTGACAGCAGACCCATACTTAAGGTAATTAAGGAAGTGGCCCTAGAAATAGTAGATGCATTGCTGATCATCTTCCAACATTCGATGGAATCTGGAACAGTACCCATGGATTGGAGGGTAGCTAATGTTACCCCACTATTCAAAAAAGGTGGTAGAGAGAAAACGGAGAATTACAGACCGGTAAGCCTGACATTGGTAGTGGGGAAAATGCTAGAGTCCATTATAAAAGATGTAATAGCAGAGCACTTGGAAAACAGTGGCAGGATCAGACAAAGTCAACATGGATTTACAAAAGGTAAATCGTGCTTGACTGATCTACTGGAATTTTTTGAGGATGTAACTGGTAAAATAGATAAGGGAGAACCAGTGGATGTGGTGTATTTGGACTTTCAGAAGACTTTTGATAAGGTCCCGCATAAGAGATTAGCGTGTAAAGTTAAGGCACATGGGATTGGGGGCAAGGGATTGACTTGGATAGAGAACTGGTTGGCAGACAGAAAGCAAAGAGTTGGAATGAACGGGTCTTTTTCCGAGTGGCAGGCAGTGACTAGTGGGGTACTGCAGGGATCGGTCCTAGGACCCCAGCTATTCACAATATATATTAATGATCTAGACAAGGGAACGAGATGTAATATCTCCAAATTTGTAGATGACACAAAGCTGGGTGGGCGTGTGTGCTGTGAGGAGGATGCCAAAAAACTCCAGGATGATTTGGATAGGTTGGGTGATTGGGCAAAAGCATGGCAGATGCAATATAATGTGGATAAATGTGAGGTTATCCACTTTGGTGGCAAAAACAGGAAGGCAGATTATTATCTGAATGGCAATAGATTGGGAGAAGGGGAAGTGCAAAGAGACCTGGGTGTCCTCGTGCACCAGTCGCTGAAGGTAAGCATGCAGGTGCAGCAGGCGGCTAAGAAGGCAAATGGTATATTGGCCTTCATAGCGAGAGGGTTTGAGTACAGGAACAAGGATGTCTTGCTACAGTTGTACAGGGCCTTGGTGAGACCACATCTTGAGTATTGTGTGCAGTTTTGGTCGCCTTATCTGAGGAAGGATGTTCTTGCCATGGAAGGAGATCAGCGAAGATTCGCCAGGCTGATACCTGGGATGGCAGGAATGACGTATGAGTAGAGATTGGGACGATTGGGCTTGTACTCGCTGGAGTTTAGAAGAATGAGAGGAGATCTTATTGAAACTTATAAAATTCTGACAGGACTGGACAGACTAGATGCAGGAAGGATGTTCCCGATGGTCGGGGAGTCCAGAACCTGGGGTCACAGTCTAAGGATAAGGGGTAGGCTAGTTTAGGACAGAAATGAGGAGGAATTTCTTCACCCAGAGAGTGGTGAACCTGCGGAGTTCTCTACCACAGAAGGCAGTAGAGGCCAATTCATTAAATATATTCAAGAAGGAGTTGGATATATTTCTTAAGGCTAAAGGGATCAAGGGGTATGGGGAGAAAGCAGGGACCGGGTACTGAAATTGGATGATCAGCCATGATCTCATCTAATGGCGGAGCAGGCTCGAGGGGCCGAATGGCCTACACCTGCTCCTATCTTCTATGTTTCTATGTTTCTCCAAACCCGCACTCTGAGCGCCGGCAAAATTCTGGCCATTGACTCGGTTTCTCTTTCCACGGATGCTGCCTGGCCTGCTGAGCGTTTCCAGCATTTTCTGTTTTTGAGTCAAGATTGTATATTGGATATAGGTTTTGGATTGGCCACCCGTTACACATTCCGCCTGATTTTTCTTTCCATTGAAGTTACCCAGAATATCTTGAATGGGCCCCATTTTTTGTGCTGGGTGTTTCGGACAGGATAATATATCCATAGTCTTACACAAGCCTCAGAACAAAAGGTATTTCCAGCAACTCAGCCTAAATGAAACTGTAGACACTTGGGATTACAGTGACAACTTCTGAAATGACAAATATTGATGTTACTAATATGCTAATAAATCATATGCACAATTTTCCAGTAGCGTACTAAGTGTAATCAAATTTAACAGCAGCTCAAGGAGAACTCTGATTAAATTTTAGATAAGATGAATGATCACAGGAGCTAGAGTTCAAGGCAGAAATGCTGTTGGAATCAAAAATTATCCATATTCTGAGCTGTTGCAGTGAGAAGCCCAATGGTGCTCCAATGTGCTATGCTGCAGCAATTTCCATTCTTTGTGTGTTTCTAATCTTGATTGTTTTATCAGGAGGTTGTTTGAATGGAAGCCAGACACTTGCCCCTGGGGAGGAATGTGAAATGGGACATCCAGTCACCCTGGTATTGAGTGGCATCGCAGTGATATCAAAAGTGGCACTGACTGGCATTTGCCTGGCAGTAGCTCAAGTAATCATCTGCTCAGCTAGGAAGTGGTGCATTGCATAGACAAACCTGAAGATGGGGAAATAATATTTTTTATAAACATTCGGCATTGGTTATCAGTAAGCTTTTGAGTCTTCGGTTGTTTCCTATAACTTAAAATAAAATAGTGTAGGGTTCTGCAACAACTGCTTCAACTTCAGTACCAGGGTTGTGCTGGGAACCATTTATTAGAATTGACAGATCTGAACTCCGTTTGCATAAAGCATCAAATAACAATCAAATGTTTGGTCCAAAGAATCATTTTTTATCTTTCCTCTCAACAGGTCTGCTATCAATCATTATTCATGAAAACGTATACACATACAACAGAAGTAAGGTGATAACATGCAAGTCCATGGGAATGTCGTAGTACATAAAAGATCACTGAAAGCCCTGCTTTTTTCACAGCAAAAATACCCTGATTGCTAATTATTCAATCTTCAGACAGGATACCTACAGTGTTCTAATTATTACTGCTGAAAAAGCAATTTTTAGGCCATTATTTTACTTCATAATTTTATACTGTGGTTACAAGGATATATATTATTATAGCACTACTAATGTGGAGCTTTGCATGCTGTGAAATCTAGCCAGGCGATTTAACTGATAAATAAAAGGATAATTCTTGGCACAGCATCTATATTTATTTAAAAAAATACAAATAGTACCTGTTCCATGATGTCATTAACTTTGTCGCGTTCACAGTCAAGAATCACTTGTCTTTCCTTTTTATTTTCCAGATCCTGAAAAAGCGAGCGGTAGGCTTCATCTTTCCTCTCGTCTTTTATATTTCCTACATTGATTGCTGTGACTTGCCATTTGTTTTCAGCAGCAGCATCCAGGACTGCTTGTAAGACCGACAATCCTGGGGGAAAGAAATGGCAGAACACAGTCACCATATTAAATTCAAACTAGTAAAAATTGAACTATTCCTTGATAAATAACCCAATGTACTCTTTTTGAACTAATATCTGAATTAAATTAATGGCGATGTGTATTCTATTGACTTGGTCTGAAAAACATTTTGGAGGATGTTTTAAATTGTTTTGTTTTACATGACCATAAAACATTCATATATCGATTACACAGACAATATGATAGATTTCTTATGAAGCCTTTGTAAAATTAAATAGTTTATCATATTTTTAATGCACTGAGATATTTTTAAAAAGCTGTGAATTGGTCCCAATCACTGATATTTGCCAGTGGAGTCCAACTCTAAGGACTTTCCTCCACTCTCAAGCGGGAGAGCAGGGGATAAGTGTGGCTTATCATCACATTTCCACCCAATCTCGATTTCCCTCCCTTTGCCCCCCACTGGACAGACCCCGATCAACTCTTCCCTGCCTGCCACATGTAAATGTCTATGGGTGGGGGGGGGGGGGGGGGGGGGGGGGGGGGGGGGTCTAGTGAGCTGCTCCATTTCCGTGCTTACCGCTGCTGCCTCCAGCAGGAGAAAGGTGACGGTAGTCCCTGTGGTAGTAGCAGAAACCCACCCCACCCCGGCACCCTCCTCAAGTCATTGCATGGAGGGAGAGGGTCAGTAGTAGACTCCTCTCTCGCTCCCTCATTAACAGCCCCAACTACTAGACTTTTTAGGCCTTGGTCTCTGCCAAATCCTAAAAAAAAATCTTTGTTCATCTTTCAGGTTCTTCCACTCCCTTTGAATCGCTGGCTACTTCTTCAGGTACTACAGAATTTTTCGGGTTAGCAGCAGTAAGCTCCGTTTATGGTTGCAGGAATTGTCTGAAAACCCTGCCTGCATGTTAAATAAGCCCCAACCCAGGAAAATGGGTTGTGGTTATGGCGGCGTTACAATAGCGGGCGGAGGTTCCACCCCACCGCTACCGTACTATCCCCAAAGTCAATGTGAAGAGTATGATCAATGACTTGGTCTGATGTCTCATTAAACAGTTGCCCCCTCCCCCACAGAGGAGCTTTAGCTGTCAGTTGATCTACAGAACAGCTTTGACAGTGGAAGCTGTGAAGAAATCTGGTCCACACTTCCTTCCCGCCGGTGGCATACTGTATAGCTGCTCGGTTATGGAATGATATGAGGAAGGAGGTGGAAGAGTAAAAAGGAAATAAAAGGACGATTCACTATGAAGTACAAATACAGGGGGAGAATTTGGCCCACATCATTTCTGGGTGCTAAATTGTTGCTCGGGAGATGAATTTTGGATGGTGGTATCCCGTGCCCGATTTCCACACCACTGGAAGTGTGACGGCTACCTAATTGAAAGCCGGCAATTTTGAGTATCCAGTGTGCCTACCTAAAGCAGGCGTTGGGCCCCTTGAATATGGTGATCAGGGCTTAATGCCAGTTTTAGGACTCTTCTATCAAATTCAGTAGAAAATGAAGGCAAAACCATATTCTCGGCCACAGGTATTAATTTATGACCATGATTACATTAAGGCAGTGTTCTACATGATTGAAAGTTGCCATATTTCACAGTAAGTGACTACTCTTCTACAATTTGCACTTCATTGCAGACTATGTAGCTAAGTATGTGCATCAGCTAGATCTACAGCAGTGATATAAGCAGCTGTCTGCAGTGAAATATAGACCACGTCCTTTAGATATGCAGAATTAATGGGTTTATCAAGAGGGAAACATGACAAATTAACTTCAGGCCTGCACTACTAGTGGACCAATCTATTTATTCTATGGCATTTCCACTTAAAAAAAAATGGAATTACATTTGTTTATTTGGCCGAGATTGTTTATATGGAACACGCGTCCAAAGATGTCGGCCCAAGGCTTGCTCTAAATTGGACCTCAGGACTCATTTCCATTAAATAGTTAAGCCATGGATGCCAATCAGGGAGTTCACATAATCCACCAGCTCAGACTTCAAACCAGCCCACAGGTATGCTCTGGGGGGTGGGCAGAGGAGGGTAGGTGAACTGGAGAGGAGGGGGTGCCATCCCAGGCTGACAGCGGCCTGCAGTATACTGTTGTGAAGCCAGGAGGAACACTTCTACTCCTCCTGCCTCCACATTATGGTAAATATTAAAAAATTGCTTACCTTTTGCCATGCGTCATCCAGTTTCTGCCAAATTTGGGAGCAGTATCCTAAAACAGGCTGTAGGCCCTATTAGCATATTCTTTGGCAGCCGACGCAATTCTGGGGGGATCGGACCAAGGAGAAGGATTAAGAACCACCCTGAGGCCAGGTTCTCTGTTCTGCCCCACCTCCTATTCTCTTGGATGACTAGCAATCAGATGAACGCATGAAATAAATAAAAGCCACCAAACCATCAAGCCTGTTTATTTTTTAAACAGATCACAATCATTCTCCTTTACCTCACTTCCTCTTCTCTTCAGGGAAGGTTCTGAATTTTCTTTTTGTTTGGCCTGATCCTTAAAGACAACTGAATGAAATTTCAGAATATCTGTCTAATCTTAAAATCTACATTGTTCAGCCCTTAACACATTTCAGATTTGTGTAAATGTTTCACTATTTTTAACTGCATAACCATTGCATAAAAAGGAAAGTAAAACAAAAGAAGCTATAGTAACGTATATAGACAAAAAAATGTGTACCTCTGTCACTGTCATATAGATAAGCAAACTTGTCCCATTGATAATATTCGATCAAACTGAGAAGAGCACCCTTGAGATCTGGCCTCATCTGTATGACAAATTGGTGTAAGCCATCTGCAGGAAAGCTTGGGGTGATAAAAGAAACATGCAGCGTTCCACAGAATGACGTAAGTGTATTTACAGACTTCTTGTCATAAAATCCAAAAATGGCGTAGACTCCTCTTGAAAACTGGGAACAAACTGAGAGAAAAGACAAACAGAATTTTAAAATTATGCATACTCAACAACCACTCAGACAGCTTTGTTGCTACTAAATGCTTTCATACCCTGAAAAGAAAAGTGAGAATGAAATGACACTGAACACAATCAGAATAAAAATGATCCTCATAAACAGCATTTGTCCATTGCCAGATACTTACCATAATGTATACTCATTTATTATAAACTAAAGCAGCTATGATAATTTCATTCACCATTTGTGAACTAACAGCAAAACAATTAGGACATAATCCTGCAAAAAGCTGAGCTCCTAAATTTGCCAGCCATCATCATAATTCACACATGTGGATTATCAATAAAATATTTAGTTATCTTCCACAAGGTCATCAATTAGGCTTATTATCAAAATAAGGACCAATGAATCACATTTCTGGAGTCCAACTTTCCAATTGTGGATATGGCTATAAGAATCTACATCTCATCCTTCCCAGAACTGTTATAGGGTCCCCCTTGTCCTCATCTTTCACCTCACCATCCTCCACAGTCAATAGATCATCCTCCACTATTTCCGCCACCTCCACTCCCCTTTCAGCATTTCGAAGGGACTGTTCCCTCCACGACACCCTGGTGCACTCCTCCATCACCCCAACAGTTGCTCTCCTATCCCTAGCACCCCCAGCACCTTCCCATGCAAGCGCAGGTGAAGCAACACCTGCCCATTCACATCCTCCAACAAACTGTTCAAGCCCCAAACACCGCTTCTGGGTGAGACAGTGATTTACTTGTACTTCTTCCAACTTAGTATACTGTATTCATTGTTCACGATGCAGTCTTTTCTATGCCAGGGAGACCAGATGCAGATTGGGTGATCACATTGCTGAACACCTCCATACTGTCTGCAAATGCAACCTTGAGATTTGCTTGTCACTTTAATTCTCCATCCCACTCCCAGTCTGACCTCAGTCCTTGGCCTCCTACACTGTTCCAATGAAGCTCATCGCAAGCTCAAAAACACCTCTTTCAACTAGGCATTTTACAATTCTCTGACTTAACATTGCCTTAAACAACTTCAGTCCTTAACTACAGCTCCTATTTTCTCTCAATGGGTGCTGGTATATGTAAAATGGGTGTACCAGTGCTTCTGGGAATGAGAGAGGTTATGGGCTGGGGCTTAGCATGGGAAACTCCAGTACATAGCTGGCAGCATTGTCTGCACCCCTGAGGGGCATCTGACTTTCTTCTGACACTCCTGGGTCACTGGAGCTTTCATACTTTTCCAGATTTTCTATGCTTCCCTCCCCCTCTGCTATTCTGCTGGAACCATTTACACATCCTCAGGATCTAGGAAAGGTCTTTTATTTTGTTTATTAATTCACAGGATGTGGGCATCACTAGCAAAGCCAGCATTTATTGCCCATCACTAATTGCCTTTGAGAAGGTGGTGGTGAGCCAACTTATTGAACCGCTGCAGTCCGTGTGGTGAAGGTACTTCCACAGTGCTGTTAGGTAGGGAGTGCCAGGATTTTAACCTAGCGACAATGAAGGATCGGCAATATATTTCCAAGTCAGGATGGCATGTGACTTGGAGGTGGTGGTGTTCCCATGCGCCTGCTGCCCATGTCCTTCTAGGTGGTAGAGTTCGTGGGTTTGGGAGGTGCTGTTGAAGAAGCCTTGGCGAGTTGATGCAGTGCATCTTATCGATGGTACACACTGCAGCCATGGTGTGCTGATGATAGAGGGAGTGAATATTTAAGGTGGTGGATGTGGTGCCAATCAAGTGGGCTGCTTTGTCCGGGATGGTGTCGAGCTTCCCGAGTTGTTGGAGCTGCACTCATCCAGACAAGTGGAGAGTATTCCATCACACTCCTGACTTGTGCATTATAGATGGTGGAAGGGCTTTGGGGAATCAGGTGGTGAGTCACTTGCCACAGAATACTCAGCCTCTGACCTGCTCTTGCAGCCTCAGTATTTATCTTGCTGGTCCAGTTAAATTTCTGTTCAATGGTGACTCCCAGGATGTTGATGGTGGGTGATTTGATGATGGTAATGCCATTGAATGTTAAGGGGAGGTGGTTAGACTTGCTTGTTGGAGATAGTCAGTGCCTGGCACTTGTGTGGTGTAAATGTTACTTGCCACTTATCAGCCCAAGCCTGAATGTTACCCAAGTCTTGCTGCATGTGGGCACGGACTGCTTCATTATCTAAGTAGTTGCGAATGGAACTGAATACTGCGCAATCATCAGCGAACACCACCACTTCTGACCTTATTACTCCAACTTCTCTCATTATTGCCTCCTTTTTTCTTACACCATTATCACTTCTGTCATTTAATCATCCCCTGTCCTCCACCTAATCACAAACCATTGTTTTTTTTTAAAATCTTCCAGTCCCCTGGTTCTGTTCCTCCTTATAAGGTGTTCATCTGTAACATCTTCCGGTTCTGACAAAGGGCCATAAAACCTGAAACCTTAACACAACTTCTTCTCTCCGGAGAAGGCCGACCTGTGTTGGAGCAGCAGCGGGACCGGAGAGAAGGCAGAGCGGCCATAAGTGCAGTTTCAACAGAGTGCTGCGAGTTGGAAGCTTACCAATCTCGAAGACCGGCGGCGGTGTTCCAGAGCCATATCACGATTCAAAGTTACGTGGGCAAGAGGAAGCAGCTGATTGGGTGAGTATGGCCAGGTGAATATTTATACTGCTCTATAGTTTGACAGGTAAGGTTAATAATTTATAAAGTTTAGAAGGTCTTAATTTTTGTGGTTATCGTTTCTAAGGTCTCTGTTGTGTAGCAGGGAGTGCTAGTAAACAAGGGCCCTTGAATATTTCATTTAATTGTAGTGTAATTAGTGGCATTGATTTGATTTAATTTAAATTAATTAAAGGATAAGTCATGGCAGCACAGCTCGGCCCCATGGCATGCTGGTCCTGCACTATGTGGGAAATCAGGGACACTTCCGGTGTCCCGGATGACCATGTGTGTGGGAAGTGTATCCAGCTGCAGCTACTGGCAGACCACATTGCGGCACTGGAGTTGTGACTGGATACATACTGGAGCATTCGCGCTGCTGAGGACATCGTGGATATCACGTTTAATCAGTTGGTCACACCGCAGGTAAAGGCTGCACAGGCAGGAAGGGAATGGGTGACCACCAGGCAGAGTAGTAGGCGCAGGCAGGTAGTGTAGGGGTCCCCTGTGGCCATCCCCCTCTCAAACAGATATACCGCTCTGGATATTGTTGGGGGAGATGGCTTATCAGGGGAAGGCAGCAGCTGCCAACTTCCTGGCACCATGGGTGGTTCTGCTGCACAGGACAGGAGGAAAAAGAGCAGGAGAGTTATACTGATAGAGGATTCTATTATAAGGGGAATAGATAGGCAATTCTGCGGCTGCAAACAATACGATAGTATGTTGCCTCCCTGGTGCAAGGGTCAAGGATGTCTCAAAGCAGCTGCAGGGCATTCTGGAAGGGGAGGGTGAACAGCCAGTTGTCGTGGTGCATATAGGTACCAACAATATAGGTAAAAACCAGGATGA
Organism: Somniosus microcephalus; assembly: GCF_052327205.1. Classification (NCBI taxonomy): domain Eukaryota; kingdom Metazoa; phylum Chordata; class Chondrichthyes; order Squaliformes; family Somniosidae; genus Somniosus; species Somniosus microcephalus. The sequence continues at coordinate 75,260,689 of NC_140988.1, read as the reverse complement.
GGTCCTAAAAGCTGAATATAGGGAGCTAGAAGGTAAATTTAAAAAAATAGGACCTCAAAAAGGTAGTAATCTCACGATTGCTATCAGTGCCACATGCTAGTCAGAGTAAAAATAGAAGGATATTTCAGCTGAATAAGTGGCTAGAGGAATGGTGCAAGGGGGAGGGATTCAAATTCCTGGGACATTGGAACCAGTTCTGGGGAAAGTGGGACCAATACAAACTGGACGATTTGCACCTGGGCAGGACTAGGACCAATGTCCTAGGGGAAGTGTTTGCTAGTGCTGTTGGGGAGTGTTTAAACTAAAATGGCTGGGGATTGGGAAACTATGCAGGGAGACAGAGGAAAGGGAAGCAAGGATAGAAACAAAAGACAGGAAGAAGAAAAGCAAACGTGGCAGTCAGAGAAATCAAGGGTGTAAATCAAACATGGCCACAGTAATTAATAATTCTAAAAGGTCTAAGAGTGTTAAAAAAAAAAGCTTGAAGGCTTTTGTCTTAATGCAAGGAGCATTCGTAATAAGGTGGATGAATTAGCTGCACAAATAGATGTAAACAGATATGATATAATTGGGATTACGGAGACATGGCTCCAGGGTGACCAAGGCTGGAAATTCAACATCCAGGGGTATTCAATATTCAGGAAAGACAGGCAAAAAGGAAAAGGAGGTGGGGTAGCATTGCTGGTTAAAGAGATTAACACAATAGTAAGGAAGGATATTAGCTCTGATGATGTGGAATCTGTATGGGTAGAGCTGAGAAATACCAAGGGGCAGAAAACGTTAGTGGGAGTTGTATCCAGACCCCCAAACAGTAATGCGGAGGTTGGGGATGGCATTAAATGGGAAATTAGAGATGCGTGAAATGGGTGACTTCAATCTACATATAGATTGGGCTAACCAAATTAGTAACTATACTGTGGAGGAGGAATTCCTAGAGTGTATATGGGATGGTTACCTGGACCAATATGTCGAGGAACCAACTAGAGATCAGGCCATCTTAGACTGGGTATTATGTAATGAGAAAGGATTAATTAGCAATCTTGTTGTGTGAGGCCTCTTGTGGAGGAGCGATCATAATATAATAGAATTCTTCATTAAGATGGAGAGTGAAGTAGTTAACTCAGAGACTAGGGTCCTGAATTTAAATAAAGGAAACTACGAAGGTATGAAGCATGAGTTGGCTAGGGTGGATTGGGGAATGTATCTTAAAAAGGGTTGATGGTGGATAGGCAATGGTAAACATTTAAAGATCGCATGGATGAACTACAGAATTTGTTCATCCCTGTTTGGCATAAAAATAAAACAAAAAAGGTGACTCAACCGTGGCTAACAAGGGAAATTAGGGATAGCATAAGATCATAGGAGAGGACATATAAATTGGCCAGAAAAAGCAGCAAACCTGAGGATTGGGAGCAGTTTAGGATTCAGCAAAGGAAGACAAAGGGATTAATTCAGAAGGGGGAAATAGATGAGAGTAAGCTTGCAGAGAACATAAAAACTGACTGTAAAAACTTCTATAGATATGTGAAGAGAAAAAGATTGGTAAAGTCAAGCGTAGGTCCCTTGCAGTCAGAATCCGAAGAATTTATAATGGGGAACAAAGAAGTGACAAACAAATTAAATACATACTTTGGTTCTGTCTTCACAAAGGAGGATACAAATAACCTCCCAGAGATGCCGGGGAACATAGGGTCTGATGAGAGGGAGGCACTGAATGAACTCAGTATTTGTAGGGAAATGGTGTTTGGAAAATTGACAGGGTTGAAGGCCGATAAATCCCCAGGGCCTGATAATCAACATCCTAGGGTACTTATGGAAGTGGCCCGAGAAATAGTAGATGCATTGCTGGTCATCTTCCAAAATTCTATAGACTCTGGAACAGTCCCCATGGATTGGAGGGTAGCTAATGTAACCCCACTATTTAAAAAAGGTGGTAGAGAGAAAACAGGGAATTATAGACCGGTAAGCCTGACATCGGTACTGGGGAAGATGCTGGAGTCCATTATAAAAGATATAATAGCAGAGCACTTGGAAAACAGTGACAGGATCGGACAAAGTCAACATGGATTTACAAAAGGTAAATCATGTTTGACTAATCTACTGGAATTTTTTGAGGATGTAACTGGTAGAATAGGTAAGGGAGAACCAGTGGATGTGGTGTATTTGGACTTTCAGAAGGCTTTCAATAAGGTCCCGCATAAGAGATTAGCGTGCAAAGTTAAAGCACATGGGATTGGTGGTAAGGTACTGACTCGGATAGAGAACTGGTTGGCAAACAGGAAGCAGAGTTGGAATAAATGGGTCTTTTTCCGAGTGGCAGGCAGTGACTAGTGGGGTACCACAAGGATCGCTGCTAGGAACCCAGTTATTCACAATATATATTAATGATTTAGACAAGGGAACTAGATGTAATATCTCCAAGTTTGCAGACGACACAAAGCTGGGTGGGCGTGTGTGCTGTGAGGAGGATGCAGAGAAACTCCAGTATGATTTGGACAGGTTGGGTGATTGGGCAGATGCAGTATAATGTGGATAAATGTGAGGTTATCCACTTTGGTGGCAAATACAGGAAGGCAGATTATTATCTGAATGGCAATAGATTGGGAAAAGGGGAAGTGCAACGAGACCTGGGTGTCCTTGTGCACCAGTCGCTGAAGGTAAGCATGCAGGTGCAGCAGGCGGTTAAGGCGGCAAATGGTATGTTGGCCTTCATAGCAAGAGGATTCGAGTACAGGAGCAAGGATGTCTTGCTGCAGTTGTACAGGGCCTTGGTGAGAGCACACCTTGAATATTGTGTGCAGTTTTGTTCGCCTTATCTGAGGAAGGATGTTCTTGCCATGGAGGAAGTGCAGCGAAGATTCACCAGGCTGATACCTGGGATGGCAGGAATGACGTATGAAGAGAGATTGGGTCGATTGGGCTTGTATTCACTAGAGTTTAGAAGAATGAGAGGGGATCTCATTGAAACTTATAAAATTCTAACAGGACTAGACAGACTAGATGCAGGAAGGATGTTCCCGATGGCGGGGAGTCCAGAACCAGGGGTCACAGTCTAAGGATATGGGGTAAGCCATTTAGGACTGAGATGAGGAGAAATTTCTTCACCCAGAGAGTCGTGAACCTGTGGAATTCTCTACCACACAAGGCAGTTGAGGCCAATTCATTAAATATATTCAAGAAGGAGTTAGATATATTTCTTAAGGCTAAAGGGATATGGGGAGAAAGCAGGGACAGGATACTGAATTTGGATGATCAGCCATGATCTCCTTAAATGGCGGAACAGGCTCGAGGGGCCGAATGGCCTACTCCTATCTTCTATGTTTTTTTGCTGCTCCACAAATTATGCCTGACCTGTTAAGTGTTTCCAGCATTTTCTGTCTTTATTACAACAGTTAGCATGTTCATCAGAAAATTTCCCTTCACTGTTTTAGCACTGAATTTCATCTCTGCTAAATGGGTTAAGTGTTTATAAGCTGATATCCCACTGCGTCATTTCTTGGCCCTTGGTTACCTTAGCATTTCACACAAAAACTCAAAATAAAGTACTTTGAAGTTGTGTTTCATGTCAGTAACACACACTTTTATTTGCATAACATTATTAGCTATACTATTCTTCTATTTTCAGTTAATTTGAATATTTTCTGCTTTTAATCAGCCGATTTTCATTTGCAAATTATTTGATAATAATACACCAAGGCCAGAAAAATAATGCAACACCTTATGATATAATGTAACAGACATCCAGGAATTTCTGGAACATCAAGTGAAATTTGACATTAACATCACAGAATCTCTAACCGGTAGTTTGCAAGTTACAGTAATTAGCAAAAGTTATGATTAAATGCAACTTTTTCCTATGTTTCTTGGACTGGCATGTGTAGTTTTCACAGTTCAAAGGAGCTCCTAAACGTGATAAACATCCTCCATTAAAAAGTCCTTCACTAATAAAAATAGAATCCTTTTTTAAAAATCTGTTATTCTTCTAACTATTCACTTTTGACATGGGAAAGGATAATTAACGACTTAGATGATGGGATAGAAAGCTACATATCCAAGTTTGCCAATGACACAAAGATAGGCAGCATTGTAAACAGTGTAGATGGAAGCATAAAATTACAAAGAGATATTAATATAAAAAGGATAGAACAGGGTACTTTCTAAATGGTGAAAATCTAGAAACAGTGGCGGTCCAAAGAGATTTGGGGGTCCATGTACATGGATCATTAAAATATAAATGGACAGGTACAGAAAATAATCAAAAAGGCTAATGGAATGCTGGCCTTTATATCCAGTAGAAGTTATGCTGCAGCTATACAAAACCCTGGTTAGACCACACCTGGAGTACAGTGAGCAGTTCTGGGCACCACACCTTCGGAAGGATATATTGGCCTTGGAGGGAGTGCAACGTAGGTTTACCAGAATGATACCTGGACTTCAAGGGTTAAATTATGAAGAGATTTTACACAAATTAGGGTGATTTGATCGAAGTTTTCAAGATATTCAGGGGAACTGATAGGGTAGATAGATAGAGAGAAACAATTTCCGTAGGTTGGTGAGTCTAGGACTGGGGGGCATAGTCTAAAAAGGCCTTTCAGGAGTGAAGTTAGCAGACACTTCTACACACAAATGGTGGTAGAAGTTTGGAACTCTCTTCCACAAATGGCAATTGATGCGAGATCAATTGTTAATTTTAAATCGGAGATTGATGAATTTTTGTTAACCAAAGGTATTAAGGGATATTGGGCAAAGGCGGGTATATGGAGTTAGGTCACAGATCAGCCATGATCTCATTGAATGGCGGAACAGGCTCAAGAGGCTCAATGGCCCACTCCTGTTCCTATGTTCCTACAAACCACAGATCTTCAAGTAATGAGAAACCAAAAAGAACAGCTTATATAAAGGAAGCAGATAAGCAAAGCTTCTTGAAACCAGTATTACCACTATCACAGAAAAGGTTCAAGAACAAAATGTCAGAGAAAAAGCCTTGTAATATAATACATTAAATACTTGCTTATAAAATCATATTACAGGAAACTCTCGATTTACTGGCACCTAAATAACTGGAAATCTCTGTTAACCGGCAAAATTCAGGAGTAGGTTCAGGTAAGCTTTACTTCATATTAGTGGCCATTCCTGGATCTGTGGCTGTGTAACCGGGGTTCCTGCACCTGTTGCTAAGCAACAGGGATGCCTGGATCTTGTGGCCAGTGTTCCTGCACCTGTTGATAAGCAACAGGGACGCCTGGATCTTGTGGCCAGGGTTCCTGCACCTGTTGCTAAGCAACAGGGAAGCCTGGATCTGTTGCTATGTACGGGGCTCTCATACCTTTTACTATACCTCTCTGTAATTCGGACTTTTTGATAAACCGGCACCATGCCGGTCCCGTCGGTGCCGGATAAAAGAGAGTTTCCTGTATGTGTCTTTAATGTTTTTATTTGAAGCTTTTTTGACAAATGGTTGAACTCATAATCTTCAATGTGCTATCAGTGTGCATGTATATATGTGGAGAACCTCCCAACATGAATCAATGTTATGCAATCAAATCATCTGTACAATAATAAAAACAGAAAATGCTGGAAATACTCAGCAGGTCAGGCAGCATCTGTGCAGTACATTGAAGTTTGTCTTTCCTCAGGTTTGAATAGGAGCTTGTTTTACCAAATGATTCAAAATAAACTGGAGGATGGACTTTCAAACCTGTTTCAGGTAACTTTTGACTGATAAACAAGTGCTTACTTTCACATCAGAGGAAGGCCAAGAGATGCTGCCTGTGAAAGAAGGATGTATAGACACTGAGACAAGCATAGAGAGACAGAAAGGAGAGAAGGAAAAACAGAGATTTACAGATAGAGCTTAAAGGGTAAATTTTCCAATTACAAGCTCCCAGCATAGAGCTTTGTCCACCAGGAGCACACACCAGATAAACACAGACGTACAGCCGACAGCAATTTTCTGACATTAATTTTAATGGATAAGATCATGGGCTGCGCACAAATGTCCTGATATGAATTTCCAGTCGATGAGGTGTGAGTGTGCAAGATGAAAATTTGCTCTTAAATTGTTAGAACTTGCCTTTTGATTGAAAAATAATGATTATTCACAGATATTTATTTATGCAGTTGTGGTATATATTTTCCAAGAACCAATCAAAAAACACTTCCCAGTAACGGGACAGAGCCATTACAAGATTCTTTGCAAACTCTTTCACTTAAAACATGTACTTCTGCTGCACTCTCATACTCCAGCAACTCCCCAACTGGAACAGTATAACTTCTGACTCATCGCGAGCAATGCTCCACTAGAAATGCGGCAATAATATTATAAAAGCAGTATATCTGTGACCGCCAACTGTCTTGTCACACTTCAATGAATCACAGTTAGTGCATCGCACTTTGTTGTGTCCAGAGCCCACTGCACCCAAAAGTTCCGCCCATTGGGATAATTTTAACTTGAAGTCAATGGAAAGGAAAATCAGGCAGAGTGTATAACAGGTAGCCAATCTAATATCGCACACTTTACATCATCGCCAAAAGTTAAAATTACCCCCATTGTTTGCATTCTAACTGGGCGCCATTCAGGAATTGAATATTGTTTGCATTCTAATTGGGCAAGCAGGCTTGAAGCCAGGCATATGATGGAACAGTGCAGATTTAGGAATGGAGAACTGTAGCCATCAGGAACCATACAAAAATATACTTTTAGAAGCACAGCATGAAATTATGAATACAAGCAGAAAGTGGAACCCAAGTCAGATAATAGGATATTTTGAAAGGTATGTTTTGAAAGAATTGGATAAATACTTGAAGGAGAAAATATTACAGGGATTTGGGGAAAGAGCGGGGCATTGGGACTAACTGGATTGCTCTGCAAAAGAGCTGGCACAGACTCAATGGGCCGAATGGCCTCCTTCTGTGCTGTACAATTCTATGATTCAATGTGGAAAGTATTATACAGACATAAGAAAATGCCAGACAGGAAAAGATCAGCTGGTCCCATACAGTCATGATGCCAAATGCTTCATGATAAAGGCATTCCCCACCCACCCAGGTCCATCTATTTTCCTGGGAAGGCATAAAAAAGATAAAAATCCAAAGCCAATTAGGGAAGAAAAATCTGGAAAGTTCCTCTTCGATCCCCCCCGCTCCCCAAGGTGATCAGAACTAGTCCAGGAGATCACATTGACCATGATATATGTTACTTGGTACCTACCTCGTATGACATGATCTCTACTCTAGCCAGGAATAGATCCACCTCTCTCTTAAAAGGCATACAGCAAATCAGCACTCACCACACAAGCCAGTAACTTGTTCCATAGGTCTATTATTTTCTGGGAAAAAGAACTGTCTAACATCTAACCTAGTTCTACCCTTGCGCAACTGATAAACATGGCCCTGGTCCTCCCCAACCTATTTAATTGAAATAATTCATCAACGTGGATACAATCTAGTCACTTAATTATTTTGATAGATATCGATCAAATCGTCCAAGTCTGTGGGGGGAGTTTTAGCATGGAGGAGCATGTGGGTGCGGGTGGGGGGTTAAAACCGGTGAAATTGACAGCACGTAGGGAAGCCGGCTCCAACCAGCCGACTTCTACATTTCACTCCAGCGCGTTAGGCTGCATGTGCACAACCCCCTCACGAGAGGCTGGTTGGCAATTAACATATGCTAATCTCTCAATTACAGTGATATTGACACAGACTTTTGACTTTAACATCAGTTGCATGGGTTTCCCGGGCTTCCTGAAACTCACCAGTGAAAGCAAGGTGGGAACACAGAGGCAATTGAGGGGGGTCAAACCATCTCAAGGAAATATGGCAATAAATACTGAGTACTTTCTTACCTGCTAGTGGGAAAGAGTTTGTTCACAGTACTTTTGCCAAGAGGTTACTTTCTACATTTTGGAGGTATTTTCTATCCCATCAGGATGGGTGGTGCTTTGACTGCCTTAGATTGGACATCAGGTGAGAAGCAACGTGACCAGCAGAGCACCAACACTAGCACCAGCAGGCTGCTGGTTACAGATCTGTAGCTGGACAGCAAAGAGGGGAGCAGCAGAGAAGGCAGCAGCAGAAGGATGCAGCTCGCAGGAGGCACTAACCGTGCAACAGGGTCTACAGGCAGAGGCTCAGTTTCCTTGAAATGTCTGAACACCAATGTTTCAGGAGGCTCAAGTTGATGCATCAGGTGGTGGCAGACATCTGCAGCCTCCTAGAAGAGGACCTGCTCCCTGCTGGACCTGGTGGCCATGCTTTACCAGTGGCTGTCAAAGTCACCACTGCCCTCAACGTTTTTGCCTCCGATCCTTCCAGGGCTCTGCCAGAGACATACCCAGGATCTCCCAGTCGGCAGCCCACAAATGCATAAGACAGGTGACTGATGGCTGGTTTTCCAGGGCCTGCAATTATGTGAACTTTGTCTGTGTTGACAGCAATCAGAATGAGCGGGTGCTCAGGTTTGTGACTCTGGCTGGCTTCCCATAGGTATAGGGTGTCATCGACTGCACACACTTGGCAATCAGGGCACCTCCAGATCACCCACAAGGGCTTCCACTCCATCAAAGTGCAGCTGGTGTGCAACCACAAATTGATATTTCTGCAAGAGAGTACAAGATTCCCAGGGAGCTGCCATGATGCTTTCATTCTGCGGCAGCCCAAGCTCCCTGACTTCTTCGGACCTGCCAATACACTTAAGAGGTGACTGCTAGGAGAGAAGGGATACCTACTTCAAAAACTCAAACAGCGCTACAATAAATGCAATATGACCACCAGATGTGTAACTGAACAAGCCATCAGCATGCTGAAGATGCGCTTCAGGTGCCTCGACAGATCTGGAGGTGTCCTTCAGTACGCACCAGTCAGGTGCTCCAGAATGGTCGTGGTTTGCAGTGCTCTGCACAACATTGCGCAGCTGCGAGGTTTGGACCTGCAGGAGGAACAAGGCAAAGAGCTCAGATCCTCCACAGATAATTCGGAGGAGGAGGAGGAGGAGGAGGGTGATGATGATGATGAGGGTTATGATGGCAGTGTGCCCCAAGCTGCTCACATTGCTACCCGGGATGCCAGGGATGTCCTTATTAATGCAAGGGTCATTTAGGTTGCATCAGTGGACCTATGTCATAAGAACATGCAACGTCTACTCTTCTGCCCAACACCACCCGCCCAACCCCCAAAGCCACTGACACAAAGCCATCCTGCAAACAAACAACCACCCCTTGAACATCCCCCCATTGGACCCCATCAATTTATGTCTTCCCATTTATCATCAAAAAAGTTAAAGGGCGACTTGCCACCCAACACCCAAGAAAGGACAAGATGAGAAAGTGGTGCAAAAGAATAATATTTATGTGACCTAACTATACAAAAGAAACTTAACAACACATTTTCTCATATACCCATGTGCAACTACAAAGCTTTACTCTTCCCTTTTCCTACAACTCCTACATAGTGCAACCCATGTGGCTTCAGCAGAGGTTACGGCAGTCTACTCAGATCCCTGCTCTGACTGCTTAGATGCTCTTGGCCAACATTCTCTGGGTTTTGGAGCCCGTGAGGGAACCTGGCAAAGACTGCTCCACCTGCACCTGTGCAGGGGCAGACTCGGCCATCAGGAAACAAGGCAGCATGTGGGCTACTGACTGGGGGTCGGGGAGGGGGGGATGGGGTGGGGTGGGGGCAAGGGGTGAGAGGTGGAAGCATTTTGAGTGGAGTCCCCTTTCGCCATCATCCCTCTCATGGCCCAGCCACACTACACTACTACTACTGTGCTGGAGAACACTTCGGTGCAGATCAGTGTGGCCCTGCAAGGCCAATGATAAGGTATCTGTCATTCTATTTAAAGTGGCAGACATGTTGGCATCCAGAGTTTGCGCGATCGTGGTAAAGGCATGCAGGGACTCATTTGATTAGAGTGTTTTATATTCCACAGCTGGCCACTCTAACCATGGAAGAACATATCATCTCAATGGCGTACATCAACCCACTCATGCTTGAGGTGGACGCATCCATTCCCTCTGTAATCATCGTCAGCTTACTTGGAAGGTCTGTCAGTGCATCGAACCTTATCTGCTGCTGCTTAATGATTCTTATTTTCATTGATGGCCCCCGAGGTACAGTACTTGTGTCTAGCTGAACAAAGGTTGGAGAGGTCTGAGTTCGCCGACACGGACTCTCCACTGCTATCCCTGCCATCACCATGTGCTCTTGCTCACTTGTGAAGTGTCAGGTGAAAACCAAACTATCTCTCTTACTGGTCCCACTGAAGTGCAAATATCTGAGTTGGTGCATGGTCTGCAAGAGTCCTGCGATGGGGTGCACCCTCAGAAGGATTTAGCTCCTCTGAGAAATCGTAGTCCATGACCTCCAGCAACTCCTGCTGCATGCATGAAGGCCCTGTCGGAGATAAAAGATATGAATGATTACTGGCAAGATAAGAAGGTTGCAAGTTATCATTACGAAGATGATCATATTTCATTCACTGTTGTGGGTGGCTGTTTTTAATTGTTTCACCAAGTAGCTGGGAGTTTCCGGTCTCCCCATCTCTGACGGCCAGGCACGTCAAAACTCCACTGATCTCCAGTGCCTCCTCCTCCTCTGCAATTGTTAGTTGTGAGATGGCTGGAGGGCCACCTCTGGTTCTCTCCCTGGTGTTTTGTGCTCGCTTCCGCTGGAACGAGGGAAAGAACAGACCAATGAGTGAGTGTAATAGTGAGGGTGAGTATCAGGGAGAGGCCTGACATTGCATAAGGATGAGTGACAGTGGTGGATGGATAGATGGGGATGTGAGGAAGTGTATAGGCAGAGAGGGATGAATGTACCTGCAAGGTAAGTAGGTGTGAGGAGTGATATGATGGAGTAAGCTTGAGAAGGCAGGGTGGGGGTGATGTGCACAGCAAGGTGTAGGTGAATATGCAACTGTACTCACATTTCCTGACCTGGTTAGGTCATTAAATTGCTTCCTGCAATGAATCCAGGAGTGTGGCACCACGCTCCTGCTGCTGACTTCCTCAGCAATCTCCAAACTCACCTTCTTGGTGTCAGCAGCAGGCTTCTTCCTCCCATTGCTGGGGAACAGTATCTCCATCCACCTCCTCATAGCCCCCAACAGCACATGAAGGGAGGCATCAGTGAACCGGGGCGCAGCGTCGGAATATCTCGACTCCATTCTTTAATTTCCTCCTCTCTTGTTTCCAACTCCAAACTCCTCCAAATTGCACCTTTGGATTGGCCCTTTAAATGGTGCAGTTGAGATCTCATAGAAACATAGAAGATAGGAGCAGGAGTAGGCCATTTGGCCCCTCGAGCCTGCTCCACCATTCAATGAGATCATGGCTGATCATCCAAATTCAGTACCCTGTGATGTAATAAAACTCACTATGCACTTGGTTTGAGCATAAAGCAAGGCTTTAATCAACTTGTTTCAGAACATGGAGGTCTAGTTGTACTTCACTAGCTCGTCTTACAAAATGTCCCTGCCAAGCTGGGGCCCACGCCGGAGTATTTATACTCCTTGGACAGCGCCACCAGCTGGCTATCCAGCGTTATTTCATAAGTAGTTTCTTGATGATGAGATTTATAACACCCTGTCCCCTGCCTTCTCCCCATATCCCTTGATCCCTTTAGCCTTAAGAAATATATCTAACTCCTTCTTGAATATATTTAATGAATTGGCCTCAATTGCCTTGTGTGGTGGAGAATTCCACAGGTTCACCACTCTCTGGGTGAAGAAGTTCCTCCTCATCTCTGTCCTAAATGGCTTACCCCTTTTCCTTAGACTGTGACCCCTGGTTCTGGACTCCCCAGCCATCGGGAACATCCTTCCTGCATTTAGTCTATCTAGTCCTGTTAGAATTTTATAATTTTCCAATGAGATCCCCTCTCATTCTTCTAAACTCCAGCGAGTATAAGCCCAATCGACCCAAACACTCCTCATACGTCATTCCTGCCATCCCAGGTATCAGTCTGGTGAATCTTCGCTGCACTCCCTCCATGGCAAGAACATCCTTCCTCAGATAAGGCAACCAAAACTGCACACAATACTCAAGATGTGGTCTCACCAAGGCCCTGTACAACTGCAGCAAGACCTCCTTGTTCCTGTACTCAAACCCTCTCGCTACAAAGGCCAACATACCATTTGCCTTCTTAACTGCCTGCTGCACCTGCATACTTACCTTCAGCGACTGGTGCACAGACACCCAGGTCTCGTTGCACTTCCCCTTCTCCCAATCTATTGCCGTTCAGATAATAATCTGCCTTCCTTTTGTTGCCACCAAAGTGGATAACCTCGCATTTATCCACATTATATCTGCCATGCATCTGCCCAATCACCCAACCTGTCCAAATCATACTGGAGTTTCTCGGCATCCTCCTCACAGCACACACATCCACCCAGCTTTGTGTCATCTGCAAACTTGGAGATATTACAACTAGTTCCCTCATCTAGATCATTACTATATATTGTGAATAGCTGGGGTCCTAGGACCGATCCCTGCGGTACCCCACAAGTCACTGCCTGCCACTCGGAAAAAGACCCGTTTATTCCAACTCTTTGCTTCCTGTCTGCCAACCAGTTCTCTTTCCCAATCAGTACCTTGCCCCCAATCCCATGTGCCTTAACTTTACACGCTAATCTCTTATGCGGGACTTTATCAAAAGCCTCTGAAAGTCCAAATTCACCACATCCACTGGTTCTCCCTTAACTATTTTACCAGTTACATCCTCAAAAAATTCCAGTAGATTCCAGGGGGATTAAATACGTGGGGTTACGGGGATAGGGTGGGATATGTGTTGGTGCAGGGGTTACGGGGATCGGGTGGGATATGTGTCAGTGCAGGCTCGATGGGCCGAAATGGCCTCTATCTGCACTGTGGGGTTTCTGTGATTCTGTGATTAGTCAAGCACGAATTACCTTTTGTAAATCCATGTTGACTTTGTCCGATCCTGTCACTGTTTTCCAAGTGCTCTGCTATTACATCTTTTATAATGGATTCTAGCATTTTCCCCACTACTGATGTCAGTGCTTACCGGTCTATAATTCCCCGTTTTCTCTCTACCACCTTTTTTGAATAGTGGGGTAACATTAGCTACCCTCCAATCCATGGGAACTTTGGAAGATGACCAGCAATGCATCTCATGTGGGTCCTCATCATGCCTGCTGCCGGTGATTGGACAGGAAACCGGAAATAAAGATAATGAAGTGGGTGAGTTAAAAAACCACTGGTAGGCACACAGAACATACTTCCGGGTTTCCTCGTGATATCGGACCCCCCGCTCCCAGCGCGTCTCCCAATTAATATTGGGGCCTGTATAACTCTAAAGTATATAGACTCTGCTTCAGAAGCCTAACTGGATAGTTACGGTAAGGGGAAAAGAAAATAGTTTCCTGCCATTAATGGCAGCTGTATCTTGTTGCTTCTTAGTTTTGTTATACTATATAGCTACTTGCTCTTGACTACTTCATTAACTTCCTCATCTGTGTTCTGCTGCAGCTATGATGCCTCCTCGTCTTCACAATGCTACACAGCATGCAGCACGCTACCATGATCTTTCAGAAACAATCTGGGGCATATTCCTGATCAATCAATACAATGGGAAGTACTTGAGGAACCCAAGTGTGTTTAATGCCAGCTCTTGCTCTATTGTGTACCGATTCTCTGACATAGTATGGGGGTTTCTTGGTGAATCATGACCTTTGTCCCCAGAAACTTTCCTTCCATCCTGTCATCTCCATCCTGTCATCTCCAATAAAAAAAAGACAGACACACAGGATTTCTGCACGTGAACTGCCAGGGAATCAGACATTAATGTGCATGGATTTTCCAACTGCATGGGACAGGTGACCGCCCAATATGTGCCCATTGTGGCATACGAACTAGTCTGCTCCATGCAAATAAGGTGTCCTCCCACTGACCTCACCAACTCCAGTGCGGTCAGTGCCGAAACGCACCAGTGGTTGCAATCCTGCCTAACCACAAGAACACAACTGCTTGATTTTTGTGGCCAAGATATATTAAAACTAATAGAATGCTTGGTTCTATAGCCAGAAGTAATGCCATGGCTTTAATGACTTGGCGTGACCCAAGAATACTGTTTTGCTCACCGCACCTCAAATAAGATCAACTTGCATTACAAAGGGTTCAGTAAGATTTATCTGACGCGTAAGGTGCATGGGGTACAAGGAAAGGTTAGAGGAGCTTAAGCTTCACAGTCGAGAAAAACAGAAATTCAAAAGAGAACTTTATTCAAATATATTGAATAGTTGATAGATAATATAAACCCAGACAATTACTGTACTTCAAGAAGTGAGGTCCAGGGGGCAAAAAAATTTAAATTAGCAAAAAATAAATTTAGAACAAGAGTGCTAAATGTTTGGAACAGTCTACCAAAAAAGGTAATAGAGGCAAACAGGCAAAGGCCAGAATTTTTACTTGGAGACCTGCAGTTTTCCCTGCAAGCTGTGGGGTCAGTGAGCATGTGACATCACAGACAGGTTCTCCGCCCTTGACAGTCTGGCTTCCAGTTGGGCGGGGAACGCTGGGCAAGAGGCTGCAACCCCCAGTAGGTGCAAGCTCCAATCAGAGGAGGGGCGGGGCGGAAATCTAATCCCGGGGGGATCCGATTCTTGACCCCAGAGGGGGCCAATCCAGGGGGAGGGGGGGGGTCTGATCCTGGACCCTGGGGCAGGGAGGGGTGGTGGAAAGGGGGTCTGTATGACAGGGGGTGGGGGAGCGAATGGTTGTGGTGCTTGGGGGCCAGGAGGAAGCACTCCTGCTCCTCCCAGCCCACAAGACGTGCTTCCCGAGGCTTTCTTCGCCTCGTTGCAGCTGCCGGGAATCCTGAGGCCTGGGAACTGCAGGCAGCCACAGCTAAACCTGCCCAGCAGGTTAAATCAGAAGTTTCCAGCCTCATTATCATATTTAAAGTGCCAAACCATATCCCACCTCTGTTGAAACCGCAAGCACACGGGTTGGATGTGGGTTGGGGGGGTCGGGATTCAGATTTTTAACACTTTAACCTCCCACCTGACCCCAACCCACCATTTTGGGGGTTAAAATTCCCCCCAATAAACATAGAGGTAATTTAAAGTACAATTAAATTCCATGATAGGAGAGTTAATGAACTGGAGGGATGAGTTTTGATGGAGCACCTGGGCATCATCATCCCTGACTTGCCTTATTTCTAATATTTGTGTTCATATAAGGTAGCGATTGTGCAGAAATGCAGTGTACCCATTCAATTAATTTACTGAAAGTCTATTATATTTACACAAATCGTTAAGCATTGTGATTAATTGGATTGTGAAGACCCTCACCATCAGGGTGGACTGTGGGTGCAGAACACTTCAAACACAAGGCCAGAGGTTACACTGCAGGATATTCATGTATCGACACAAATGTGCTTACCTAAAACTCCTAATCCCACTATTTTAGCAGAGTAATTAACTCACATTTAAGGGCCAAATATTTATGAAAAGGAAGCTAACATTTTCATTTCTGTATGCTAAGTGTAAGCAGAAGGAGAATATAGTTACTATTCAAAAGAAGAAAAGTTTCTGATTAGGCAGTGCAGCATGTTGGAGCAATGGAGTGGTAGGACATGAATTCACACCAAGAATTCTCAACATTTTGAGTTCCTGATCTCAGCCATGGTGAAACTGGGAGGCCCTGAGCAGAAGCCAGATGCTTTGCCATTGAATAGTAGGGAAGAAAATAAATCAGAGGGAATCACTGTGGACACCATCATGCATCTCTCAGCTGCCGATTTTTGAGCAGCAAGGAAGGTATGTGGCACAGGAAATTTAAAATATTTTGTTAAAAATCTTAATTATGCACAAAATATAAACAGTCATAATATTCTCTGGTTCAAATCATAAAGTACAACTAAAATAGAATATTAATAACCCACGCTTATTAATTCAATCAAGAAAGCTCACTGACTTCAAGTATTACAATTTACAAAATGGAAAAAAAATCAATTAAATCCTGCAGCAATCAATAGCTTCCAGGAAGTTGCTTTGCTTCACATCATTGTTCTTTCTGGGACTCTCTCCCCCAAAAAGCTGTTGAGGCTAGGGGTTAGCTGAAAATTTCAAATCTGAGATTGATAGATTTTTGTTAGGCAAGGGTATTAAGGGATACGGAACCAAGGCGGGTAGATGGAATTAAGATACAGATCAGCCATGATCTAATTGAATGGCAGAACAGGCTCAGTGGGTGAAATGGCCTACGCCTGTTCCTATGTTCCTTTGCTTCTTAACAAAGCGATTCTTTATCAGACCTTCAACTTTTAATTATAATGCTGACTTATTTAACATTATTGATTAAGGGTGAGCCATACTTTGGAAGGTCTGCTTCCAAGACATTAGGGCTAAAAATTCATGGCCGCCATGAGAGTTGCCAGTGTCACCACGGCCTCGGGTTAACGGCCGCTGCAAATCGACAAAGCGCTACCAGAGAAAAATTCGCACTAGGGCTAATGGTTATTAGCCCAGTGTGAACTTACTGTGTGTCAACACCCTCCTGGTGGCATTAGTGCAGGCATGGGAGTCAAAGTTCCCATCCTGAAGCGGCATTCCAGCTTCTAACAGCCTCTGGAAGCGAGGCAAGAGAGTTCGCTAAGCATTGTGGGAAATTAAAAGGGCAATGTCTTCTGAACTAATAAAAATTTAAATGAAGTGAAAAAATGCAGGTTTCAGCACCGGCTGCCTTTTAAAAATCAACATTAAAAAGTCTCAAATGGGAGTACTCAGCTCTTAAAGCTGAATTCCCTTCCGAACCACAAAACTGGGAAAATCGCTTCAGCACCAACACAAATGGCTCAACAAGCCAGGGACGGGCATCCAGGGTCTTGCATGCAGCACTGTAGCTTTGTGCCGGGGGTCAACACTGCAAGAGAGGTCCTCAACCCACAGGGGCCAGGAGGCCCTCCAGAAAGAAGGATGCGGGACCACATCACCATGACCGTCAGTGCCAGCAGTGTCACCCCACCACCTGGCTCCAGTGCCCAAAGAAGCTTCATGACCTCAGACCACTGGTCAAGGTCAGTGAATGCATCTTCAAAAGCCGTCTCCTACCAACTGAATCGTTAACCTCACGCACTGCTCAAAGCACGACCCCCAATCACTCACCTACCAACAATCTGAACCAATCACAAGGCACATCTCCAACTCCTAGCCTCACCTCACCTCACCTCACCCCCTTTGAGGGGACAGTGCAGGCCATTCTTGGCAGGGGCATGGCTGAGCCCTTGGCCAGCGGCAGGGCAGAAAGGATAAAAGATCCTGGTATCCTCATACGTTAAACTTCTTCTGGCATGCACCTCAGGCTTTTCCATCCTCCCCTCACCACAACTCTATACTTGCACCTTCCTCATTTCACGCACCCAAGAAATGCAGCCTGCCCAGCCAGTGGTTGGCCAAGAAGAGGACGAGGAGAGTGAGGAAGACAAAGATGATTGATTTGACAGTGGTTGGCCAAGAAGAGCGAGAGGAGAGTGAATAAGAAGAATAAACACCATCACTTGATTTGACACTCCCAGCCACCAGCCCCTCAAGGTCAACCAGCAAGGCCATTTGCCGTGTCCCCGACAGAAAGTCAGCAGCCTTCCACCAGCCACTGGGGTAGCACTGTGTGACATCAGTAGGGTAGGCAAAGGCACATACAAGACAGTCACCAAGAGAATGCAAAAGGGTGATCAGTTGATTTCTTGATGTCATATTGGATGGATAGATTTATAAAGTTGGATTGGAAAGTTTGCTTTGTGATGGCTTTTATTTCAGCATTATGGCCAAGAGGATGCTGTGATGGTCAGTAACAGAGGGAAGGAAAGGTGTGGGACTAATGTTGAAAGGGGAATTGGGGTTGTGATCACTGTTATCGCAGGTGGATGATTCCATCCCTGATATCCCGACCAGAAAGGGGCTGTCTGTGTTCCATCCTTCCTTCTGCTTCCTCCTCGTCTGCTTCCTCCTCTTCCCTCTGCAAGTGGATGCTGTAAATCTGAAATGACAGCATAAAATGCTGGAAATATTCAGGTCAGGCAGCATCTTGACCCGAGGTGTGAACTTTTTCTCTCTCCACGCATGTTGCCTGACCAGCTGAGTATTTGCTGCATTTTCTGTCTTTTCAGAGGCCTTCCTTTACCATCCGAGGTCTTGCAAGCATCCAGCAGCATGCCCCGCACACTTAAGAAACTTTTAACATCTACAGCAGCAAGCCACTACTTTAATAAAATCCAAAAAACCCAGTCCAAAAGCATAAATGCAAACTTACTTGAAAGACATATCTGCCCCTTTAAGAAGTGCTGACAGCACCTCTATCAGTCTGCTGTACACTGGGTTTACACAGCGAGCTTAGGACTCGGCGATGAACTCAGCACAAAGGTCCACGTTTGCCGTGGTGACGTTAAGTTGGCGGAGGTCACCTCTCCCTCACTTTAATTTGCCGGCCGATGGATCTTACCGGCAGCTCTGCCGGGCCTGGGAAAATGGAGGATGTCACGGGACCCGCCGCCAACTGGCGGACAAGCGGCGGCCGCCATCTTTTTGCCAGTAACGGGTGGTGCAAAAATTTTTTAGCACTGAGATCATAAATATGACAGTTTGCATACCATCATAGTTATATCCTGTTTACTTACTCATTTATTGTTCAGTCATTAGACTCTGGTAACTTTAAACTGATGCTTTGGAAGTTAAATCATGCTAAACACATATCAATAGTGCAAAATATTACAGTGCTAGTATTGTAAGTCAGGGCTATCTGAATGTTTGCAGCAATGGGCCAGATTCAGATGGCACAACTCTTGAGTTTTTCATATTTTCTGAAATTTGACTTTAGCATGTGCATGCGTGACATATTTGCAAATAAAAAATGCATAATCCAAACATGCAAAAAAAAAGCAGGCAGAAAAAGAGCAGCTGAACCAACAAGTCTGCCCCACGCATGATGCATGGAGCATCGTTATTAGAAACTTCCTGGCCCTCCACCCCTCTGCAGCCATGTCACCTCCTGCTAGAGAGAAAAAACAGAAGTAGAAAGCCAGGGTCAAAAAGGGAAAAGAACCTGGAAAATTCCTCTCCGACTCCCTCAAGCGCTCTTAACCAGTGCAGGAGACCATATTGACTATGCTTATGTTAACTGGTAAATTGCTTACCTTTTATAAGATGCCATCTCTGCTCCAGCCAATCACACTATTTATTAATTTGAAGAAATTGGATACAGTGGTAGCAAGTTTTAGTTAAATTCAACTTTGTGTAATTATCCTGGACGGTATTGTTTTTCCTCTTTTCTCCTTACCCCTGCTAAGCCCCTCTCTCCTGTCAGCATGCCACCTTTCCTTTATCTCCTCTCAGGTACTTTGCCCTCCCAAATGAAAAGGGAATAATTAATAATCTTGTTGTGTGGGGTCCTTTACGGAAGAGTGACCATAACATGATAGAATTCTTCATTAAGATGGAAAGTGAAGTAGTCCAATCTGAAACTAGGGTCCTAAATCTAAACAAAGGAAACTACAAAGGTATGAGGAGTGAGTTGGCTATGATAGATTGGGGAGCTTCATTAAAAGGCATGACAGTGGATAGGCAATGGCTAACATTTAATGAATGAATGCATGAATTACAACAGTTATACATTCCTTTCTGGCGCAAAAACACAAAAGGAAAAGCGGCCCAACAATGGCTAACAAAAGAAATTAAGGAAAGTATTAGATCCAAAGAGTAGTCATATAAAGTTGCCAGAAAAAGTAGCAAGCCTGAGGATTGGGGGCAGTTTAGAGTTCAGCAAAAAGGACCAAGAGATTGATTAAGAGGTGAAAAATAGAGTATGAGTATTGCAAGGCACATAAAAGCAGACTGTAAAAGCTTCTACAAGTATGTAAAAAGAAAAAGGTTAATGAAGGCAAATATAGGTCCCTTACAGTCAGAAACGGGAGAATTTATAATGGGGAACAAGGAAATGGCAGAGCAATTAAACAAATACTTTGGTTCTGTCTTCACAGAAGAGGACACAAATAACTTTCCAGAAATGCTAGGGAACCAAGGGTCTAGTGAGAAGGAGGAATTAAAGGAAAGTAGTATTAGTAAAAAAAATAGTATTAGTAAAAAAAGTGCTGGAGAAATTAATGGGACTGAAAGCTGATAAATCCCCAGGGCCTGATAACTTGCATCCCAGAGTACTAAAAGAGGTAGCCATGGAAATAGTGGATGCATTGGTTGTCATCTTCCAAAATTCTATAGATTATGGAACAGTTCCTGCAGATTGGAGGGTGGCAAATCACAGAAACCCCACAGTGCAGATAGAGGCCATTTCGGCCCATCGAGCCTGCACCGACACATATCCCACCCGATCCCCGTAACCCCTACACCAACACATATCCCACCCTATCCCCGTAACCCCACTATTTAAAAGAGGGAGAGAAAACAGGGAACTACAGACAGGTTAGCCTAACATCAGTAGTAGGGAAAATGCTAGAATCTATTATAAAGGATGTGATAACAGGACACTTAGAAAATATCAATGGGATTAGGCAGAGTCAACATGGATTTATGAAAGGGAAATTATGTTTGACAAACCTACTTGTGTTTTTTGAGGATGTAACTGGTAGAATAGATAAGGGAGAACCAGTGGATGTGGTGTATTTGGATTTTCAGAAGGCCTTTGATAAAGTCCCACATAAGAGGTTAGTGTGCAAATTTAAAGCACATGGGATTTGGGGTAATATACTTGCATGGATTAAAAATTGGTTAACAGAGAGTAGGAATGAATGGGTCTTTTTCAGGGTGGCAGGCAGTGGCTAGTGGGGTACTGCAGGGATCAGTGATTGGGCCCCAGCGATTCACAATATATATCAATGATTTGGATGGAGGAACCAAATGTAATATTTCCAAGTTTGCTGATGACACGAAACTAGGTGGGAGTGGGAGTTGTGAGGAGGATGCAAAGAGGCTTCAAGGTGATTTAGACAAGTTGAGTGAGTGGGCAAATACATGGCAGATGCAGTATAACGTGGATAAATGTGAAGTTATCTTCGGTAGAAAAACAGAAAGGCAGAGTATTATTTAAATGGTGATAGATTAGGAAATGTTGATGTACAAAGGGACCTGAGTGTCCTTGTACACCAGTCACTGAAAGCAAACATTCAGGTGCAGCAAGCAGTTAGGAAGGCAAATAGTATGTTGGCCTTCATTGCAAGAGCATTTGAGTACAGGAGCAAGAATGTCTTACTACAGTTATACAGGGCCTTGGTGAGACCACACCTGGAGTAGTGTGTGCAGTTTTGGTCTCCTTACCTAAGAAAGGATATACTTGCCATAGAGGGAGTGCAGTGAAGGTTCAGCAGACTGATTCCTGGGATGGCAGGACTGTCGTATGAGGAGAGATTGGGTCGACTAGGCCTGTATTCACTAGAGTTTAGAAGAATGAGAGGGGATCTCATTGAAACATATCAAATTCTGACAGGGCTGGACAGACTGGATGCAGAGGGGATGTTTCCCCTGTCTGGGGGGGGGGTCGAGAACGAGGGGTCACAGTCTCAGGATACGGGGTAGGACATTTAGGACTGAGAAATTTCTTCACTCAGAGGGTGGTGAACCTGTGGAATTTTCTACCACAGAAGGCTGTGGAAGCCAAGTCACTGAATATATTTAAGAAGGAGATAGATAGATTTCTAGACACAAAATTCATCAAGGGGTATGGGGAGAGAGGGGGAAATATTCTATTGAGATAGAGGATCAGCCATGATCATATTGAATGGCGGAGCAGGCTTGAAGGGCCGAATGGCCTACTTCTGCTCCTATTTTTCTATGTTTCTAATTCCTTACCCCAACCCTTCAACACTCGACTTTCATATTCTCCTGCAGCCATCCCAGGATTGATTCCCTCTTGGATAAACCTACAGCTTCCCACTGTATTTTTCTTGGCATCCACAGAAGGGCCCCATCGAGGCACTCATCACTGCCCCCAACTGTCCCATCCTACCCTCTCACTGACCTTACCACCCAACACGCCTGCTGGGGGCCAATCAGCCAATCTCCTTCCCATGCCCCTCAACCCTCCCAGTGCTGACCCTGTGGATTCTGTAATGTATGTAATGTATATGTACCTTAAGGGAGAGAACTACTTTTTACAGCTCCTGTAGTACCGGCAGTGAACACACCTGTATATAAACCCTGAGTAGTGATCTGTACAGTTAGTTCTAGAGGAATCCTCATTCAGTAAACACCTGTTGAATCGTTCCCTGCAGTCTGTTGTCTGATTATTGAAGGACACAACATTAAGATACATGGATATAACATTGGCGACGACGCAGATTCGAACCTACCTGCAACTCTGCATCACCTCCCAGGGATTTGCTCCTGGAGAACAGTGGAAGGAGGTCGAGTCCAGAAGCACGGGCATCGACCACGGGCAACCACCCAGTCATCCAGCGGAGATTTGAGCATCACAGGAGAGGCTGTCGAGAGCCAGGCTTGGCTTTCCAGTCACGGTGGTCCAGCGAAACGGGCTGGCAACAGGTACTGCGCAGACCCTTCCCGGACAGCGGCGGCTAGAGCCCGACCGAGCGGCACAGAAAAAGGCCGAGCAGCGTCGACGGGGGAAGAGAGAGAGGGCAGAGCGCACAGGGCGCAGCCGGTGTTCAGGACCGAGCGGCGTCAACGGGGAGAGAGACGAGAGAGAGCAGAGCGCAGCCGGTGTTCAAGGGCCGAGCAGCGTCAATGGGGGAAGAGAGGTGCACAGGAAAACGCGAGGCGCTGCCATTGCCACAAGGACCGCAGAGAGCGGCATTGGCAGCAGTGCACGAAACCCACAGGGCGTCGCCATTTGCCACGAGGACCGCCGAGAGCGGCGCTGGCAGCAGCGCGGGAGACGCCATTTTAAGCCGCAGCGGGGAAGAAAGGAAAGCGCGGGAGATGCCATTTTAAGCCAGTCTAACCACACCCAAAAATGCCGAAGAGTGGCAGTATCACAGCGTTCGACAATGAAGTCGAAGATTGGACGACATATGTCAAACGCATAGAAGTATGCTGCAAGGCGAATGAAGTGCCAGATGACAAGAAAGCGCTGGTATTGTTGAATTCAATGGGTGCAAAAACGTATGGCTTACTACGAAACCTAGTAACCCCAGAGAAGCCAGTAGAAAAGGATTTTGAAAACAGTGTCAATCCTACAGGACCACTTAAACCCCACACCACTGCTGATAGCAGAAAGATTTAAGTTTCACAAAAGGAACCAGCATAAAGATGAAAGTAATGCTGAGTATTTAACGGAACTGCGCAAACTATCGAAACACTGCCAGTTTGGAACGGGACTAGCAGATACTTTAAGGGACAAGTTTGTGTGTGGGCTTCAAAGTGAAGGAACCCAGAAACAGCTTCTATCAGAAAAGGATCTTACGCTGGACAAGGCTTTCAGCATTGCAGTATCACACGAAGCAGCAGCACAGGGCGCTGCAGAGATACAACGGAGATCGCAAGAATATGGCACAAATGAAATGTCATACGGAACAGTGAAGTGCTATCGCTGCGGCAGAACAACACACGACCATAATGATTGCTGGTTCAAGGACAAAGTGTGCAGACAGTGTGGGAAAGTAGGACACATAGCAAGAGTCTGCAGGTCGGGAAAGAAAACCAGCAGCAAGAAATCTCCACAGGAGAAGTACAAGAAGGTACATAAGGTGACGGAGAGTAGTTCAGACGAACAGAAAAGTGATACAGACTCCGGAAGAAAGGAGCTGGGTTGTCTGAAACTACATAATGTGATCAAAACGGAGGATCACCAAACTATCTGGGTCACGCTCAAGATAGCAGGAGTCCAAGTGAAACTGGAATTGGACACAGGATCAGCCCTAACAGTCATAAACCGAAGGGACTACAAGCGGCTATTCTCACATATACCCTTGAGAGATACAAAGATTGTCTTGAAGACGTACACGGGGCAAAAAGTCTATCCCAAAGGAAAAATAAGGGTGAACGTTTATATATAACGGCAAGGAAACACCAAAAATGGACCTATATGTATTGCCAGATGGAGGCCCACCACTACTAGGACGTGAATGGATCCGGAAGATACAGCTAGATTGGCATTCCATACAAGCACTGACTGTAGATGCCAAAAAGGATGACGACGTCACACCTGGTTGACTGTCAAAAATGCTAACTGACGCACAAGAAGTGTTCCAGCAGGGACTCAGAACACTAAAAGGCATAACAGCGACGATCAAAATAGAGGAAAATGCAAGCCCAAAGTTTTTTTTTAGTTTTTTTTTTTTAAGGCCTTATGCGATCCGCCCAGCCATCAAAGCAGAGCTGGAAGGTTTGGAACGTTCAGGAGTACTGTCCAAAGTGGACTGGAGCGAGTGGGCTACACCCATCATTCCTGTAATGAATAGGTCATTGAGTAATACGCCTGGGGAACCAAAGAAGGTTCGCATCTGTGGGGACTTTAAGGTGACAGTGAACCAAGTCCTTCACATGGTACAATAACCGCTTCCGCGGATTGAAGATATTTTCGCCTCGCTATCTGGAGGGAAACGCTTCACTAAGATTGATCTGGCCCAGGCGTACCTGCAAATGGAGGTAGAAGAAGCCTCGAAACAGTACCTCACGATCAACACTCAAAGGTCTCTACCAATACAACCGGCTGGTGTTCGGGGTAGCATCAGCTCCGGCTATTTGGCAAAGGGCAATGGAACAAGTCCTGCAAGGGATTCCAGGGACCCAGTGTTATTTGCACGACATCCTGGTCACGGGCGAAAATGACAGTGATCACCTCGCCAACCTGGAGCAGGTGCTCACTAGATTGAAGGAATATGGGCTCCGAGCTAATCGCCACAAATGCGAGTTTTTCCAGAAGCAGATCTCGTATTGTGGCCACGTTATTGATAAAGAGGGGTTACATAAGTCCCCTGAAAAAATTGAGGCAGTAGTCAAGGCTCCAGCACCAGAAAATGTGTCACAACTGAGGTCGTTCCTTGGGCTGGTGAACTACTACCATAAGTTCTTGCCGAATTTGTCTACCGTACTACACCCACTGAACACCCTACTGCAAACGGGGGTACCATGGAAGTGGAGTGACGAATGTAAATGAGCTTTCCAGAAGAGCAAAGCATTGATCACATCAAGAGAGGTGTTGGCTCATTTCAACCCAGCACTACCAATTTGGTTGGCGTGTGATGCATCACCCTATGGCATTGGAGCGGTGCGGTCGCACAAATTCCCGGACGGCTCAGAGAGGCCAGTAGCCTTTGCGTCTCGGTCACTAACCTCAGCCGAGCGTAACTACGCCCAGATTGACAGGGAGGCCCTCAGCCTAGTGTGGGGAGTGAAAAAGTTCAACCACTATCTGCACGGACAGAAGTTCACCTTGCTGACTGACCACCAACCACTTGTCTCCGTCTTTAATCCAAAGAAGGGCGTTCCGGTGATGACTGCACAACGGCTACAAAGATGGTCCCTTTTTCTAGGGGCGCACCAATATGAAATCGAGTATAAGGGCACGAAACAGCATGGAAACGCTGATGGGCTATCACGCCTGCCACTGCCTACTGCGGAGGAAGCACCAGCAGTGGATCCTGTTGAAATATTTCATTCGATTATAATTGAATGTTTGCCAGTAACTAACGCTGGTATAGAGAAGGAGACCCGAAATGACCCGACACTGTCTCAGGTATATGATTTGACGGTGAAGGGATGGCCAGCACATGGCGACTCACTGTTGCCAGCATTCTCATCCAGAAGAGAATAGCTGTCAGTATGCCAGGGGACCTTGATGTGTGGATCCCGAGTGGTAATTCCACCCAAGTTAAGGGAGAGTGCGCTCAATGAGCTTCACGAAGGTCATCTGGGAGGGGTGAAAATGAAAAGCCTTGCTAGGGCTTATGTGTGGTGGCCGGGGATCGATCAGCAAATCGAGGACCTGACAAAGAGCTGCTCAGGATGCCAGAAGGTCCAAAATGCACCACCACATGCCCCTCTACACCCATGGGAGTGGCCCTCATCTCCATGGCAACGGGTGCATATTGATTTTGCTGGTCCATTCATGGACTCAATGTTTTTAATAGCCGTGGATGCGCACTCGAAATGGCCTGAGGTGATCAAAATGTCCTCCACCACCACGGAGAAAACTATTGCAGTCCTACGGACCATTTTTGCCAGGAACAGCTTGCCAGAGCAGATTTGCTCTGATAACGGACCACAGTTTGTGTCCGAAGAGTTTCGAAGATTTATGAAAAGGAATGGGGTAAGGCATTACACATCCGCCCCATATCATCCAGCCACAAATGGATTGGCTGAGAGGTTCGTACAAACCTTTAAAAAAGCAGTAAAGGCCATGTGCGATGACGACATTCCACTGCAGCATAAGGTGGACAATTTCCTGTTAGCCTACAGAAATGCGACACATGCAGTCACCAACCAGGCCCCGGCCATGATGTTCTTTAACCGAAGGTTGAGATCTCGTCTGGATTTGCTCAGACCAAATGTACGAAGAGATGTTGAGAGTAAGCAATTCCAGCACATCAATGAGAAGCCGACAAGGAGCTTCAATGTAGGGCAACCAGTCTTGGCCCGCGACTACCGAACAGAGAAATGGCAACCAGGAACGATATGCACACGGCAGGGGCCACTAATGTACACAGTGGATGTTGGGGAGAACATTGTGAGACGCCATGCTGACCAGATCCTAGAGTCACAGGAACGAGTCAACCCCATGTCTCGGCCATAAGTACCTGGTGAGGAACCCGATGTACAGGTCGCATCTACCTCAGAAACAATAGCATTGGAAGCTGATGAATCAACTGACGACAGGGTGCTAGAATCGCCTCCACACCAAGAGCGAGACACTCGGGAAAGGCGTTATCCAGAAAGAATCAGGAAGCCTCCCCAGAGACTGAATATATGAATGGACTATTTTCATATAACATTGCATATTAAAAATGTTAATTGTTAAATGAGTATTATGGTACTGTTAATCTAAAAAGGGGAGTAATTGTAATGTATGTACCTTTAAGGGGAGAACTACTTTTTACAGCTCCTGTATACTGTAGTACCGGCAGTGACCACACCTGTATATAAACCCTGAGTAGTGATCTGTACAATTAGTTCTAGAGGAACCCTCATTCAGTAAACACCTGTTGAATCGTTCCCTGCAGTCTGTTGTCTGGAAGGACACAACATTAAGATACACGGATATAACAGATTCTGCCGGCAGATCAGCTATCATCGCCCCTCTCCAAATATCGCTCCAGAATGTCCATTCACTTATGAACAAAGCCCTTGCCATCCATAAGCCTATGATTGCATTGACCTTATAGCCTTGACAGAAACCTGGTTAACAGGTGATGACACCTTCCCTCTAAATGAAGTCTCACTGCCTGGCTATGACTTCCTCCACTTGCCCCACCCAGACCATCATGGTGGCCGTGTTGCCTTATCACCAAATCACACCTTATTCTGTCTTCTACTCATCTGGCACCTTCTCTTCCTTTAAATATTTCACTTTCATGTCCTTTAAAATCCTTGTTTTCTACCCCATACCCAAGTACCGCAGCAAGTTTCTCACTGAGATATCTTCACTGCTTTCCTCCCTCAGCCTCTGCACTGAGCGACTTCTCATCCTCAGTGACTTCAATCGTTATCTCAACTCATCATGCTCTCTTTCCTCCGAGTTCACTGCCCTTCTCTCCCTTAATCTCTCCCTCCATATAAACTCCCTGACCCATATTCACGACCATCCCCTCGACCATGCCATCTCACATGGTCTCTCTGCTGCCATCGTATCAATCACAAATAAGACCAGCTCTGATCACTTCCTCGTATCACCCTCCACGCGCCTCCCCATCCCCCCCCCCACACCCCACAACCCCATTTCCTTCTGTGTCTGCCCCGGAAAAAACTCTCCCAACTCACTTACAATGTCACTTTCAAATTCCCAACTGTCTAGCCTTTGGCCATTCATTCTCCACATTTTTGCAGCGACAGATCTGCTCAATCATAGCCTCACCTCCATCTTTGATGCTCTTGTCCCCATTAAAACCCTCTTATTCTGGTCATTCCCCTTGGCACAGCCTTCATCTCCACTCCCTTAAGTCCAAGGGACGCAGACTTGAACATTTATGGTGGACAACTGGTTTCACCATTCATCGCCAGATCTGGTTGGACCACATAAAGCACTATCGGGTCCTGCTCTCCTCAGCCAAAACTGTTCACTATTCCAGGATCATCTTGGAATGCGAGGATAATCCCCAGCTCCTCTTCTCCAGTACAAACTGTCTTCTTAAACCCACACCTCCAACAAGTGTGAGGAGCTCACTAAGACTGAGACTATCCATTCAGCTGCCTCTGCCGCACCCCTCCCTTCCCCGCCCACCAGGCCAAACTTCCTCCAAGGTTTCCCCCCTGCCCTAGTCCTGAACTCACATCCTTCTCTAGTTTCTCTCCAATCTCCCCATATGTCCTCTCTGAGCGCATTTCTTCCATGAGATCCACCTCCTGCTCCTTCGAATTTATTCCCACTAAACTGCTGACCACCCTTCCTGGCTCTCACGTTAGTTGATATTGTTAACAACTCCCTCTCCTCAGGTACTGTTCTCCTCACCTTTAAATCTGCCGTCATCACCCCTCTCCTCAAAATACCCACCCTTGACTCTTCTGTCCTTCTAAACTACCGCCCCATCTCCAACCTCCTTTTCCTCTCCAAACTCCTTGAATGTTTTGTCGCGCCCCCCCCCCCCCCCCCAAAATCCATGCCTGTCTTTACCACAACTCCATGTTTGAATCCCTCCAATCAGATTTCCACCCGGCCACACTACTGAAACAGCCCTCATCAATGTCATAAGTGACATCCTATGTGACTGTGACCATGTTACACTATCCATCCTCATCTTT
The DNA here is from genome assembly GCF_052327205.1 of Somniosus microcephalus. Classification (NCBI taxonomy): domain Eukaryota; kingdom Metazoa; phylum Chordata; class Chondrichthyes; order Squaliformes; family Somniosidae; genus Somniosus; species Somniosus microcephalus. The sequence continues at coordinate 75,231,810 of NC_140988.1, read as the reverse complement.
CTCATCCTGTTTGCAGCCTTTGACATGGATGACCACACCACCCTCTTCCAGCACCTCTCCTCTGTTGTCCTGCTGGGTGGGATTGCCCTCGTCTGGTTCCATTCTTATCTATCCAGTCATAGCCAGTGAATCATCTGCAATGGCTTTTCTTCCTGCTCCCGCATCATTACCTCTAGAGTCCCCCAAGGATCTATCCTTAGCCCACTCCTATTTCTCATCTACATGCTGCCCCTCGGCGACATCATCCAAAAACACAACATCAGGTTCCACATGTACGTGGATAATATCCAGCTCTACCTCAACCCCTCCAACATCTCGGATTTGTCACACTGCTTGTCCAACATCCAGTACAGTATGAGCAGAGATTTCCTCCAACTAAATATTGGGAAGACCAAGACCATTGTCTTCAGTCCCACCACAAGCTGCATTCCCTAGCCACCAAATCCATCCCTATCCCTGGCCACTGTCTGAGGCTGAACCAGACCGTTCGCAACCTTAGTGTCATAGTTGACCTAGAAATAAGCTTCCGACCACATATCCGCTTCATTACCAAGATTGCCTACTTCCACCTTCGTAACTTTACCTGTCTCCGCCGCTGTCTCAGCTCACCTACTGTTGAAATCCTCATCCATGCCTTTGTTACCTCTAGATTTGACTATTTCAATGCTCTCCTGGCCAGCCTCCCATCTTGCACCCTCTGTAAACTTGAGCTCATCCAAAACTCTGCTGCCGATATCTTAATTCGCACCAGGTCCCGTTCACCCATCATCCCAGCGCTCGCTGACCTACATTGGCTTCTGGTTAAGCAATGCCTCAATTTAAAAATTCTCATCCTTGTTTTTAAATCCCTCTATGGCCTCACCCCTCCTTTTCTCTGTAACCCCCTCCAGCCCTACAACCCTCCGAGATCTCTATGTTCCTCCAATTCTGGTCTCTTGCGCATCCCCAATTTTAATCGCTCAACTATTGGCGGCCGTGTCTTTAGCTGTCTAGGCCCCAAGCTCTGGAATTCCCTTCCTAAACCTCTTTACTTCTCTACCTCTCTCCTCCTTTAAGATACTCCTTAAAACCTACCTCTTTGCTGTCCTAATACCTCCTCAAGTGGCTCGTGTCAAATTTTGTTTGATAATGGTCATGTGAAGCACTTTGGGAAGTTTTACTAAGTATAGGTGCTATATAAATGCAAGTTGTTTACTGTTTGTGACATTAGTAGGTGAATGTTTAACACCTTTTAAATATATCAGCTGTATTAAAATGGCAGAGGGGAATGTCATGAGATTAAGCATTTGTCCACACACAATGCCAACAGCTATTTTTTTTCTCCTGCATAACAAACATAAAGGAAAATGTAAGTGAGTCATTTACATATATACTGATTAACGAGACCATTCAATTAACCTGAATTGATTTCTTTTGTAAATCAGAGGTTTGTGCTGAGTGAACAGAAATGTCCAAGAGGAAGTTGTTTAGATGAAAAATGACACTTTTCTACTGAGATTTTTTTCAAATTCATTAGTTTTAGTTGTAGGTGTTTCTCCTCATGAATAAATATGCTCAAATTCCATTTGTGTTGTGCTATCTGCCATTGGAGTAAATTTTAAAATGTTGCACCAATTATTAAAATTATATGAAAATTGGGCTTGGCTGTTCAGGTCATATTTATGTTAATTTTACCTGATAAATTAATAAATAGTGTGATGATCATTTCTGAATTATAAATTTGTTTAGTTTTTGGCGTGAATTATATTTGAATGATTTCATAAGACAAGAACCACGTCAATAAACATTCAAGGCATAGATAGAATGACCAGGGGATAATCTGAATACACAGTCAAATGGAAGGGAATATGAATATATTGATAAACTGCAATACTATTATTTACATTTTTACAAATTTTGTGCTTGTAGGGCATTGTTGCTGGGAATGGAACACGGTTATATTTCAGGCACACAATGTCGGCATCAAGCACTCCCAGGTCAGCTATAGCATGGGTTCTATGCAAAGTAAAGCTCTCTACTCTAACAATGTACATTAGCCCTGATCTCAGAAGACCACCTCTGCATTGCAGTTATATTTAATTTTCCATTTCTGATGCCACCCATCCCTGTGGGGTCTTTAAGTGAGATTGCCAATTAGGTGACTATTAGTGCTAAATTTTGGGATGTTTTGTGCAGTGGGCCTAAACTACAAGGAACTGGCTTAAAACTGGCCAAACCCATTTCATATAGGATCACTACAGTTAACAGAAACAGGAGACTTTCATCTCATCCATCTGCGCTGGATCATAAAAATTATGCATGCATTCTGGGTTAATACATCCCATCTGGGAAGCTGCATGACTAAATTCAGCAGCAATAATGGCAGTAGCAGTGGAAAAACTGTCCAGGCAAACATAACATTCAAACTCACTGAAGCTCAGATGTGATGTCACCCATGAAAAATTACTTGGTAGCACTCACTGGGAAGGTTCAAACATAAACAATGGTAATTTGGGCCTGGCAACCAGCAAGGATTCAAAACCTTCAGCGACATAGTGGTTAGCACGGTGGCATAGTGGTTAGCACTGTTGTCTCACAGCGCCAGGGACCCGGGTTCGAATCTGGCCTCGGGCGACTGTCTGTGTGGAGTTTGCACATTCTCCCCGTGTTTGCGTGGATTTCCTCCGGGTGCTCCGGTTTCCTCCCACAGTCCAAAGATGTGCAGGTTAGGTTGATTGGCTATGATAAATTGACCCTTAGTGTTAGGGGGATTAAATACGTGGGGTTACGGGGATCGGGTGGGATATGTGTCGGTGCAGGCTCGATGGGCCGAAATGGCCTCTATCTGCACTGTGGGGTTTCTGTGATTTCTGTGACAGAGAAGGGAGAAACCAATAGAAAGAAACTGTGTTCAAAAGCATGTACCCTCACATGAATGCTATAATATGTTTGTATTATGCAATCTTAAGGGGACAACATTGATGGCTTCTGATAGCATCAGGATCTCCTGATCAAATTGCAAACTTGTAACACACTCTCTCTCTTTTAGTTAGTATTACCTATAGCACATTACTCAACTGGTAATGAACATAAGAGACAGAAATTACTATGGCAATATTGGACCAAATTTTGTTCTCAGTGGCGAACGAACAGGACCAGATGCTCCTTACACTTGCCCATAGACTTTCTATGGGCTTTTGAACTGGAACTTACTGTAAAATAGAGAGCCAAAACGTGCAACACCCTCTACAGAGCATCTGGGACCTGTGTAAACAGGAGAAGCAACTGTCTATCTCCTTAACCAATCAGATTGAAGAATCGTGAATGAGCAGCACAGAGTCCGAACCAGAACATGACAGTTAGAATATTTAATTCAATGTCAAATCTGGTACCAAAACCGAAATAAGGAGGGAAAGAAAGATGGGAATAAGAGAGAGAAAAAAAGATAGAAAGAAAATGTAAAAACAAATATTTTACTTTTTTTTTAATGTCCAACAATAATTAAAATCTGAAGGAATGAGACTCCACACTTGTAAAATTTAATTTTCAGTGCCAGAGAGGTTGTTTGGCAGTAATTAAAACTTACCTTGCCATTAAAAGGGTACTTACACTGGAATAGACAAGCCCTAACCTTTTACGTCAAGCTTAGTTCCTATTTCTGAGGTAAGTACAGCAACTTCACACCATTCACTATATTTGAATGGTGAGTCAGATCTCGAGTTACTGGTATAGCGCAGCTTTTTGGAAGATCAGGGCATCTCGGAGAGCAACTTCTGAATTTCTGGGTTTAAGTGCACATGTGTAGTCACCGGAAGTTGCGGTCCGATTTCCACATAAGTAACGTTGAGCGCTGTTAGCCTCACCATTATTTGTACAGCAACTTCCGGCCCATTAGCTTCTGCACATGTAACGGATATTTTCCTGGATCTATACCCTGGCACTTCGGATCATCTGGCAAATATCAAGAAATTGGGTGGGTCAGACGCACATAGAAACATAGAAGATAGGAGCAGGAGTAGGCCATTCGGCCCCTCGAGCCTGCTCCGCCATTCAATGCGATCATGGCTGATCATCCAAATTCAGTACCCTGTCCCTGCATTCTCCCCATACCCCTTGATCCCTTTAGCCTTAAGAAATATATCCAACTCCTTCTTGAATATATTCAATGAATTGGCCTCTACTGCCTTCTGTGGTAGAGAATTCCACAGGTTCACCACTCTCTGGGTGAAGAAATTCCTCCTCATTTCTGTCCTAAATGGCATACCCCTTATCCTTAGACTGTGACCCCTGGTTCTGGACTCCCCGACCATCGGGAACATCTTTCCTGCATCTAGTCTGTCCAGTCCTGTCAGTTTCAATGAGAATTTTATAAGTTTCCTCTGTGAAAAAACCCACCTGACTTTCCTTCATTTAAATTACAGGTGTGTGCTCTCAACCATCCAATTTTTTATATTTATTTATTGCACTCAGATGAAACCTCCCCTAACGTGTTCGTACAGCGTTCCTCTGGATGCTATTTAATGAAGGTGTTACCTTGTTTAGAATAAATAGGTTGGCATCTTTGTTAAAATTACAGTTGGAAGAATATCATACAAAAGTATTACGTATTCTTTTGTAAACAGTCATTTCTAGCCTAAGAATTTGTAAGAACAGGATAAGGCTATCATTAGCCCAACAAGGTCTTTTCGATTGATTTGAATACAATCTCCCCACCATTTCACCATATCCCTCTACTCTGCTTTCTAAAAGTCTTCTAACTGTTCAGGTCAGTAGTTTTCCTTGATAACCAATTCCACTAGTTTATTATTTGTGTAACAAGAGTTGTGTCAGATTTTCCTTCTTACTCCAAATTTCCTGATTTTGAAGTTGTGTCCACTCCTATTTGCCTTGGTCAGCTTTGTCTAACCTTTCTGAAAAATTCACCCAGGACACCACAAAGTCTTGTGGGGTTATACTGCAGTTTACTGACAGGGTCTTGAAACAGGAAAGCTTAGAATTTGTAACCTGTTAAATCATGGTTAGAATATTTCATCACTGCCAGTATCACTTTCAGCTGATGCAGTCATTCTTTGAGCTCTTAGACTGCCAGAAGGTGACAGCAGATCACTTTAGACAAACAGTTGGACCCAAGTGCCAATCAGCCCAGATTATACAAGATACATTTTGGAAAAGTAAGAGAGAATATTTTCTTTTTTTTCCAAAAAGTAAACAACCTTAAGTAATAACAGTTTTTTGTTGATTTTAACCAGCATCAATTAAAAATGGTGCAATTTTCCTTTGAATGATTTGGTGAAACATTTTGTCAGTCAGAATGATGGTAAATTAGCCAATAGTAGCTCATGCATTGACACTTTTCAAAATTAACAATGCACTTAAATGTTATAAATGATAAAATCTTAATTCAGCATCTAATTCGGAGAAGTCAACAGGACATCTGGGACCTTGCTGAATGACGGGATCAATAGTTTATCCCCTTAACCAGTTAAATGTAAGGATTTGAATGGTTAGCAAAGCTCTGAAGTGGCAGCTTGGACATCTGATTATTTAAACAAATTTTATTAAAATATCACCCAATTACATGCAGGAAAATGTGTAGTGCTAAGATTTTTTTGCCTATGGAACATGACACATAAGCATATGAACAAGACAACCTCCTGCCCAGGGTTAAGATTGTTTATAATTCATGAAATTCAGGAACAGAAGGCAGCTGCTGCCTACACACGTAAACTATATATTTTATTGAAATTCACAACAAATCAGATTTGATGATCTTGCTTTCTGCTGGTCAGAAACATTTCTTACTTGGCCAGCCAGTTACTAGCCCACATATTCTCAATCAGCAACATTCGTGTTCAGTAAAGCACTTTCCAGTCTGTGCTCTCTTTGTTTACTTCCAGTTCTATCATTTAGTTGCATTCCCTAATGCAGTTTTTTCTCTGTGAAGGATTTACTTCCTTTTATAATTTCCCCAGTTTAACTTGCATCCTGGTTGTGTGCTTTATGTGGGATGTGCAGAATAATCATCATTAATTGCTAACTGGTTTCAAAGTGGAGGGCCATTGGAAACATAAATCACCCCATTAACAGAGTTCTTACACCATCAAATAGCAGCCCTAACTTTCTGCAATGAGTTAAATTTGTTTTTACAACGTAATGCAGCAATTTCTTGACACTCATGGGGAGGTTGACGGTGAGATCCTGTTTGTGTGAGACTAACAGCAGAGCGGGGCAAATTATCCAGCAATTTGTGGTGATTCACAACTCAAGGCGTATCGCTTCTTTGCCATAAACTGTTTTTTTTATGCATTAATAATGGCAGTGATAAAGACTCTCTGAGGCCTGATAAAGTTGGGCTTTTTGTGGTTTGTACAATAGTTAGATCAATAAGCCCAGATGTACAAGTGTTTAATAGGTCACGTAATGACGATACAATACCCAAATAAATAAGTCTGCTCATTGGAACAAATTTTGCTGGAGAGGGGCATCTCAAGGCATTTTCCTGGAACTTTCAGCTCAGATGTTTTTGTGCCATAATTTGCTGGAAGTGCGAGCTGATAACGGCACGGCAAGAGCAACAGGGCATCAGGGACCATAGTGAACAGCGGGACCAACAGTATAGATCCTTAACCAATGAGACTTAAGGGTTGAGAAACAGAGGAATGGCGGAGAAGGAGGGTGAATTAGAGTGGGTGAATTAGCGTCAAATCAGATACAGAAAAAGAAATGAGAGGGAAAGAAAGTTTGGATTAAGCGAGAGATTAAAAAAAGAAACAGAAAGGAAAAGTAAGATTTTTATAAAATTTGACATTTTTGATATCTCTAACAATGATTTACTACATGCAAGAATGAGGTTCAACAGTTTAAATTGTTTCCTTTCTGGGCTGAAGAGATTAATTGGCATTGCATTAACAATATCACGCCGTTAAAAGGGTACTTACACTATTATTTATGAGCCTCAACTCTCCGCGACAATTTTAATGGGCAATTAATGTGCAAATCCAGCAAGTTCTTAAAAGTAACAGGGAGGCTAAGGGCGAGATGCCATTTGTGTGATGCAAATCGACCAGCAAGTTCTGGAGATTCGCAACTCATGACACATCCCTTCATCCTCTGAACTTGCTGTCCAATTTGTGCATTAATAACGGCATGTGTGATTGATATGCTGTTATAAATTGAGGAAGATCTGGCCCATTGTCTTCGTATAGCAAGGGCATCAAGTAATCTAACACAAAAGCAAAATACCGTGGATGGTGGAAATCTGGAATAAAAACAGAAAATGCTCAGCAGGTCAGGTAGCATCTGTGTGGAGAGAAACAGAGTTAGCGGCTGGAATTTTCCCATAAAATAAGTGGGTGGGTTTAGAGCGTGGCGGCAGCTAACTTGTTAAAAATGTGATTCCCGACCTGATCCCACCTCCAACCTGCCCACTTCCGGTTGTCCCGGAGGCGGGGCGGGGTGCGGACGACGGACCAACCACCTCCCAGGGGGCGTTGCCATAATTTAAATATTATAATGAGGCTGGAAGTCTCTATTTTCCCCTCCATTGTGAATTTAACTGCCTGTGGATGGGTTTCCACACAATTCATGAAACCCGGCAGTTAGACAGAGGTGGGGACTGCTGCATTCAGGAGGTAAGTGGCTTTATACCTACCTCCTGTGTCCAGGGTCCAGAGACCCCCCAACAAGGCCTCCGATCACATTCCCAGGCCTCCCCCCCCAGCCCAGGCCTCCTCTCACCCCCACAACGATGATACCAAGGCTGGCCACGAACCTCCGCGCCCCCTGCAGTCCCTGTCCACCCCCATCGCCTGCCAATCCCCAACCTGCCCAATCCCCGGCCACCCTCCAATCGCCTGCCAATCCACTGCCGATCCTGCAAACCCCCAACGATCCGCTCTCCCCTCTCCTGATTGCCACCCCCTCCTCCGATGATCCACAACCCTCCACCCACCGATCCTCAACTCCCCCGACTCCCCCCACTCCCCGACGATTCCTCCCCCGGACCGACCCCTCGCAACTGAGGCCTACCCGCCCACAGCCAACCAGCCTCTCAAGCTGGCTGGCTGTGGGCAGGAAACCGAGGCCTCGCATTCAAATTAGGCACTGCCGGTAAAATTGGCAGGACCTGCGGGAAACCCGGCCTCCCGCCTGCCTCGGACCCCACCCCCCCACCCCTCCGCCCAAACCCGCCTCCCCAAAGAAAATTCCGGCCAACGTTTCAGGTTGACATCAACCTGAAACGTTAACTTTGTTTCTCTCTCCACAGATGCTGACCTGCTGAATATTTCCAGCATTTTCTGTTTTTATATCAAGTGATCTAAACTGTTTACAGCAGAGGAACAATAGGCAGAACAGCAAATGTCACCCCAGAGACTTGAAGCAAGTATCAGGCACTTTTAGATATTTAGGTGGTGATATGAGTGAGTATTGTGCACAGGTAATGTGTCTTATGAATTACGTATAGTTGGACAGATAGCTCAGTGGGCAAGAACAACTGGTACTCCCTCAGGTCAGGAGCACTTATGAGTAGAGCATCTGGAAGGGATAGAAAGATGTGTATCATTCAAAATAGATAAATTAATCAGTAAAAAAACACATTGAATAAATAGAGCAGGCATTTCAGTGTGCATGGTTTTTGAGAAGATAATCAAATAATGCTAATTTTAATATTTTTTAATAGTTTCAAAGTGTTAAAAGTGTCAAATAGCCAAAACCTCACAAAAGAAGAGGATGTTGCTAATGTTACAGTAAAGGAGGAGGTAGTAGAGAAATTGGATATGATAAAAATAGATAAAGAGGATCTACTTAACGGGTTGGTAGCGTTCAAAGTAGAAAAGTCACCCGTTCAGATTGGATGCATCCTAGGGTAGAAATAGCAGAGACTCTGGCCAAAATTTTTCAATCCTCCTTGGATATGGGAGTGGTGCCAAAGGACTGGAGGGTTGCAAATGTTACATCCATGTTCAAAAAAAGGGGAGAGCGATAAACTAAAGGCCAGACAGCCTAAAGTCGGTGGTGGTGAAACTACTAGAGACCATAAAATGAACTGTCACTTGGAAAAACATGGGTTAATAAATGACAGCCAGCACAGATTTGTTAAAGGCAAATCATGTCTGACGAACTTGATTGAATTCATAGAAGAAATTGAGGGTTAATGAAAGTAGTGCAGTTGACATTGTGTACATAGATTTTAAAAGGTGATTGATAAAGTGCCAGAAAATAGACTTGTTAGCAAGATTGAAGCCCAGGGGATAAAAGGGGCAGTGGCTGCATGGATACAAAATTGGCTAAGAGACACAGAATATTGGTCAACAGTAGATACATAATACAACAGCCTATAATACTGATTCACCTTCCGGCTTCCCAACTTAAGGAGAAATATAATCTTTACTCAGCAGCTCTCCCGACAGCCCAGCTGAAGTTATATGCTCACTGACGACTGATAACCTGAAGAACCACAGCTTTATAAAGTAGAAATCACACACATGTGACCCTTCATCCTACCACTCTGTGGCATCTTGCACTGGTGTGCCTGCACTACTACATCATCTCACCAAAGCAAAATACTGCAGATGTGGAAATCTGAAATAAAGAGAGAAAATGCTGGAAACACTCAGCAGGTCAGGCAGCATCTGTGGAGAGAGAAACAAAGATAACAATTCAGGTCGATGATCTTTCGTCAGAACTGGAAAAGGTTATATACATAACAGGTTCCAAGCAAGTACAGACAGGGAAAGCAGGGAGGGGAGGAAAGAACAAAAGGGAAGGTCTGTGATAGGATGGCAGGCAGGAGTGATTAAATGACAAAAGGGATGATAGTGCAAGGTGAAAGGAGATGGTAATGGGACAAGCTAAGAAACAAAGGATGGGTCTAGAGGAGTAAATGGGAATATTAGAATCATCAGTAACAGCTGCTGTCCAAAAAAATGGGAACAGTATTGCATCTCCTGTGCTTGCATGGGAAGGTGCCGTAGTAAGAGTTGGTATTGGGGGTGATAGAGGAATGGACCAGGGTCTATCTCCTTCCCAAGATCCACAAACAGGACTGCCCTGGTAGACCCATCGTTTCAACCTGTACTTGCTCCACAGTACTGATTCCTTCCTATCTTAACTCTATTTTTACTTTCCTTGTTCAGTTTCTTCCTACCTACATTCACGACTCTTCTGACGCCCTCCGCCACTTTAATAGTTTCCTGGCCCTAACCATCTCCCTTTCCAATCCCTCTAAACCTCCATTCCACCAGGATAGCCTGAGGGTGCTCTGCTTCTTCCTTGAACGGAGGCTCAACCAGTCCCCATCCACCACCACCCTCCTCCACCTGGCTGAACTTGTTCTCACATTGAACAACTTCTCTTTTGACTTCACTCACTTCCTCCAAATAAAAGGTGTTGCTATGGGAACCCATATGGGACCTAGCTATGCCTGCCTTTTTGTGGGATATGTGGAAAATTCTTTGTTCCAGTCCGACTCAGGCCCCCTCCCTCACCTTATCTTTTGGTACATTAATGACTGTCTCAGTGCCCTTTCCTGCTCTCACCCCGAACTGGAAATTTTCATCAACTTTGCTTCCAATTTTCACCCTTCCCTCGCCTTCACATGGTCCATCTCCAACACTTCCCTTCCCTTCTTCGACTTCTCTGTCTCCATTTCTGGGGATAGGCTATCGACCAATATTCACTACAAGCCCACTGACTCCCACAGCTCCCTGTAAGGACTCTATTCCATTCTCCCAGTTTCTCTGTCTCCTCTGTTCCAACGATGCTACCTTCCATACCAGGGTTTCTGATAGGTCTTTTTTCCACAACCAAGGATTCCCTCAAACATGGTTGACAGGGCCCTCGACCGATCCATCCCATTTCCCGCATTTCTGCTCTCACCCCTTCCCCTCCCTCCCAGAACCACAATAGAGTTCACCTTGTCCTCGCTTTTCACCCCACCAGCCTCCACAGTCAATGGATCATCCTCCGCCATTTCCAGCACCTCCAGCGTGAGCCCACCACCAAACACATCTTCCCCTCCCCTCACCTTTCAGCATTCCGAAGGGACCATTCCCCCTGGTCCACTCCTCTATCACCCCAACACCCACTCCCCTTCCCACGACACCTTCCCATGCAAGAGCAGGAGATGCAACTCCTGCCCTTTTACCTCCTCCCTTTCCATCTTCCAGGGCCTCACACACTCCTTCCAGGTGAATCAGCGATTTACTTGTACTTCTTTCAATTTAGCATACTCTATTCGCTGCTCATGATGTGGTCTCCGCTACATTTGAGAGACCAAATGCAGATTCAGTGACCGCTTTGCAGAACACATTACGTTCAGTCCATAAGGGTGACCCCAAGCTTCCGGTCGCCTGTCATTTTAATACTCCAGGCCACTCTCACTCTGACCTCTCTGTCCTCGGCCTCCTACACTATTCCAATGAAGTTCAATGTAAGCTCAAGGAATAGCACCTCATCTTTCGATTAGGCACTTTACAGCCTTCCAGACTCAACACTGGTTCAACAATTTCAGATCATAACCTCTGCCCACATTTTTTTGGATGTCAGCTGTTGCTGCTGATTGATATTTCCATTTACACCTCCTCCAGACCCATCTTTTGTTTCTTTACTTGACCTGGTGAGTGTTTCCAGCATTTTCAGTTTTTATTTCATCTCACCAAAGTCTTGTTTCTCTTAAAAAGCCTTGTCGGATCCATCGTGTGCTTCTATTAATGCATCTGAACCAACTAATATTTGTTCAATTCGATATCTAGAACATCAATGCTAAATTCTACCAGTTATGAATCTGATTATGTTCACCCTGAATAATTTAAGGCAAAAATGGAAAAAAAGAGACCACCCAAAATAATCTCAAGTCATTTAACTTTCCCAAATTCAATTCAAAGCACAGCTTTAAATGCACAGAATACCAGTCAGAATAATGATCAATAGCCGCAAGGTGCTTCTAATCGACTGTCACTGCCATTGTATCTGCTTCTCAACATATATTACTCATCATAGCCACAGGAAATAAATTACTATGGGCCGTATTTTGCGACCCCTACGGGTGTGTACGGCCCGTAGGGGCCGCGCAAGTTCCAGGTTTAGGCATGTGAAGCACATACACTAGAATCCAGCATTTGCGAGATCCTCCGCATGCCCGGTAGGAGGGCCTCCGCGGGTGGGAAGTTGCTCTATTTGCACAACTTCTGCCCGCTGAATGCCTGTCAAATTCTTACGCATGGTAAAAGCAGGCGGATGGCCTGCTTTTACTAGCATAAGAGTTTTAAAAAATAGAAAAATAAAATGTTATCACTCATTTATTAATTAAAAATACTCAATAGCCCTGTAAAAACATTTTTTTTTCAAAAAATTAAATTTGTTTAAAATATTTAATTAAATGGCATTTTAATTAATTTTAAACATGTAATGAAAAAAAAAAATATTTCATGCGTCTGTTGTATTTTTTAAGTGATCCCCATTCGTACTTATTGGAGTTCCGAATGTACAGAACTCGCCTAATTATGAATGGGGATTCCCTTCTTTCATTGGTTGGGCTGGCCCACGTGATCCCAGGGGCGCCTGCAAACCACCTGTGCCCCTGGGATACGTGGGGCTCTGCCCACGTGTACCCGGGGAGGCCCAGGATTGCAAGCCTCCATAACTCCCAGGCCACCAGGTACATTTGTAGATTTTTTGCAGGTCGGAGGCATCCGCTTGCAGGAAGCCTCCAATCGCAAATGTTGGCCCTATGTTATTTAGCGAAAAGAAAAATCCATTCTTATAGCTGACCCTTTAAGCAACCCATCGTGTTGATGTTAAACAACTGGTAACTCGATACTAAGAATGAAAATGGAGAAGTAAAACGCAATGAGGGCAATGTTCAGCAGCGCGTTCAAGCACAAATGATCCTCCGAGGTGGCCAAGATGGGGTCTTGAGCTGAAACGCTGGTTTAGCGCAAGATGATATCTTGGTAAAGGAGTTGAAGCCTGCGCTAGGAACAGCCACCCGGAGGCTCGTTAAACAGCTGATTGCCACTTAAAATGTTTGCTAGCATCATTAAAGAGGCTGCATGGCATTTTGGTGGCTAGCGCTTGTCCTAACGTTCTCTCCGAACAGCAACCAGCTGTTTCGGAGTAAACATGGCGTTGATGTCGATTTCAAGCGCTATTTAAAGGGTTGCTCACCATTACATGTTCACTTGTTGCTGGAGCTGTGAAGAGGACCTCCAAAACACAGCAGACTTTCTGGGACAGTTTGTCAAGACTTCAGCAACACTCGGGCAACACTTATTCTGGAAAATCTCTGAGGACTTCACCTAAAAAGAGTAAGTGCTGTGCTGCTTCACCTTACAGCTTACTGGACACTTTATAGGAGTCACCAGGAGAAAGGGAGTGCTTGATCATAGGCATTTTGCTAGGGGTCCCCCTTGGTCTGGATGAGGAATGGGAGGAGGACATGAGGCCAGGCAGATCACCACCAGGCTGCTGCAGGAGAGAGGGACAGGAGGGCGAGGAGGCGTCCTTCCCCCTGCGGGTGCAGGACATCGCTCCTCCTCTGGACCTCCTCCAACAGGACCTCCAGTGCCGCACCAAGAAACTGTGCACCCTCTCCCTCTGTCTCTAAGCCATCCGGCAAGGTGCCGCTGTTTGCCAGCCAGAGCACTCAACACCTTCAGTGGAAGTGGGTGCAAGAAGCCCACATATACTACTCCACAAAAAATTTATCTAATCAGCACTTGAGTGCCAATCCTGCAGGTTTCTGGTTTAGCACCTCCAGGCTAGTCCAAATTATGGTAATCAGCAATTAGGACCAAACAGGCTCGTCTCATTAGCACTGCATCCATTTACTGCCTGTTTTCAACCTTTGGCAAAAATAACCCCCAATCAATTTCTACTAAACACACGTCAGCTTCTTTATATTATTTTCCTCTTAACCAAAGTTGCTCTCATCAGTAATTGATCTCACAGACACATTAGTCATTTCAGTAATACAGCACATTGGAGTACCAGGACATTGAATGCACCAACACATTGTGCCACACAATGGTACAGTGCAGGCTTGTGCCCTTTGTTCCCCACAAATTAACATTTCCAAACTTAATGAAAGCTACCAGGAATAAGCAACAAGTGAAAACTAGGGAATGTGAGAAAATAAACAAGCACCATGCAGTCCATTACAAAACTTGAGGCCATTGATCAAGTTACTTACTTAAAGCACTCAGCCAACGGATGCTGCCTAGTGTATAAATTTACAACGTGGTGAGAAAATATATTAAAGATGGTATGGGTTTTCTTTACATAGCAGAATTGTTGACTTTGGAATGTCAGCTTGGCTCAGTGGTGGCACTTCGTTGGCGGTGCCAGCTTTCTGATGAGATGATAAACCAAGGTCCCACCTGCAAGTTCAAGTGGGTGTGAAATATTCCAAGGCTCTATTTGAAAAAGAGAAGCGAGTTCTCCCAGTGCCCTGGCCAACATTCCTTCCTCAGCCACCAAAACAAATTAAGTGGTTATTTACTCACTGATGTTTTTAAGAACGAACATAAAAAATAGGAGCAGGAGTAGGCCATACGGCCCCCTCAAGCCTGCTCCACCATTCAATAAGATCTTGGCTGATTGTCGACCTCAACACTACTTTCCCACCCTATCCCCATATCCCTTGATTCCCTTAGTCTCTAAAAATCTAATCGATCTCTGTCTTGAATATACTCAACAACTGAGCATCCACAGCCCCCTGGGGTAGAGAATTCCAAAGATTCACAACCCTCCGAGTGAAGAAATTTCTCCTCATCTCAGTCCTAAATGGCTGATCCCTTATCAGAGACTATGCCCCCTAGTTCTAGACTCTCCAGCCAGGGGAAACAGCCTCTCAGCATATAAAAAAGTGTTTCTTTTTTGCTGCATTGCAATGCTACCATCAGCAGCAGTGTCATCGTCGGTAGCCACACTATAATGTCCATGAAGCAACACTACTGCCTGCGGAGTGGAGGCGGTCTATCTCAATTTGCTTGAGCAACAATGGCCCAGAAATTCGAGTCTCCACGGGTGAGTACACACGGGGTACTCGCCCGTAGGCCCAATGGAAGTGCTGGTTTCGTGCATGCACTGCACATGCACGGGAAACCGGAACTTCCGTTCCCTTAAAGGAAGGGGTTCAGAGGTTGAACGCGTACGCCAGAGAGGCAGCACGTGCGCATGGAACTTACGTTTTTTTTGCAGTTTTGCAGGAGGGTAAGTCTCCAGCAGTTACACTTTTTAAAAGCAGGCGCAAGGTAAGTGGTGAATTAATTAAAATTAAAACATTTTTCCACAGGTTTATTATTTTTAAATACTTTAAAGCAAGGTAAGTTTATTTTTAACCCCATTAGAAAATGTAATTAATTTTTTCAAAAATTTAAATTATTGTTTAAAATAGTTATTTTATGTAATTTAATAGTTATTTTAAAAATGTGATTTAAAAAAACATTATTTGAAGTTTTAGTGATGTTTTGGGGCTCATAGTATTTATAGTTTTGACAGCTCTTCCTGTCAATTTTATAAATGGGCATTTCCCTGCTACCATTGGCTCTCCATGGCCCACATGATCCCAGGGGACACATCGAACTAACCGCGCCCCTGGGATATGCAAGCACTGTGCGCCGGCAGTTGGAGGAGGCCCAGGATCAGGATCCCACGCAGGCCCACAGCTCAACGGCCGGCACGCTAGATAAGTGCAGGTCGGAGGCTTGCACCCGCGGGAAGCCTCCAACCCGAATTTCTGGGCCAATGATACTGGCTCCTCGTGGCAGTGCCATTCAGAGTGAAATGTGCGCAGGGCCAGGAGGGCTAAGCATTATCTTGCCTGATAATCTGCAGATGTTCCCCAGATATCATAAAAGTTCCAAGCCCAGAAAGTTTGGGAATGTGCAATTGTTCTGTGTTGCCATCAGTGCTTTAGAATCTGCCCCACAATGTAAAAGAATTGGGTTTCACAGCACCAGAGGCAAGGGCTTATGTAGCCAAATGCAATGTACCTTAATCTGTGCACGTTTTATCCTCTGGGATGACAACTCCACAGTTATTGTGGGAGCTTGCACTGCAACAGCCACCAGTAAAAGCAGTGCTGTGGCCTGCTCGGACTTTTCCCACAATCACCACTCGAGTCCATTCAGAGGGTTGTGCCTCACCTAACCTAATCCATCAGAGAGGCTGCACTTTAGAGACTTGGGGGAGATTGAGGCCACCCACCTGGCAGAAACAGCAGTAGCAACACAAATATAACAGGGAAGAACTACCACCCCATCCCTGCCATTGCTATGTCCATCAATCCTCAGAATATGTGACCCAGGAGGCCACCTGAAGCAAGCGCTCACTGAATTTATGTATTTAAATTAGGCTCCTCCAGGCGCTACAAGAATAATCTGGGCCACTGTCGGTCGGACTACCTGATATTGTGACAGCCTGGAGCCGTCAGCCCCAGTGTTAAAGAGACCCAGCCCTCAGAGTGGACTGGGCCTCTCGTCCACACTATTCGCCACCCAGCAACCCAAAAACAGCACAGAGGGACCATTTCCTGATGGGAAATATCTAATCAGACAGATGAAGAAACCAGCACTCAGACTTTGATCCATGCTGCGTTCTCCTCAGATCTATTGTTGCCCTTTTTCCATGCAATGTCAAGAGCAACAGCCTATCCTGCTATCAATCAGGTTTCTCTATGTTCAAGCTCAAGATGAGAAGTTTGACTGGAAAAAGAACTAGCCTCAATGAGTGGATTTACCTCCTCAGCTCCTTCAAGAAGGGAAAGACCTGCATAAGAATGAATTTAAGTGGAATTGGTTTCTATTGAGCCATTTCCAATCTCTTGTCCCTCAGTTTGGACTCCAAATGTAAACCAGAGGGGAAATGGTTTATCAATCATTTAGAAGGATTTAGAAAAACAGAAGGAACTACATTTATATAGATGCCCCAAAGAACTTTCTACCAATGGATTACTTCTCCGTCCAGTCACTGTTGTTACATAGGCGAGTGTGACAGCTAATTTGTAAACAACAATGGGCCAGAAATTCGCGGCCAGAAGCGTGAGTACGGTCGGGGTACTCACGCATTTGGCCGTTGGAAATGCCGGCGTTCAGCAGGAACAGCGCATGCGGGGAACGCCGGCATTTCCAGACCCGAGGTCTATTCACAGCGCGTGCGACTGCACAGGCAGCGCTTGCGCAGTGAACTTTGTGGATTTCAATGATGGATTCAGTGAGGGTAAGTCCTTAGAAGTTACACTTGAAAAAAGCAAGTGTAAAGTTGTTCATTGGCTGCGGAGGAAGATATATTTTATCGTGGAGCTTCTGAAATGCAATATTTTTGTTTGGGAAAGGGAGGGAAGTTATTTTAAGAAATTTTAAGTAAGTTTTAAAGTTAAAAATTTTTTTTTTTTTTTTTTTTTTAAAAAGGGTTTTCAGAACGGTAGGTAGAAGGAGCAATTGTGGCTGTGTGAATGGAATGTGAGAATGAGTTATGTATGTATGTCCACATATATTCCTTTACGTATATGTATGTATGTTTTATATTCCTTTACTAATGTGTATGAATGTATGTTTTTAATTATGATTTTCCAATAAGTTACTTTCTCTGAAAGTCATAATTAAATAATACATTCATACACATAAGTAAAGGAATATATACATAACACGCAAAGGAATATATACAGACATACATACTTTCAGAAGCTCCACGATAAGAAATATCTTCCTCCGCAGCCTCTGGAGCAACTGTACCCATGCTTTTTTCATGTGTAAGTTGTAATGACTTGACCTCACTGAAAGCATTAATGAAAGCGGTGAATTATACTGCGCACGCGCTGCCTGTGCAGTCGCACGCGTTCTGCCTCTGAACCCCTTCGTTCAGAGGACAGGAAATGCCAGTTTTCCCCACATGCACTGTGCATGCTGAAAACCGGCATTTCATCCGGCCAGATGCGCAAGTACCCCGACCGTACTCGCGCATTTGGAAGGGAATTACTGGGCCAACATTTTACATGTCAATAAAATGAAAAATTTAACAATTGCACGACTTGCCCCCTCGCATCTGCGACTGAGGGTCCAAGGAGGTGCATTGCGCAAGAGGTCATCATCGTACGTATCCTCACACTGTTCCCTTTGGGGAACTGTATGAAGTGGTGGAAGGATTTATGGCCGTGATTAACGCTCATTCCGTGACCGTAACCATCTTTGAACCAGCCATTAGGGTGGTTAGTCCTATGGCGGGAGGGTTTTACGGGCTCCCACAACCCATCTGAGGGGGGGGGGGCCACCAACACCCACGGATGCAAGTATCCCGCTGGATGTCCACCCAGAATTTAAAGTTGGAGCTCCGACTCCACTTGCCGGGACTGTCTGGAGTGGGGTTCAAAACCCTACTCCTTCTGGCCCAGCGGCGGGGATGCTTACTGCTACGCAAAAGGCCCACTCCGCACAAAAGGTGACACCCATACGTTTCCTGCGCCTTTTCCCTCCCCGTGACTGGAGCCCTATGCTGCCATTTCACGTTGCTAATCGGATTGGGCCTTTGTCATAGCGGTAGGATCCCCGCCGCTGGGCCAGATCAGGGTAGGGTTTCGAACCCCGCTCCAGACAGTCCCGGCAAGTGGAGTCGGAGCTCCGGCTCTAAATTCTGGGTTGACATCCAGTGGGGTATTTGCGTCCGTGGGTGTGGGTGGCCCCCCCTCCTTGTATAGCTTGTGGGAGCCCGTAAAACCCTCCCGCCATAGGACTAACCGCCCTAATGGCTGGTTCAAAGATGGTTACGGTCACGGAATGAGCGTTAATCATGGCCATAAATCCTTCCACCACTTCATACAGTTCCCCAAAGGGAACAGTGTGAAGACACGTATGACGACGACATTGCTAAATAAATAAATGGAATTAAAAAAATTCTTTTAGGGCTTTTAAAAGTCTTTAAATTGCTTTAATTCTCTTTAAAACTACTTCAGATTACTCAAAATAATGTAAACATTTTATAAAGTTTATAAAAGTTACCAAAATCTTCAAAAAACTTCCAAAAACCTATTTAAACTGCTGCTTTGCATGTAAAAATGCTTAGCAGCTTGACAGAAACATTGGGGGCGTGTCCAGTGAAACTGAGACCTCAAGGGGCGTGTCTCACTTGCACTGCACGCTCCTGGCTTCGCGCTGGCTGCACTCCTGGGCGGCGTGACGTCATACGCTGCCCGGGATTCTTCTTTTTCAAACACCAAGTCCAGGCGTCCCTGGAGCTGATCGGCAGTAGCGCGGGGTAAGTGCATATACGGGGCTTGCACGCGCGGCAAGCCCCGTTCACCAATTTCTGGCCCATTGTCCCACAAATAACAAATGAATGAGTGACCAAACAATAGGGCCAATTTTACATGTATGCACTGTTGAAAGAAAGCTTCACTGGTTAACACCCAACCATGAGAGATTAAATGAATGGAAAACTCACAAGCAGCACACTCACATTTTCCTGATATGTGCGGCAGCCGGCAAGGCTCTCAACCATCAACACATACTCGGAAAATTAGCCGCAGTCTTTACTTTCTAAATGGTGAAAAGCTAGAAACAGTGGCGGTCCAAAGAGACTTGAGAGTCCATGTACTTAGATCATTAAATTGTCATGGACAGGTACAGGAAATAATCAAAAAGGTTATTGGAATGCTGGCCTTTATATCTAGAGGACTAGAATACGTAAATACATAAGAACATAAGAAATAAGAGCAGAAGTAGGCCATTCGGCCCTTTGAGCCTGCTCCGCCATTTAATGAGATCATAGCGGTCTTCTGCCTCAGCTCCATTCACCGGCCCTATCGCCATATCCCTTGATGCCCTTACTAGTCAGAAATCTATCAACTTCTGTTTTGAATATACCCAATGACTGAGCCTCCACAGCCCTCTGGGCTAGAGAATTCCTAAGATTCACCACCCTCTGTGTGAACAATTTCTTCTCATCTCAGTCCTGAATGGCCTACCCTTTATCCTGAGGCTGTGGCCCCTGGTTCTAGACCCCCCAGGGAAGGGAAACATTTTCCCAGCATCCACCCTATCAAGCCCTGTAATAATTTTGTATGCATCAAAGAGATCCCCTCTCATTCTTCTGAATTCAAGAGAATACAGGCCTAGTTTACTCAATCTCTTCTCATACGACAGTCCCGCCATCCCAGGAATCAATCTCGTGAACCGTCATTGCACTCCCTTATGGCAAGTACATCCATCCTTAGGTAAGGAAACCAAAATTGTACACAGTACTCCAGGTGTGGTCTCACCAAGGCCCTAGATAATTGGAGTAAGACTTCTTTACTCCTGTACTCAAATCCTCTTGTAATGAAGGCCAGCACACCATTTGCCTTCCTAATGGCTTGCTGCACCTGCACATTCACTTTCAGTGACTCATGTACAAAGACACCCAGGTCCCTTTCAGCATCTGCATTCCCCAATCTTTCACCATTTAGGAAATACTCTGCCTTTCTGTTTTTTCTACCAAAGTGGATAACTTCAAATTTATCCACTGTTGAGATTCCCTTGAAGCCTCTTCACATCTGACACTGACACCTAGCTTTGTATCATTGGCAACTTTGGAAATGTTACATTTAGTCCTCTCATCCAAATCATACACAATAAAATACAAGGAGTGCATTTCTTAAAGTGCATCCAGGAGAGCTTTTTGAGCCAGCATGTAGAAAGTCCTACAAGAGAGGGGGCGGTACTGGACCTAATTCTAGGGAATGTAGCCAGACAAGTGGTAGAAGTGTCAGTGGGAGAGCATTTTGGTGAGTGACCATAATTCGGTGAGATTTCAGGTAGTCATGGAAAAGGACAAAGATGGACCGGAAATAAAGGCTCTAAATTGGGGGAAGGCCGATTTTAATATGATAAGGCAGGATCGGGCCAAAGTGGACTGGGATCAGCTACTTGGCGGAAAATCCACATCAGAGCAGTGGGAGCCTTTCAGAAAGGAAATAGAAAGAGTACAGTGCCAACATGTTCCCGTAAAGGTCAAGGGTGTTACCAACAAGTCCAGGGAACCCTGGATGTCAAGGGATATACAAGAATGGATTAGGGAAAAAAGGGAGGCTTTTGGCAGAAGGACTAAAAACAGTGGAAGTCCTAGAGGAGTATAGAAAGTGCAGGGGGGTGCTTGAAAAAGAAATTACGAGAGCGAAGAGGGGGCATGATAAAACACTGACGGGCAAAATAAAGGAAAATCCCAAGGTATTTTATAAGTATATTAAGGGCAAGAGGATAACCAGGGAAAGAGGAAGGCCCATTAGGGACCAATGTGGCAATCCGTGTGTAGAGCCAGAAGATGTAGGTGAGGTTTTAAATGAATATTTTGCATCAGTGTTCACTATGGAGAAGGACGATGTAGGCATAGAAATCAGGCAGGGGGATTGTGGTATACTTGAACAATTTACCATCGAGAGGGAGGAGGTACTAGTAGTTTTAGTGGGCTTAAAAGTGGATAAATGGGCCAAGATGAGATGTATCCCAGCTGCTGTGTGAGGCAAGGGAAGTGATTGCAGGGGCTCACACAAATTTTCAGAACCTCTCTGGCCACAGGGGAGGTGCCAGAGGACTGGAGGACAGCTAACGTAGCACCATTATTCAAGAAGGGTAGTAGGGATGAACCAGAGAATTACAGGCCAGTGAGCCTAACATGAGTGGTAGGGAAATTATTGGAAAAAATTCTGAAAGACAGAATTAGCCTCCACTTGGAGAGGCAAGGATGAATCAAGGATACTCAGCACAGCTTTGTCAGGGGGAGATCAGGTCTAACCAATTTGATTGAATTTTTCGAGGGGGTAACTAGGTGTATGGAGGAGGGTAGTGCAGTTGATGTAGTCTACATGGACTTCAGTAAGGCTTTTGACAAAGTCCCGCATGGGAGACTGGTCAAGAAGGTAAGAGCCCATGGGATCCAGGGCAATTTGGCACACTGGATCCAAAATTGGCTTAGTGGCAGGAGGCAGTGGGTGATGGTCGAAGGTTGTTTTTGTGACTAGAAGCCTGTGTCCAGTGGTGTACCGCAGCGATCGGTGCTGGGTCCCTTGCTGTTTGTAGTGTACATTAATAATTTAGATATGAATGTAGGAGGTATGATCAGTAAGTTCGCAGATGACACGAAAATTGCTGGAGTGGTAAATAGCGAGGAGGGAAGCCTCAGGCTACAGGACGATATAGACGGGTTGGTCAGATGGGTAGAACAGTGGCAAATGGAATTTAACCCTGAAAAGTGTAAGGTGATGCATTTTGGGTGGACTAATAAGGCAAGGGAATACACAATGAATGGTAGGACCCTAGGAAGGACAGAGGATCAGAGGGACCTTGGTGTGCATGTACATAGATCCCTGAAGGCAGCAGGACCGGTAGCTAAGGTGGTTAAGAAGGCACATGGGATACTTGCCTTCATTAGCCGAGGCATAGAGTATAAGAGCAAGGAGGTTATGATGGAGATGTACAAAACGCTAGTTAGGCCACAGCTGGAATACTGTGTGCAGTTCTGGTCGCCACACTATAGGAAGGATGTGATTGCATTGGAGAGGGTGCAGAGGAGATGCACCAGGGTTACCTGGGCTGGAGCGCTTCAGCTATGAAGAGAGACTGGACAGGCTGGGGTTGTTTGCCTTAGAGAAGGCTGAGGGGAGACCTGATTGAGGTGTACAAAATTATGAGGGGCATAGATATGGTAGATAGAAAGGAACATTTCCCCTTAGTAGAGGGGTCAATAACCAGGGGGCATAGTTTCAAGGTAAAGGGCAGGAGGTTTCGAGGGGATTTGAGGAAAAACTTTTTCACCCAGAGGGTGGTTGGAATCTGGAACTCACTGCCTGAAAGGGTGGTAGAGGCAGGAACCCTCACAACATTCAAGAAGCATTTAGATGAGCACTTGAAATGGCATAGCATACAAGGCTACGGACCAAGTGCTGGAAAATGGGATTAGATTAGATAGGGCTTGATGGCCGGCGCAGACATGATGGGCCGAAGGGCCTCTTTCTGTGCTGTATAACACTATGACTCTATGGGCTGGATTTTCATTGAGTAGGCGGGCAGGAGGCGGGACTACAGCTTTCGAGTTCTAGCCAACCCACGCGATTTTGACTTGATTGACCTTGTTGAGCCCGCCCAGCGGGCTCAGCAGGCCAATTAAGGGCCACCCGGCAACAGGTGAGGTCACAGATTGATATTTCATCTGTCAAGACCTTTTGACAGATGAAATATCAGCATTCGACAGCTGTTTGAAGCTATCAATCACTGACAATCTGTACTCCAAGTTAATTCCTTCCTCTCAGGATGATTTAGCGATCTCTCCGGAACAGAAAGCTAAATGCTGCAATTTTTGACAGATCGCGGCCATTCTGCTTTCTGTGCCAGTGAGATGAGGAACTCCAGAGACCTGAAGGAAGGAAGGCTGTAAAGGTAAGTAAAAATTCTTTAAACACACCAAACACACTTACCTCTTCACTCATGCACCCACTCACCTGAACACTGGGCATCTTGACCCCTCCAAGCCCTTCATCCTGCCGGCCCGCCTCGCTAACTTGGCGTGGTTTGGAGCCGTCGGGAATCCCACGTTTCACCAATGAAAATAGGGATTAGGCTAAAAACTGCCTGTTAACAGGCAGTTAATTGGCACTAACCCCCTTCCCGCCTCGGGGAGGCGGGTCCCAGTGTGGGTCAAGTATCCGCCTCCTTTGAAACAGGCATGGAGGCAGGTTGGGGGCGGGATGGGTTCGTGCCCCCTGATTTCAGGATTTTAACCCCCCACACGCCTCCAATCCCGCCTCCACGGCCCAATGAAAATCCTGCCCTATGACTCTAAGGAGGTAGAAGTTGCGCTACAGCTATACAATGCCTTAGCTAGACTAAGGGGTACAATAGGATACTGGTATTGTTCCTGGACTAGTAATCTGGAACTGTGATCTGGTGACATGAATTCAAATCCCACCAGAGCATTACATCCTGTGGAATTTAAATGTAATTAAATAAATCTGGAATCAGAAAGATGGTATCAGTAATGGTGATCATGAAACTGCTGGATTGTTGTAAAAAGCTATCTGGTTCACTAATGTCCTTTAGGGAAGGAAATCTGCCATCCTTTCCTGGTCTGGCCTATATGTTCCTCCAGACCCACAGCAATGTGGTTATCTCTTAACTGCCCCTCTGAAATGGCCTTCCAAGCCATTCAAAAAGGTAACTCACTACAACCTTCTCAAGGACCATTACGGATGGGCAATAAATGCTGGCCTTCCAGTGACACCCACATCTTGGAGTTACTGTGAGCAGGTCTGGGAACCACAACTTAGGAAGGAGAGTGCAGTGTAGACTTACTAGAATAATACCTGGACTCCAAGGGTTAAATTACAAGGAGAGATTACACAAACTAGGGTTGTATTCCCTGGAATTTAGAAGGTGATTTGATTGAAGTTTTCAAGATATTAAGGGGAACTGATGGGGTAAAGAGAGAGAAACGATTTCCGCTGGTTGAGGAGTCTCGGACTAGGGCCATAGTCTAAAAGTTAGGAAGTTTTAGGAAACACTTCTACACGCAAAGGGTGGTAGAAGTTTGGAACTCTCTTCCGCAAACGGCAATTAATCCTAGCTCAATTGTTAATTTTAAATCTAAGAGTGATAGATTTTTGTTAAACATAGCTATTAAGGGCTATGGGCCAAAGGCGGCTATATGGAGTTAGGTCACAGATCAGCCAGGATCTCATTGAATGATGGAACAAGCTCAAGGGGCTAAATGGCCTACTCCTGTTCCTATGTTCAATCTGTTATTGGTAACATTGATTAAGTGAGTAGTTTTGACCAGGAAACTGGCAAAACTCCCCGCTGTTCCTCAAATAGAGCTGCAGAATCTTTTATGTCCAGCTCAGCAAGCAGATGCGATCTCGATTTAACACTTCATCCAAAAGATGATACCTCTGACAATGCAACACTCCCTCAGTCCTCCACTGGAGGTTAGCCTACGCTTTGTGCCAAAGCCTGCAATGGGCCTTGAATCCACAACTCTCTATCTCAGGAGAGAGTGCTACCAGCTATCAGAAAAAGGACAAAGCCGCACCAGAGAGAAATGCATGGGTTGGATATTAATATTTTTGACAGGTTGTGCAAATCCTGTATAACTTTCTCTCACACTAAAAGTAACCTTTTCCTCCGCAAATATATGCTTCATCATGTAGAGCAGGAGGAATTTGCAATCAAAGAAAGCAGAACAAAGATGTCCAGTAAACATGGGGCTGATCCCCTTAGTCTCTTTGTCACAGCTGCAGGCTCTCTGATGTCACCTGGTACTCTTAGCTTCCTGTTGCTATTCATGTTTGTACCCCATGGGCAGAGTTCTAAATTGGAGGTGGGTCGGGAGCGTGGGATCTGGATTGCCGTCAGGTCACTGAATTTAACAGCAGGGCCTGATTAACATTTTTATTCTCTGTTTCCCACCCACAGCCAGCCAGATTGAGAGACTGGCTGGCTGTTGGACGGGTAGGCCTGCGACACCAAATGGCAGCCGGGGAACTGAGAGGAAGGAAGGAGGGATCAGAGGCCTTGGGGTAGGTGTCAGTGGCCAGGATCGAAGGAGGTCAGAGATTGCGCAGGAGGAGGAATTGGAAGGGTGGGATAGGAGAGGGTGTCAGAAGGCCAGAGGGGGGCTGGAGATGGGGGGGCCAGGGTTTGGTGGCCAGAGGGGAGGTCGGGGATCGGAAAGCCAGAGGGGCGGTCGGAGATCGGAAAGCCAGAGGGGCGGTCGGAGATCAGGTGCCGGAGATCGGAGACCAGAGGTCGGAGATCGCAGGCCGGAGGGGGAATCGGAGATCAGGGGCCTTATGGGGATGGGGCAGAGGCCGGGGGGGTTGTGGGTTGAGAGGGGAGGCCTCGGGTGGGGGAGGTCGGAAAGGTTGTCCACTCGTGGGGGGTTGGCAGGAATTCTGGATGTAGCAGGTAAGTGGAAAGGCACTTACTTCTTGGATGCAACAGTCCTCGACGGCCTTTAGCTGCCGGGTTGCCCAAGGCCTGGGAAACCTGGCCAGCCAGGGTTAAATTTAAAATGGTGCTTCAAAAAAAAGGCACACAGCCTCATTATAATATTTAAAGTGCCAACCCGCCTCCTGGGAGTGGGTTGGCTGCCCGCCCCCCGTCCCACCTCCATTAAACCCAGAAGTGGGCGTCCCACCCGACCCAAACCCGTCCAATTTTGGGGTTAAAATTCCCCCCCATAAAAGTCTTATAGTAAAATGAATTCATAAGATCTAGGATTGCATTCAGGGCAATTAGACACATAGATGCACAGAAAATCATTAGAGTGGTGCAACAAGTCAGTGAAATGCATAAGGCTCGTTCACACTTGTGTCAGGAAAACTGCACCCCAGGATTCCCCGTAATTTTAAATGCTAACACCATTTTGCCCAATAATGCATTTATCTGCAATAACTACTGGTCCTTCAATATTGTCTCATGTTACATTGTATGTATGATCTGTGATTCACTACCTTTAATCTGGGAACTGCATTTCCACCAAAGCCATGCGAGCAAACTTATTAATTTATTCAGTGCAAAACAATACATAAATTTTACATAAATGTTTTGACCATCATTTTGCTGGTGGATCAACTGCAAAAGTTTAAAATTAACTAAAATGCAGTATTTTTGATGTAACAATTCATAATTTTCCAGAGGAAGCTTGTGTCTTCCCCCTCTCAGAAATAGCAGTGGGTATCACAGGGTAAGGGGAGCATTTGAGTTGTGTGCAATTCTATGACCAAAACCCCCAGGTTTTTACAGAGATTCATACACCTCGTCCTACAAACTCAACAGTACTTCCAGCTACAATTTTGCAACAAATTGGAAGCAAATTTTGATACCTGACACTTAGAGAACCTCATTACAAAAATCCAATTGAGAGGAACTGGTGCTGCTAAAATGTTGCCACTATGAACATGTTGCTGTGATATAACTGCTGGTAATTGATGTGTATGGAGTGCAATCCTGACAGAGTGATGCTGGAATAGGCTACAAGGAGATAATTAAAGTACAAAAGTGAACACCTTAAATCGGCTCAGACTCCCATTCTAGAAAAGGATTGTCACGACCACACACTGTGGCCATTAGTGGATCCTTCTAAAAGCCCACAGTACTGTTTTTAAATGTAAATTGTGTTCTAAGAAGCGGAATTCTATCGGACTGAGTGCCTGATCGATAGATATTCATTAGATACTGAACATATTATAGTAGAAAGGGTAAGGTTACAATAAAAATATACAAACTAATATATATGCATAGCAAGTTGTTCTTAACAGAAACATAATGGCCTAGAAATTTGTGGCGCCCCGTTTGGGGCTCCAAGCTCGCCTGGGCGCCGGAATTTCCGCTCCGGATGGAGTCGCTTGCGCCAGCGCGATATTCAGTTTCAGCGCCCCAAACGGAAGCGGGGCGCTGCTCGAGGCGCCCCGCGTCCCTCTTGGGGTGCTGCAACGGAATATCGCAGCGCAACGTGCCGCAGCACCACACGCTGCGGCACGGCGCGCTGCGGTACTGCAGGCCTTCCTCCCCTTCTAAAAGGGGAGGGGCCTGCACCAGCGCGATCAGAGATCGCGAGTGCCGGCAAAAGAGCCCGGCACCGAGGAGCAGTGCCGGGCGCTTGGGGCACAGCCGGCACTGCCCGGGGGGGGCTCAGGAGGCCGGGGACGGCGGCGCGAGGTGGTGCTGGCAGGCGGCCAGCAAAAAAAATGGCCCCCCGCACCTCCCCTTTAATTAGTGCCACTACCGCCACAGGTCAGCCCCCCTGAACCGGTCGCAGATTGCGACCGGCGTTACAACTGGGGTGCATGACCCAATATCGTGAACGGGGTGGTAGCGGGGCACTGCGCACACAGATGACGTCATTGGTGGCGGCGCAGCGCTACAGGCTAACGCCGCCATTAGCGGCCCGCTAAATTTCGCGGGGGGCGTGGCCAGTGGCGCTAAAGCCACTAAGTGCCCTCTTTGGGTGCTAACTGGTGGCGCAGCCCACCGAATTTCTAGGCCAATGCCTTTGAATAATAGGCATTACTAAAATGTGCTCTAATCTAATTTGCTGCTCAGCAGAATAATGTAGATGCAGTATAAAGATATCAAAACGCTGTACACAGAATGTGTAGGGTTATACTGTTGTAATAATCAGTTACTAAAATTTTTTTTTTTTTTTTTTTTTTTAAAAAAAGGACAACATCCAGTTCATCAGTCATATAACCGTACCTTCAGGACCCACATCACTGTCATGTTTACCAAAATCACTACTGTCATGCCATCTCTAATGTGCTAACATATTCACCATATAATAATAGGAACATCAAAAATTTGCCTTGATCATTCAAAATAATATCAAGAACAGAATATGGTTGGCACGGAGTTGCAGCCTTCAGTCTTGTGGTTTGTGCTGGAACTACACAAGGATTAACTGGCTCGTAACTCCTTACCAGTGTCTAGCATCCCAGAATTGCAGCTGGGCCATTACTTTTTGCATTGTTGAAAACAATAATAATCCAGTGGATCTGCTTACCCAGGGCCACCAACAAGGTAACTAATCAAATATTCTGTACTTCCAAAAATAGCAGTTTAACTGTTGCTGTAATAATATAATAATCAAATCAAAGTTCAAATATCTGCCACGTTGAACACAAAAAATGTTCTCTGGAATCAGTTTTCAGCCCATCAGAGACAAATTTAAGTTATAAAGAAAGACTTGAAAGAAAGACTTGCATTTATATAGCACCTTTCATCACCTCAGGACATCCCAAAGCGCTTTACAGCCAATAAAGTACTTTTGAAGTGTAGTCACTGTTGTAATGTAGGAAATGCCCTGGCTATGGCAGCACTCCAGAACAAAGACTCACCGAACTGTTTCTAACAAGGGCCACAAGACCACACTGCAGATTAGCAGAGAAGTGGAAGAGGCCAGCGATACTTTCAGAGTTGCCAGTCACGTGATCTAAATGCCACCCAGCCCTCCTCCTGCAGAACAGAAAATTTAATCTTAAAAAATAAAATCCACCTCGCCTAACTTTTCTCCCCTCCTCTCCTCTCCTCTCCATTGACTCACTCTCAAGGACAGTCACAGTACCAGTCCCACAAGTTGCCATTCCTTCATGTGAGTTTGCCAGGAAAGCTTCTGATTGGCTTAGGAATTCTGCAAGCTCCAATTAAAATGTATGTCACTGTTCTGCCACGAGTCAACCGAGGCTGAGAAAAATAGGTCAATTAATAAAATAAAGGCACAATATTAACTAAGACATAATGGGGATAATTTTCAGTTTGGGTACGGGCAGAAAACCTGCGATTGCGGATCAGTCATCTGTTATACACCTTGCCGCATTTTCATTTCCATTGACTTCAAAGGAAAGGAAAATCGGGCGGGATGTATAACAGGTGGCTGATCCACAACGTCGTTTTCAACCTGCGCTCAAAGTAAAAATGACCCCCCTGTTTAATAAACAATAAAATGCATAGTGCAGAGAAATAATAAAACAAAATATTTATAAGCAATGTTTTCAGGACTTCCCAAAATATTTCAGAAGTAATTATTATTTTTGTAATGCAGTCTCTTCAGCCTGTTAGTACACATAAAAGTCTCACATACAGCAATGAGCTGAGGGTGGAATATTGGCTAAGACACCAGGCGAACTCCCTGCTCTTCTTTGAATGGTGTCACAGCACTTTTTACATCAAACAATGTAGCAAACCCACAGTACTGCAGCCTATACTTTGTGTTGCAGTCCTTGACTGCACGGTGGCATAGTGGTTAGCACTGTTGCCTCACAGCACCAGGGACCCGGGTTCAAATCTGGCCTCGGGCGACTGTCTGTGTGGAGTTTGCACATTCTCCCTGTGTCTGCGTGGGTTTTCTCCGGGTGCTCCGGTTTCCTCCCACAGTCCAAAGATGTGCGGGTTAGGTTGATTTGGCTATGATAAATTGACCCTTAGTGTTAGGGGATTAAATGCGTGGGGTTATGGGGATAGGGTGGGATATGTGTCGGTGCAGGCTCGATGGGCCGAAACGGCCTCTATCTGCACTGTGGGGATTCTGTGTGATTGTGTGTGTGTGATGTTTCAGCTTATCTGACTCAGAGGTGATGATGAAGAATAAGTAAGGAAGAGAAGTAAAGGATTCAATTTTATTTTTATTTAGAATTGGTTAAGTATGCATATATTATTAATGTTATTATAATACAGTTGTAGTAATAATGCTACTGTCAACATTTCAGTGGCATCGTTACTTCAAAACTTCACAATGTGTGGGATGAAAAATTGGGCAAAAAAAGACTAGTCCAAAAAGGCAAAAATGAAAAAATTGTACAAATATACAATGAACATGTTTCTGTGGGTCAGTAAACTGGTAGGTAATTTGCACAAAGAACAAACTCTAACAAGATTTTCACTCTTGAGAATGACTTAAGATTTGTATGATGAACAATAGGTTTGAAAAAGCTTCAAATAAAGAGAAATCCTGCAATCAGATGATGGAAATGTAAGTAGCACCTGATTGTGTTATTGGAGCTACTTCTGCATGTTTATTTTGGACTGATCCAGGAAACCCAAAAGCCCTGAGTGTAACCACCACCCCCCAACAGTGCATTTGGGTTAAAACCACTAATATTCCCAAACCATTTATGCTGACCGCCATTTTAACTGGGGATTTTTCTTTTTGCTTCAGGACAGGTGCCCACCGCAGGCAAGCGGAGGCCTAATTACTATTGCACAGTTGCGCTCTGCTGACGTCATCTGAACACGCATGCCATTTTAAATGCAGATTGGCGAAGGCCCGTCCAGACCTGAACACATCAATAAAACCTAGTGGCAGGTAGCATCGTGGTACTGTTGCAAGGGGAAGGACATAATGCATTTTAAATTTCAATTACTTATATGCTTATCATCACACAATATAAATTAACACATGGCCTTGCTCACTGTTTATACAGGAGTGTTAAACCAGGTAGTGCAAAATGTATTATTCTGCTGCTAAGGCCATAAGGTCCAATTGCATTAAATAGGTACACCCTGGGATCAATTAAAAGGTAATTCCTCTTAGATATATTTTCAAGCCAATTAGAAGGTGATTGTTTCACTGATTCCTTGGGTCAGAAAAAAATGAAATGACTGGCTTTCTTATTTTAAAAGATTGTCTTGCATCTTGAAGAAAGTAAAGCGTGACAGACTCAAAACACACATATATATATATTTTTGGTTTCCATTTTTCAGACTACTCTCACAAGCCTCAACTCCCTACATCTCAAAGTGTTTTCACTAGCCCGGATATTGTGGTAAAATTCATAGTGTGCCTGAGAAACAAAGAGAGCCCTTTCCCAGATTGTTATCAGCTATTGGTTCTATCCCATGCCTTCAAGGGTCCTCATCTATGGAAGGAGGCAGAATAACACTACCCAAGAACTGATTATTAGACATTCATTGAACAAGTGAATAGTAGCAGTAACACAACATATATTTTTACAGTAGTTGTTAAGCTTAGCCAGCTAAGCTTAACAACTTTGTGCTCATCCTATGCTAAACTATCCTGTAATTAATTTCCATTTGTAGTGGTTCTTTCATTTCTTTTCTGACCAACTACAGAAGTTATCTAGATATTGAAAGCTCCAGTTAGATGCACTGATTTGAAATACACTGGGTAATAAATACATTCCAACCAGTGATCTCAGGAACCTTACTAACAAGTTGAAAAAGTTCTGGCAATCAACTACATATTTGTGTTATACCATGGCAGAATTAAAGAAAATTACACCAAGCTAAATCTTAGACCAAAATACTTTCAGGTAAATTTTCCTCTTCATCATGCAGGTAGTGAAGAGGAAAATCTACCCCTTCATTTTTGTCACAAGTGCCACCTACCTTAAGAGACAAAAATCAGGCGCTGAGATATCTTAGAGTTGGAGTCAGGAAGGAATGAAAAGAGGTAAGAATAACAAATAGATATAAAAGAAAAACTTGCATTTATGTAGCGCCTTTCATGACCACCAGACGTCTCAAAGCGCTTTACAGCCAAAGAAGTACTTTTGAAGAGGAGTCACTGTTGTAATCCTACTTCTTAGGATCATTCCCGCACAGCAAGCTCCCTCAAACAGCAATGTGATAATGACCAGATAATCTGTTTTTGTTATGTTGGTTGAGGGATAAATAATTGACCAGGAATAACTCTTCTTTGAAATAGTGCCAAGGGATCTCTTATGTCCACCTGAGGGAGCAGAAGGGGCCTCAGTTTACTGTCTCATCTGAAAGACAGCACCTCGAACAGTGCAGCACTCCCTCAGCACTGCACTGGAGTGTCAACTTAGCTTTATGTGCTCAAGTCCCTGGAGTGGGACTGAAACCCACAACCTTCTGACTCAGAGGTGAGTGTGCTACCCACTGAGCCACAAGCTGACACTGTTAAACAGCGGGTTGATTTTCCTGCCCTGGTAATGCCCATTTCCCCATGTGCAAAGGTCAAAGAAATGGGATACCTTTTTTTCAAGTTTCCAACCCCTTTACATTGCTTGAGATTTCAAGGGCTTCCTTACGGAGTTTGCAAATGAGAAGGGTGCCATTCCTGCCCCCCCCCCCTTGTTTTTCTCTGGCACTGCTTACAGGGTGCCACAGTGCAAGGGAACCTAGTGAAACCTAGCTTTATGGCCTGTCCCTGTATCCCCACCACCACTGGGAAATCTGCAGGGATCCTGGGAGCAGGCCAAAGAGGGGTAGATAAGAGTGCTTGCTACTTCTTAGGATCATTCCCCCAGGATGTTTGAATACAATTTAGATCTTCTGGCTGTTGATCTCCATTAGCTGCTAGAATGTCCTGACTTCAGACGTGTAATGTTATCTTAGTAACGTAATTACGAGTCTCACAAGCAGTTGTTGAGGAGAACCATTTTATTCAATCCTGCTTCTGTGTCTCCCAGTACAGTCTGAAAGCATGGCCAAGATGGCATCGGATCCCGCCCCCGGATATGACATCAGCCGTCAACCAGCTGTCAATCAAACCCCCGCTGTCCTTACAAGACACACAATATACAGGCCCGAGATGCCTGCATTTGCACTCAAATCTCCACCCCTTTCTGGTGGCACAATGCTTGGGGCTGCATTGAGGGTTGCACTCAAGACATGTTAATGGTCCAAGACAGGAAATACCGGTGCTCTTGGTAGAGTAAGACCAGAAAAATCAGCCCCAGGAAGTTTATGCTCGACAGGCAGGTGTTATATACTGATGTGACAGGTATGATGAAAATATTGTAACAGAAAAGCTTGAAAGAAAAAATGTGACAGGAAACTGTTACAGAAAGTGTGTGCTACATGCATGACTTATTACCAGTAGACCTCCCATAGGGTGAGACATCTGCCCCCTGATCTTTATGTGTCTTTCATTCTATCCCTCTGACCAGTGTTTCTCTCTCACCTGATCTCTTATTGCCCCTAATTTCTTCTCATCATCTCTCTGTAACCTGATCTGTTCCCTTATCTCTCTACCTCTCTCTCTCGCTCTCTCTGTCCTGAACCTCTTCTTCCCATGTTTCCATTTCTGTCCACCTGCCTGATATTTTAGTCTGCCGCCTCCAGTCTCTCTGGTATGCCCTGGCCAGGAATCTGAAGCCACAGCCGATTGACGGAAAAAAATTGAATGTTGCTTGGTTGGTTGACAAAAGAAAAAGAAAATTTTAAAAACTGTCCTAGCCCACTGCCAGAAAGCTGGGTGGTTCAGCTGAAGAAAATATTAAACAATGAAAACACTGCCCTTGCCTGTCATCAGGGACTGAGATGAAGAAAACATTTAAACTGGGAACTTGCAGATAGGTCCTCTGGTGCATGAAGAGAGAATGCAAATGGCCTCAATGGAGTTGGGAGTAGCAGCAGTCACATTTTTAAAAATTCATTCATGAGTTGAGGGCGTCGTGAGCAAGGCCAGCATTTATTGCCCATCCCTAATTGACCTTGAGAAGGTAGTGGTGAGCCGCCTTCTTGAACCGCTGCAGTCCATGTGGTGAAGGTACTCCCATAGTGCTGTTAGGGAGGGAGTTCCAGGATTTTGATCCAACAATGATGAAGGAACGGTGATATATTTCCAAGTCAGGATGGTGTGTGACTTGGAGGGGATCTTGCAGGTGATGGTGTTCCCATACGCCTGCTGCCCTTGTCCTTCTAGTGGAAGAGGTCGCGGGTTTGGGAGGTGCTGCCAAAGTAGCCTTGGTGAGTTGCTGCAGTGCATCTTGTAAATGGTACACACTACAGCCACGGTGTGCTGGTGAGTGAGTGAATGTTTAAGGTGGTGGATGGGGGGCCAATCAGTCGGGCTGCTTTGTCCTGGATGGCGCCGAGCTTCTTGAGTGTTGTTGGAGCTGCACTCATACAGGCAAGTGGAAAATATTCCATCTCAGTCCTGACTTGTGCTTTGTAGATGGTTGAAAGGCTTTGAGAGTCAGTAGGTGAGTCACTTGCCACAGAATACCCAGCCTCTGATCTGCTGTTGTATCCACAATATTTATGTTGCTGGTCCAGTTAAGTTTCTGGCCAATGGTGACCCGTAACATGTGAAGAACTAGCCAATTAGAGATACAGTGCTGGATTTTAATACTGGAGGCATGTAGGAGGCGGGACTATAATTTTGGGGTTGTAGTCCCGCCTCCATCGAGTTGTGGCCAACCCACGCGATTTTCACTTGATTGACCTTGTTGAGTCCACCCAGCGGGCTCAGCAGGCCAATTAAGGGCCACCCGGCAACAGGCGACATCACAGATTGACATTTCATCTGTCAAGAGCTTTTGACAGATGAAATATCATCCTTTGACAGCTCTTTGAAGCTGTCAAACACTGACAATCTGTACTCCAAGTTAATTCCTTCCTCTCAGGCTGATTTAGAGATCTCACCAGAACAGAAAGCTGAATGCTGCAACTTTTGACAGCTCGCGGCCATTCTGCTTTCTGTGCCGGTGAGATGAGGGACTCCCGAGACCTGAAGGAAGGCTGTAAAGGTAAGAAAAGGTAAGTAAAACTTCTTTAAACACTTTACCCACACCAAACACACTTACCTCTGCACTCATGCACCCATCACTCACCTGAACAACGGACATCTGGAACCCTCCAAGCCCTCCAGCCCGACGGTCCGCCTCGCTAACTTGGCGTGGTTTGGAGCCATCGGGGATCCCACACTTCAGGAATAAAAATAGGGATTAGGCTCAAAACTGCCTGTTAACAGGCAGTTAATTGGCACTAACCCCCTTCCCACCTCGGGGAGGTGGCTCCCAGCACAGGTCGGGTATCCGCCTCCTTTGAAACTGGCATGGAGGCAGGTTGGGGACGGGATGGGTACGTGCCCCCCGATTTCGAGATTTTAACCCCCACATGCCTCCAATCCCGCCTCCACGGCCCAATGAAAATCCTGCCCAATGTGAGTAAAAACCTTAATGTAAAAGCGTTATACCTAGTTATGGAGAAACTGACAAAACTGAGAAACAGGAATAAATTTGACAACTAGAAGTGCATACAGTCACAAGACTTTTAATATAGATCGATAGTTCTAGAACTTAGCCGTCATTTTGTTAAAGAAATTGTACATTTTATCATTTTACTGCTAATTTCATAAGGGAAGTAAAAGCATATCTAAATAGAAATTTTTTCCAAAGCACAATACAATCACTGGGACTAGAAATCTGCTGCCCTTAAAGTACACTCCTGCCATAATTCCAGTGGGATTGTGCTAGAAGAGCGATAAATTAGGCCGAGACCCCGGATATGCTCATTCTCAACCTTATGTTGGGGATTCCGTGGGGCCTTGTAAGGGCCGGAACCTCTGCCATCTGCTAACAACGCCAACAGTATAGGAAGGGACTGAGCCAAGAGTGCGGGACTGGCAATGGCAGAACTTCCCACATCCCTGGCCTCACAGAAAACCTTGACAACTGATAGGCTCAGTGAAAGCAGTCCTGGGGGTTCAAGCCTTGGTTAAAATTGGACATCTGAAGACTTGCAAGTAAAAAAAACTTTTTATTATTTTGGCTCCTTTACAAAGGGGACATAGAATCATCTTTTCAGGTCATGGGGAGGGAGAAGCAGCTCCACCACAAAGCACATCCCAGATGCACCCATTGTGGCCTAGGTGCCTATCATTCAAGGGTCAATAGAGGGACCGCTCCCTGACCCCATGAACCCCATGAACTTTGGCAGCTCCCAGGCAGCCACGTCCTGGTACTTACCACTGGATGCAGCCGTCGCAGTTTTTGGAGTCACTATGTGCATATTGTAAAACAGTCGTCAATAAAGCATTAATAACAACAGAAAATGCTGGAAAAACTCAGCAGGTCAGGCAACATCCGTGGAGAGAAATTTGAGTTGACGTTTCGGAAAACAGTTGACGTTTCGGGTTGGACCCTTCGTCAATAAAGCATTCATTGCTTCATTTACATCATTCTCTGAGTCAACTTAAGTGTGATTGCAAATGTTAAGAAATGCCTAGAATATTGAGGTAAACTGCACATCAGCTTCACATTCACACTGCTTTTGATTATTCACTCCTAGTAAACAGTGGCCTGTAAATTGCGGTCGGAGGCTTGCCGCCCATGTACGCCACAGAACCGCAAGAAAAGTATGTACTTACCTGCAATCTCCGGGGCTTCAGACTCTTGCGGTCCTGGGCCTGCAGGAACTGCTGGAAATACTCTTTGTAAAGGCCCACGTATCCCAGGGGCGCCCACGGTTAGCAGGCGTCCCTAGGATCACGTGGACCAGGCCAACCAATGCTTATGGGGTTCCATTTACGTAGCGAACCCCCATAGACATAATAGAAATCACCTAATAGATACAATTTCACAACACCGAAATAAAAATAAATGATCGCAG
Source organism: Somniosus microcephalus (assembly GCF_052327205.1). Taxonomy (NCBI): domain Eukaryota; kingdom Metazoa; phylum Chordata; class Chondrichthyes; order Squaliformes; family Somniosidae; genus Somniosus; species Somniosus microcephalus. The sequence goes on along the minus strand of NC_140988.1, from coordinate 75,194,989 downwards.
GTTCAAAATTAATTAAAATACCATTTAATTAAACATTTAAAATAACAATTTAATTTTTTGAAAAATAAATTTAAATATTTTTAACCGGGATAAAATTGACCTAAACTGATTATAAATCATTTAAAAAAAATTATTTTAACATTTATTTATACCCTTGTATGCTAGTAAAAGAATGCCTTATGCCTGCTTTTACCAGGCATAAGGGTTTAGTGGGTATTCGCCGGGCAGGAGTTGGGCAAACAGCCCGACCCAGCGCCAGCGAAAGTGATTTTGTTGCGGATGCGTATGATCTGTCGAGGTGAACCTTGACAGATCGCAGATTCCGGGGTTTCACGCAGGCGCATCGCATGCAGAAACCCGGAACTTGCAGAGCACTTACGATGGCGTACGCAGCCCCGTAAAATCCGGGCCAGTGTGTTCAAGGAAGGTGGTATAAGAAATAAAAATAGAAAATGCTGGAAATACTCAGCAGTTCAGGCAGCATCTGTAGAGAGAGAAACAGAGTTAACGTTTCAGGTCGATGACCTTTCTGTTTCTCTCTCTACAGATGCTGCCTGACCTGCTGAGTATTTCCAGCATTTTCTGTTTTTATTTCAGTTTTCCAGCATGCACAGTATTTTGCTTTTGTGTGAAGGTGGTATAAGACTTGTTTGCGAAAACAGCTTAGTTGCAGTCACTGGAAATCTTATTACCTCTGGAATCTTAATGTCAGGTTCATTACGAATGCAAAAGTGGTTTCGGAAGAGAAGAGAAGGTATCAGTGTTCGTTGTTTCATTATTGTTATATAAATAGAATGAAGTGACGGCCTGTCCACATATCACATATTGAAAACCCAGCAGAAATGTAGCACATCTGCAGAATTAGAGGAGCTACAAAAGCTATTAGCTCAGGATCTTTTCCACCAACAACGGCAGACCTTGCTCTTCATTGGGTTAGCTAATTTTCAATCCTCTGTACAGTAAGCTTATGCATCTGTTATTTACGGCTTACACTTAAACTAGTGATGAATTTCACTCAATCGAGATGCTGATAAATGTGACAGTTTTATATCCACTTGAGTGCTCCGAAGCAGGCACCAACTATACAGGGCAATGAGTCACCCAATATCTCACAGCAAAAATAACCTTTTCAAAAAGCATTTTATTAGTCAGTGAATAATATGAATTCACTTACGTCACAGCAGCTCAGAACATAGACTAATCGACAGCACTCCGCGGATATCTAACGCAATTCTGACAAAATCAGTTTTTATTTCTTATTCAGTTTCTTGTAACATTTAAGCTTATACATTTTTTTCAAAACCACCAAATGATACAAGAGAAAAGTGATATTTTTCCAATTGATAAACGACTGAAAATATTTGACTAAAGTTTCTCCTTAGCAGTAAGAACTACTCAGTTAAATAGTGTCTACTTATAGATAAAAGAATGTAAAACAATAGTCAGATGTAAACGAGGGGGTTAAATTTCCATGAGGGGTTCCTCCTGCTCGTCCACTGTAACTTCAGCAGAGGATTCACGTAAAAACTGGAAAAATAGCGTATACTCCATTTACGACATTGGGCCAGAATTTGCTGGCAAAATAACGGCAAGTTTAATGGCAATCACCGGTATTACCGTATAAATCGTCCGGCAATTTGTGGTGAGGAAGAGATACCCCGTTGCCACAAATTGCTCGGCCTTTAACCTTGCAAAAACGGCAGCTTGCCCTCAACCTCCCCATTCGCGTAAGCACCCTTTCAATAAGATTTATGTTCCTGCAATGCCAATCAATCTCTCCGGCCGAGAAAGGAACCAATTGGAACTGTGGAGTCTCATTTCTATAGATAGTAAATTGTTGTTAGAAACTTTTTTCAGTTAAATTTTAATTTTTTTCTTACTTGTTCTTTCTGTCTCTTTTTCCTCTCTGTCTTAATTCAATCTTTCCTTCGTGTTATTTCTCTTTCTGTACCTGATTTGACTCTAATTTATCGCATTTCTTTCTCGGTTGTTCCTCAGTTTATTTCTCAATCCTTAAATCTAATTGATTAAGGGGATACACTGTTGGTCTTATCGTTCACCAAGGCCCCAGGTGCCCTGTTGACCTCGCCATGCCGTTATCAGCTTGCACTTCCAGCAATTTGAAGCGCAAAACTTTTCGAACTGCAAAGTGAGGGAAAAATTAACTAATGGGGTACAACGCGAGATGCCCCATACCAGCAAATTCTGGGCCATTTTTCTGGGTTTTCTATGGCTCTTCCGCAAAGTTGCAATGGACATGTAGGAGAATCCCTGCGGAACTTCATCTCCTCATTCTTTACGCAGATTGCAGTAACATTTGAATCCCTCTATTGTGTTATTGCCTAAAGAAGTTGCTCCTATCTATCCATTACTCTACAAAAATATTGGGCTGGATTTTACCAACGTCGGCGGGCGATGTAAGTGGCAGGTCACGACCTCGCTGTCCAGTAAAATGATTTTCCTCTGATTGGGCTTGTTAAACCCGCCCAGTGTGTTTGCTGGCCAATTGAAGGAAGCGGGTCTGATGAGGTCATTCGATGATGCGTCATCAGCTGGTTTCCTTAAAGGGACCGTGCACAAATTAATTTTGACATTTGTGCTGTCAGTGTTCTACAGCATTGAGGTGCTGCAAACACTGACAAGCACTGCACAAAGGTGCAGTGCTGCACCCAGGCTCTCTCATAACTCCCTCCATATGCAGCCTGGTTGCACATTGCACAGGAGGACACAAGCAGGGATGTGGTCAGGAGGACCTGGCTGCAGTGGCACAAACCCTTCAATGATCTCAGTAGATCACGAAATGTTACTGCAAAGCCGCACTCATTACATCCCCATCACTGCCTTCACTACCCTACTCCTGCACATCCTTACTCACACCAACTTACCTTGCACCTCCACCAAGCCCTCTCTATCTACATTATCACTTCCCCATCTCACTAGCCACCCCTCACACTCACCCTCATCTTAGTGCAATCATACCAACTAACAACACACAAGGGTAGGCACTTGTGTGTTTTAGCCAATGTTCATGTGAAGTTTCTGTTAATGTGCTGTCAAACATTTAAATCTTTATTTTCAACACTTTGCGCTCTTGGACAGATTTGTGTGAAGCTTTGAAAGTGGTTCAGTGAGTTGCAGTGAATGGTGAGATATAATGGTACCCCCTGCAATGGTCATGAGTGTGAAATGAATGGCTTGGGCATTGTAGGGATGCTTTATGGTGTTGGTGTGTGGTGGTGCCAGCCTGGTGCATCATGTGGCAGCCAGGGTGTACAGCATCAAGTGAAGTAAATCTGGTCATGGTGAGGCCATCCCTGGCATCCTGGGCAGCAATGTGGTTGGGCCCTGATGCCCCCTGTCCTGTGCAGTATCAGTTGATTGCGGAGAAGGTTGGTGTTGTTGCTGGTGCTGTTGGTGTTGGGGCTGATCGTGGTGTGATTCTGAGGACCAAGGTGAGATAGTTTCAAGGGCACCGATGCTGATGTAATAGATGGGAGGTGAACTTGAGATGACAGAATCGATCTGTCAATGGTGGGAGAGGTTGTTCCAATAAGGTGACATTGGATAGAGAGTTTACTCCAAACTCTTGCAACCTGCATAAAGCTCAATCTGTCTTCTAAATGCAGTAAGCAACAGCTTCTGAGCTTGGAAAGTGAACAGAAGTGCGATGGGAGCTTTTAAAGCACATTATCAGCAGTCAAGTAAAGAGATGATCATACAACTCCCAGCCTCCTTACCTGATGTGATCCCCGAGCAGTGTGGATCCCATGGGCGACCTTGTAAAATGTAACTGTGAGCTCAAAATACTTCTTAATGGATTGTTAACAAGGTCATAATGACCTGAATTGCCTTGTGTCGGATCTGTTCAGCGCTGACAGACCTGGCATCTGGGAAAGGCGCATGGCAGTGGGTTGACAGCAAGGTCCCGATCCGCTGCCAAAAATTTTTTTTTACCACCCGACCCACCACCAAACGTGCCCGCTGACCCCCGCCCGTTGAAACCAAAAAATTCCCCCCATTGAATGCCTTTTGTTGCTTTCTAAACAAAAAAGTCATATAGAGTACAACAAAGCATTTTCACATCCTAACATTTTTGCATTGTTTGTGGATAACACACCGGCCATGAAATTGCTTCACTGAAATGTCCTCAAATTCGGTGGAAAATGTGAGGAAATTCAGGACAATGTTTTATTTGAATAAAACAAATGATACTGGGGCACTGAAAAAACTTATTGCTGCAAAATCTAATCCAGTATTAATTTTATTTTACATAAAATGTTAATTTCTTGACTGCCAGCCAGAGGTGACGAGTTTGAATCCTGGGGCCACCTGTCACTTAAGGGTAGCTTCAATACAGTGGTGTAATCACCCCCCGGCAGAGCTAACAGATGGAGTGCCACAAGCTATTCCATACTGGGAAAGGGGAGGACCAACACCGTCTGATCTGATGCCCTTCGAGAAGCATCTCTTTTTGTCCGTAAAGTGGAATTGACAAAAGCTGGAGAAGCTCGAGTCAAAAAGTTCCTGACTGCTGGTTGTGTGAGTGGCTTTTAAGATGGAAAGAATGAGAGGCTTTGGCTGAAGAGGCAAAAATATCAAAGGTTTTACATGAAGCAATTCGGAGGTAGTACAGTCCACTAAAATATTTCTACTCCCTTTTAAAGACAAATATAATGGGTCAGAAATTAGGATCGGGTGCTTGCCGCGCGTGCAAGCCCCCGATGTGCACTCACCCTGCGCGCCGACATCTGAAGCCCGGGCCTGCTCGCATTTCCTGTCACAGGCCCGGTTCAGATGTCGGCGCGATGTGCTTACCTGATCCAGCGGCGTAGTTAGTGCGATGTGCCGGCTGGGATCAGGTGAGCACTCTGCAGCCAATCAGGGGAGGGGAAACTCATTCATGAGTTTGATAGTAAAGACTGTCAAACTCATGAAAAGTACGGGCGCCCAAAAGACTAGTTTAACTTTAATTAAAATTTAAAAAAACATCCCAATAATTAAATAAACTATAAATAACTTTAAAAAACTATTTAAAACAATTCATAAACTTTTTGAAAAAAATAATTTTTTACGAAATCGGGTCTAAAAATAAACTTACCTTACTGTAAAGTCCTTATAAACAATGAATCTGTGGAAAAAATGTAATAATTTTAAATAATAGACCACTTACCTTCAAGAATCCACTCCTTACGCCTCCTTTTTTCATTTCTAAAAAGTTCAGGCCCTTGCACACGCGCGAACCTGTCAAAAAGAAGGAAGTTCAATGCGTGCGCGTAGAGTCCTGCGCGCACGCATTGGACCTCTTAACCCCTTGGTTCGATGGAGAGGAAATGCCGGTTTCCCGCGCATGTGCTGTGCATGCTGGAATCTGGCACTTCCAATGGGCCCACGCGTGAGTACACCGTCCGTACTCACGCGTTGGGACCGGAATTACTGGCCCATTATTTTTATGATATTTCAGATGTACTCTGGTATTCTTATTTATTATGTAGCTTAAAACTCAGTTATTTTCCCCTGCTTTGCTAAACTGAAAGAAGGTATTTTTCCATGTCTTATAATTCATCAGGAACCATATTACCCACTTTAACAGAATTTAAGCTTGATTTAAAAAGGGGTAAATAGATTGAGATTCACTTGTTTATTGTGATGACCTAATGTCGGCCCGTAGAATAAATAAATGACTCCCCTGTGAGTCTGAATTTAGAGCCCACAAGCTGCATTTTGCAGTTTTTGCAAGCCAATCTATGGTAGGTGTCTCTGATTTTAGACATAAGGAGAACGGGGCTCTCAAATTGCCACCTGACTTTCTCTTTCAGTTGGTTTTGCTATCGTCGATACAGAGAAAGAATTTCATTTATATAGCGCCATTCACCAACATCGGACATCTCAAAGCACTTTACAGCCAATGATGTACTTTTGGAGTGTAGTCACTGTTGTAATGTGGGAAACACGACAGCCAGTTTGTGCACAGCAAGCTCCCACAAACAGCAATGTGATAATGACCAGAAGACTCTTTTGAAAACAATCTTACCACTGAACGGTCATTGAGGTCAGGTCCTTGGTTGTTTCACACTTGCACTAAAACAATAGAACCCCATTATCAACAGACTCCAATCATATGTTTGTGCTACTCAACAAAAAAGATAAACCAATGCATTTTGTAAAGGTGTCACTTACCCTTCAGATGGACAGGCCACCCACTGTACTCTAGGGATGACCAGTGGAAAAGCTCCACTGACCAAATATGAGGATGTTTCACTGTTGTATTATCAACCATCAGAGGAAGATATTTAAACTGATTGGTCACAAACTTGCTATTGATGTTACTAATGATGGTGAATCTGCTACCGCCCACTAATCAGGAAAAGCAGCCCTGGACATTTATCTTGCGGCTGGACCATTTTCAGCAACTTTCTCTGTGTAAGTTTCTGAAACAGTTTTTGTAAGCAGATTGTGTCTCTAATGAACTGAAACCTGAATCTTTTACTCTCTACTATTAAGACTAAAACCTCAATCATGGTAAGATGCTACTGGAGAATATATACAGCAACAGCAACTTGCATTTATATAGCTTCTTTAACATAGTAAAACATCCCAAGGTGCTTCACAGGAGTGTTATCAAACAAAATTTGCCCACTATTTCACCTGTCACTTTCAAATGCAGAAAATATTCACAACACTAGTCCACCTTGTACAGGCTAAACTACTGTTCAGATTTATTTATAAATAAAATGATTCACAAAAGCAAAAACATAAGCAAAATACTTAGCACTGTAATAATTGTATGCAAGAACTGGAAACAATCCACAGAGGGGTTAACCCTGTTCAAGTGTTAGCTTTCTATGGCTCAACTGAAAACAGTGCAGCAAAAAACATTTATGCAGTAACTTCTGACCGTTCTCAAAAATGTTGTAAATTGCTAACATACAATGAATTAGTTTGATGTGCAGTGATTGCTGTGTTGGTAAGTAAAGCAATTATTTTGCATACAGCAAGAACAGCAATGAAATGAATGAATAGGTTTTTTGAGGTCTGTTGGTTGAGAAAGGAATGTTGACAAGGACTTTTGGAGACTCCTGCCCTTCTCATAATAGCATCGAGCTAAACTACCGAAACAGCCAGGCAAGGCCTCAGTTTAACATCTCATCCAAAGGATGGGACTTCTGACAAGACAGCACTAGATTATGTGCTCAAGTCTAGGAGTGGCGCTTCAACCTGTAACTTTCTGATTCAGAGGAGAACTGAACCAAGGTGACACAGTGACGGGAACATTTATTGAAACCGTAATTCATGACCATCTTTGGAATTGCTAAACCACGGGGTGAATTTTTGCGGGGTTTCTTCCGCTCATTCTCCGTAACTTTGGCAGAAGAGCCGCAGAAACCCCATAAATAGTGTTTATGCCATTTTTACAGGGTTCCCATGGCAATTCCATAAAAGTTATGTTGGTCGATCGGGAGCACACCCATGGAAATTTATCTCCCGTGTTTCTAAGGAAACTTGAAGAGGAAAGTAACTCAAGAAAAAGAACAGTATTAACTATAAAATATTGTTGTAATGCTTTTATGTAACCTTTAGGAAGGTTGCCACAGACACAGTTTCATGTCAACTTAAGAAATAAACAATGAGCTATGATCTGGCCAGTGCTCAACTCTCACTATGTTGATTCTCGACACAAGAATTTTCATTCTTTTTGTTCACTTTTCTATTGTGAATTTTGTGTTTGTCAGAGTGAATGATATTAAGGATCTTGGAGGTGGAAAGTGGGATACGTTCTCATTCTAGCACCCAGTGCCAGTACCAAGCACTCCTACGCCAGTATAGTATATGATTAGATAAAGCGTAAAGCTCTTTCTAATCTGCCCCAATAGTGTGCCTCAGCCGCTCCAAACGGCACCCTCTACTGAACCAGTGTGACATTTTCCATTTCTCACACTAAGGGGGTGAATTTCCACAGGTTTCTCCCGCTCATTCGCTGTAACTTCGGCAGAGGAGCCACAAAGTCCAGTATAAATGGCATAAACAGCCTTTACGCTGTTTTACCAGGGTGTCCACAGCTCTTCGGGAGATAATCAGGAGAAACCCTCAAGGAAATTCACCCTCTCCGTGTCCTGTGGTGCCTCTTGGTGAGTTTACTGATTTACTACTATCAATGGGGTAGTTTTGTGCCATAGGCTACGGCCACCAGGAACTGTGGTAAGAATCCCCAAACTAATTTCACATAAGAATTTTACAGCAACATACATAGGAGACTGGGCTGTTTTTTAAAAATAAAATATACCTTTTCCATAACATTAGTTCTTGAGCAACAAAAAGTGTGTCATAGTGAGGAGCACATTTTAAAGAGGTGCTTTGTATGTCCTTTTAGAGAAAGAGCCATCCACAATGATTCTACGGAGCAAATTTTATCAATAAATGGAAAACTGGGCAGGCTGTTAATTGAACATGCTGACTTTCTTGACTGACTCTTTGAATAAGTTCCACATTGGGATCAATAACTCGTAAAATTTAATCTTGTATTACAGATAAAGACATATCCAAGATTATTATAGTGAAGCTCCACTATCATTTGGGTTGCCATTGCTTTTATGGAATTTTTGTACTGAAGTATAGTAGGAAAAATCCATAAGTATATGAAAATTATAACTGGTAAGTTTGAATTCAAGATAAATCAACCATCTTCTATAATTAATGACTATCAGCAAATAAGAGCAATCAAATCATGGCCGTAATTCTAAAATAGATAATAACTTTTTCACATTGATATGAAATGATTTTGGATGTACATCAACGTCTTATATAACTCAAATCAGTGATCTGACTCCTGAGCACACTAAAGATAACAGTTGTGTGACTGCCTCATACTGGTGTCAACAAACCGAAGCCCCCTTTTAAAAGTGGTCAGGTGGCCAGTTGGATATTTTGAAATTGTTACTTGTGCATTCAAAATGAGCTGAGGGAATGCTGCTCTCCGGGTCTATCCTTTGTTGCTGAGCTCAGTGCTACCCGCAGCAAGAGGCAGTTAAACGCGCAGTGCAGAACGCGTTGTTAAAAAGTTTGGGATGTCAACCCGCTGCGCGGCACACACACCCGCCCCGAAGCTCAGGTAAAGATTTCAGCCTTTGTGTGGGATAGGATGTGGGTGCTGGAGTTCTAGATGAATTGAAAGGTGGAGCTGGGAGGGCAGCAAGCAGGGCCTCCTCAAGCAATCTGCACTACGTGTTTAAGTTAATTACACCAATTGAAAGAGTCATGCGGGTTTCCCGGCCCAATTAAATAGAGCGGGTCTGAGTACTTCATCGATGACTCGTTTTCAGTGTGGATATGTAAAGCAGCCTTGCACACATCTCATTTGAAAGTTGCTGTAGGAGAGATCAAAGTGCGTTGAAAAGCTACAAATTGCTGCATATTATTGAGATTTCTGTGGGCCATGGAGACACACAGACAGAAGGCTGTGCCAAGGTTCCTAGATATCTCCCTGGAAGTGCTGGTTCGAGTAAGGGCACGCAGAGAGGTCCTCTTCCCTGCAGATGCCCGAAAAAGGCCGGCAAGAGAAACTAAGGGGCCATGGCTAGAGATCACAGAGGAGGTCAGCAGCAGGGATGTAGTTAGAGGGACGTGGATCCAGTGTCACCAAAGATTTAATGATTTCATGAGGCCAGGAAAGGTGAGTGCAATGCCACATTCACCTACATCCTGATGTGCGTGTCACCACAACCCCATCACTCTGCCTTCCCAAGCACGTCACTCCTCTCACCAACCTACCTTGCAGGTGCACCCATCCCTCTCTGACTATGTATCTACTCACATCCCCATCTGAGTAACCACCACTGACACTCACCTTCATCCTAATCCAAGTAACACCACAGAAGGAGACCACTCCCTCAGTCACCCTCTACAGATGTAGCCCATCCATTCCTTACACTCGTTCCATCACTCTCACTCAAAGTTCTCTTCTTTCCCTCCTTGAAGGGGAAGAGAGTCCACAACAGGGAGAGGCATAGAATGGGAGGTGGCTTTCAATATTCACAAATTTAACTCCAGCAGATGAGAAGGCCCTAGAAATGCCTGGAGTTGCAGAGTTGCTGGCAGTGGGAGATGGAGAGAGGAGAACCTCGCAGCAACCTGGTGACAGAATTAAATCTCACACAGCCACATGACATACAACAGTCACTCATATGGGGACTGATGTCAGCAGCCAGTGAAATTATATCATGTGCATAATGGTAATGTTACCCATTCTTATAAGGCTTCTAATTCATCTCTTTACTCTCCCACAGGTCCATCAAGTGCCCCCCCTTCCCACCCAATGTCCAGCTGGAGGAGGAAGGTGACTCCTCAGAGGAAGCTCCAGCCTCTGAGGGTGCACTGTCAGCAGACCCATGCGCACCTTGGTGGGTCCTGTGAGAGATAGAGTAGTGTTGTCACCTGGTGCCTCACACATCACAAGTGAACAAGAGCAGATGGTGGAGGCAGGGACAGCAGTGGAGAGTCCTCATCGGAGGGTGCAGGACACTCCAAACTCTGCTCAGCTGCATGCAGATGCTGAACCTCAGGGGCCATCGAGAAAGAGGGTGATCTTGGAGGAGCAGCAACAATTGCACGATGCTCTGGCAGGTTTTGCAGCTGCGATATGTGTGACTATACAGAGAATGGAGGAGTCCCTCTCCAACATGAGCACCACCATCTCGCAGGCGATGGCGACGATGTGCTCTTCAATGGAAAGAATGGCCACCTGCATGGGGCAGCAAATGCGCCAGTCACACGAGAACATGCTTGCTGTGAACAACAGATTGCAGACACTCATAGACCTCCTCTCTAGGAGGGATACTAACATAGAATTGGGCCTTCACCGCCCCACTGATGTGCAACAAGAGGGGACATGGAAGTTGGGGCTCTTCTCAAAGCGCTCCCACTTCTCCCCCATTGCCTCCCCCTCAGTCAGAGCCCCACATGCTGCCTTGGATCCCGATGGCCGAGCCTGTCCCTGCACAGTTGCAAGTGGAGTGGTCCTTGGCGGGGCCCTCACAGGCTCCAAAACCAAGAGGATGTCCACCAAAAGTGTCGAAGCATTCACAGCAGGAAAGTGAGCAGCTTGCCTTTACCTCTGCTGAAGCCACGGGGGTTGCACCTCGTAGAAGCATGTAAGAACATAAGAACAAAAGAAATAACAGCAGGAGTAGGCCATACGGCCCCTCAAGCCTGCTCCGCCATTCAATAAGATCTTGGCAGATCATCGATCTCAACTCCACTTTCCCACCCGATCTCCATATCCCTTGATTCCCCTAGAGTCCAAAAATCTATCTATCTCAACCTTGAATATACTCAAAGACTCAGCATGCACAACCCTTTAGGGCAGAGAATTCCAAAGATTCACAACCCTCTGAGTGAAGAAATTCCTCCTCATCTCAGTCTTAAATGGCCTACCCCTTATCCTGAGACTATGCCCCCTAGTTTTAGACAATCCAGCCAGGGGAAACAACCTCTCAGCATCTACCCTGTCAATCCCCCTCAGAATCTTTTATGTTTCAATGAGATCACCTCTCATTCTTCTAAACTCCAGAGAGTATAGGCCCATTCTACACAATCTCTCACCATAGGACAGCCCTCTCATCCCAGGAATCAATCTAGTGAACCTTTGTTGCACCACCTCCAAGGCATGCATGTCCTTTCTCAGATAAGGAGACCAAAACTCTGCACAGTACTCCAGGAGTGGTCTCACCAAGGCCCTGTACAATTGTAGCAAGACTTCCTTACTCTTATACTCCAACCCCCTTGCAATAAAGGTCAACATGTCATTTGCCTTCCTTATTGCTTGCTGTACCTGCATGCTAGCTTTCTGTGTTTCTTGCACGAGGACACCCAAATCTCTCTGAACACCAACATTTGAAAGTTTTTCACCATTTAAAAAATATTCTGTTTTACTATTCTTCCTATCAAAGTGAATAACCTCACATTTCCCTACATTATACTCCATCTGCCACCTTACAGCCCACTCACTTAGTCTATCTATATCCCTTTGCAGACTCTGTGTGTCCTCATCACAGCTTACTGTCCCACCTAGCTTTGTGTCATCAGCAAGCTTGGATACATTACACTCGGTCCCTTCATCTAAGTCATTAATATAGATTGTACATAACTAAGGCCCCAACACTGATCCTTGCGGCACCCCACTAGTTACAGCCTGCCAACCTTAAAAAGATCTGTTTATCCCTACTCTCTGTATTCTGTCCATTAAGCAATCCTCTATCCATGCTATTATATTACCCCCAACCCCGTGAGCCCTAATCTTGTGTAATAACCTTTTCGAATGCCTTTTGGAAAACCAAATATACTACATCTACTGGTTCCCCTTTATCTACCCTGCTAGTTACATCCTCAAAAAACTCTAATAAATTTGTCAAACACGATTTCCCTTTCATAAAACCATGTTGACTCTGTCTAATCATGTTATGATTTTCTAAGTGCCCTGATACCATTTCCTTAACAATGGAAAAGAAGAGATCCTCGATGCACAAGGCTATACACATAGGTGTATGAAAAAATGTTAATGTTAAGTTTCAGTTATCTTAATGACGCACATAAATTTATTTCTTTGCACAACTTTGCAGTCTTCTCCATTTTTGACTGCTACCTGGGAAGTGGCTTTTTCACTTGGAATGAATGATGAGACAATACTTACGCTCGAGCAATGGGGATTTGGTTGACAGGAATGGTTTGGTCATTGTAGGGCTGCTTTGTGGTGTTGTTATGGGGTGGGGTGGGGGGGGGGTTCGTACAGCATCTGCGAGCCATATGAGTGCTTTGGTGCAAGATAAGTAAATCTGGCCATTATGAGGGCATTCCGGGTCTCCCAGGCAGCAACGTGTGCTGCTGTTGCTGCCATCTCCACCTCAGGTTCCTCCTCCTCCTCTGAAGAGGCTGTGTGCTCTGTGCCTTGATCCTCATGCAGTGCTAATCCCCGCTGATGCACTATGTTGTGCAGTGCACAGCATACGACGATGATTCTGGAATCCCTGGCTGGTGCATACTAAACGGCTCCTCCAGATCTGTCAAGGCATCTGAAGCACATCTTCATCATGCCTATTGCTTGCACTATGACACAGCTGGTGGACATGTAGCTGTCATTATAATGCTCCTTGGCCTCATTACTTGGCCTCCTCAAGGGTGTCATCAGCCATGTCTTCAGTGGATAGCCCTTGTCTCCAAACAGCCAGCTGAAGGTGCGAAGAGCTGAGGGAGGGTGGACTAGTGCAACACAAAAGAGTCATGACAGCTGCCAGAGAATCTGGCCCACACATGCATGATGATCTTTTTATGGTTGCAGATGAGCTGCACATTGAGGGAGTGGAGGCCCTTGCAGTTCACAAACACTCCTGGGTGATGAGGGGGTGCCTTGATGGGCACATGTGTGCAGTCGATGACACCCTGCAGCTGTGGGAAGCCAGCCAGAGCCACAAAGCCGAGCGCCCGCTCAGTAACACTGGCCTCATCAGTGGCAAAGTTTATGTAATTGGCTGACTTGTGAAACATGGCTCCTGTGGAGCATCAGGTCATTGAGGAGAAGGCTGCTGTTGTGTTGGCTGCTGCTGCTGGTGTGGCTGGTGTTCTTGGTGCTGGCTCATCTTGATCTGATTCTGAGGTCCAAGGTGAGACAGCATAAGCGGCACCCAAGCTGATCTAATAGATGGCAGGTAAAGTGGAGATCAGAGGCACAATCTTTCAATGTTCAGATAGTGACTAGCAATGTGGTGTGAGTGGCTTCTGAGATTACAGAAATGACCTGCAAATTCCTGAAAGCCAAATCTCTGCACAAAATGGTGTCAGTCAAGGCCTTAGGCAAGGAAGCAGGTGTAATGTGTGAGTATTTATGTGTTTTTTCCAGCTGTCACTTAATGACCTCACACAATGGCCACTGAGCTTCCGCCTCCACCGCCCCCCCCCCCCCCCCCCGCCTTCACAGGCAAGGTTCCCGAGGTACATGAATCCCGTGCGCAACAAGTTAAAGCCAAAACCTGATGTTAAAAAAGTAGTTAAGGGTCTCTCAGCAAGCAGTTGATGAGGTCACCCAGCTCTCTCGAGCGATTCCGTGGCGCGCCTCGAAACGTGCCCTAGTTAAATGCGGAAGTCGGCGGGATGACGGCGGAGTCCCAACGCGCTGTCAATTTCCACACTTTTAACTGCCAACCCACCCCCACTGGGCAATGGGAAAGTTCCAGCCAAAGACTCACTTACCTATCACCTCTAGTGCATCAACTTCAACATTCTCGTTCATGTCTACAAACTCGACAGCCTTGGTCCTCTCTACCTCTGCAATCTGCTCCATTCTAGCTTGCATGCTCTGCTCTTCCAACACTGTTGTACATACCCAGTCCCTACACTCTACCATCAGCAGCAGAGGCTTCCTCTATCTTGACACCCCCACCCCCACCCATCACACACACACACTACTGGAAGTTTCTACCAAAATTCCTGTCCTATCTTACATCTCACCCCACCTTCAAAAACCTCTTAAAACCTACTTCTTTGACTGTGCCTTGAGCCACCTTCGCTATTCCCCCTCTTAATCCTGTTGGGTCCAACGCTGATCTCTGAAGTGCCTCGGAATGTTTTGCTATGTTGAAGGTGCTACATGAATTGAAGTTTGCTGTTACTATGGGATGAATGTCACTGAGATTCTCCTACTCATTGATATATTCCCAGGTTTTTTGCAGCTCTTCCATTGAAATTACGACAGACAAGTAGGAGAACCCTTACGGAATTTCACCCCATGATGCTGTCGGTTCACTGGCAAGACGCATATGTGGATAATATATTTCTCCCTCTTCCGGCAGTGCATCTCTCCCCTCCAGTCATGACCTACCTCAATCCACAATACTGCTGAGTCTAAGCTCACCCAAAACAGGCTCACGCAGTGCTGATAAACAAGAAATGCTTGCACTCCTCCTATCCTCCTGTCTGCCAACAGACTGTGCTCCCTTCCCACAAGAAAGGCTGTCAATCAGGGGCAATCGTTTTGTTTGGATTGGAACATTAATATAGCCTGGCTGGGGGAGGAGGGAAGCAAAGAGGAAGTAACAACAAACTCTGTGAGAAAAATATTATATAAACAATTGGCTCTTCATGGATGCAGGAAGTTCATGCACTTCACTGAATAGTAGAGTGTGTGTGTGTGTGCAGGGTGGGGGGCGGTCAAGATAGAGGAGCCTTTCCACCATCTACAAGGCACAAGTCAGGAATGTGATGGAATACTCTCCACTTGCCTGGATGAGTGCAGCTCCAACAACACTCAAGCTCGACATCATCCAGGGCAAAGCAGCCCACTTGATTGGCACCCCACCTTAAACATTCACTCCCTCCACCACTGGCGTACCGTGGCTGCAGAGTGTACCATCTACAAAATGCACTGCAGCAATTCGCCAAGGCTTCTTTGGCAGCACCTCCCAAACCCGCAACCTCTTCTACCTAGACAAGGGCAGCAAGCGCATGGGAACACCACCGCCTCCAAGTTCCCCTCCAAGTCACACAACATCCTAACTTGGAAATATATCGTCCTTCATCGTCGCTGGGTCAAAATCCTGGCACTCCCTCCCTAACAGCACTGTGGAAGTACCTTCACCACACGGACTGCAGCGGTTCGAGAAGGCGGCTCACCACTACCTTCTCAAGGGCAACTAGGGATGGGCAATAAATGCTGGCCTTGCCAGCGATGCTCATATCCCATGAACGAATAAATACAAATTTAAAAATACTTCTAGTTCTTTAGTGGCTTGATTCTCCTTGCACCACTTTTAGATATAATTAAGATTGTCCGTGACTATTCATGGCTTTTACTATAATTTCCCTGACTTGATATATTTACCGTGACTATTCCATGATTTTCCCACAAACTGACCATAACAAAATTACAGCCTGATGATGACTAATGAGATGATTGCTGTACACTGTGCTCAGGAATGACCTCGTATTACCATTTTGTTGTCGTTCTATGGCGTTTCTTGTACAGCATTAATAAAGAGCAGCTAAGGCTGTCCAGATGGATCAACGAGTTTATCTAGCGAGCAGCTAAGTCACACGGACGAGGGATGTCCCTCGTTCAATCACAGATGCATGATGAGCTGATCTAGTTGAGCTAGTGGTAAGGATGCTGCAGTTGGCCTCGACATCCCAAGGTTGGAGGGAATAAACTAGCCTGTGTTCCTGTGCTATCCAACAACCCCTGCTGGAAGTGTGTGTGAATGTTTGGTGAGGACAGGACTGGACTCAAAGGGCTGGATTTTCACGGGGAAGGTGGGTTGGGGGCAGGGGGTGGTTAATTAATGTTGAACCCTTGTCCTTTTGCTCAAGTGATCCACCAATATTCACACTCTCGCTGTAATCCGCAGTACACACAGGTTTTGACATATCTAATAGGGACTGCGAGCAACGTTAGAAGACATTGCGAGAGTCAAAATAATTCCCTGTAATAATTGGCATGATTTATTGATTCGATTACGGCGATCAGATAGGAAATCGCGAAACGAAGTTTGCCGAGGCAAACCGACTACGTTTATCATGAATACATTAAATCCATCAGCATTTGGGTATAATAATAGCGATTTGCAGAAGATTGCGTTAGTAAATTGTAGGCGCGAAATCGACATGGAATCCCAGCATTTTGAACATGAGAATAGCAAGGGAGGGCCTCACGATTCAGACAGTGCAGTGTGTGTACAGACTTTTAAAATGCTCTGCATCCCGGATCTAATCGTTCAAAAATACCGTTTAAAAATCTAGCTTAAAAATTGCCTTTGTGACAAAGAAATAAAGTTCCATGTTTAGCATACCGATCCTGAATTTGAGATGAGGAATATCCTGCAGTTTGAAAGATCCGAGAGTTTTGGATATGTTGATAGGGTGAGATGAGGTAAGGAGTGAGGAGGCTCCTGTGGACCATAAACACCAGCACAGACCTGTTGGGCCGAACGGCCCGTTTCTGGGCTGTAAAATTCGATGTAATTTTCTTCTGACACCAGTCTGCCCCCTGGCGGTAAGTGAACTGACTGCGCCCTCTGCAACTGTCCGGATGGAGGGACCGACAATGCAGGAATTGATGCCTCCGCGGTACATTAGATCAAATGAAGCTTGCATTATTAAGATTCCGAGCACAACTACTTAACGGAAATGTCTTAGAAACGACGGCAGCTTAATGTCAATGATGCATTGCACTCAAATTCCTTGAAGACAGGGAGTTTATTTTTTAAATATGAGATTGCAAGGGACTGGGGCTGTCCATTTTGCAATCTGATACGTTGAATGGAGTGTTAGTTTGTGCCGAGCTGACACTTACATTCACACACCGGAGACCAGCCATTTTATGAAAGTGGATTTCTGACAGCTCACACACAGTGAGGATTTTATTTTTGCTCATCCGATCTCGTGAACTCTGAAGCACTGGGCCAGATTAAATACAATCCGCACTTGGCTCAAACGTGACCTGTGAAGATTGTATTCATGGCGGTCTTTTATCTTACAGGTTCAGCGTGTCATGAATCAACGTCCTTCTCTGATTTATAAATAGATGGAACTAAACATCTGTAAAGATAGCTGGAGCCCAACTAATCGTCCCCTTGTAATAAATGCCATGGACCAAAATGTGTCTGAAGAGCAGGGTTGGTGAAAGAGGTTTTGTATCGAATCTAAGGATTTCATTCACCATCTCCATCCAAACCCTTGGATAGCTGTGACGTGCATCAGGTGCTGTGTCCAATTAATATTTCTACAACAGTAAAAAGGAACTCGGTGTACTGCACAGAGAACTAAATGTGTCGCATTAATGTTCACAATCCCCACCAACACACATCCACCGTGTCATTTGAAATGACAGAAGGAGCATGGAGATCCATGGAGATGTTTTATTCCAGCGCTGTGCCAAATTGCCGAACGCCTCCGCCCGCGTACCCTCATATTATCCTGTTCAGAGTGAAATTTGTTTCAAGTAAGAGGACGTTTGGTTGTCTTACAATGTCATTTCCAACTGTATTTCCGCGTATCAAGATGTATTATTATTTGTAACTAGCACAAAAGTTGCTTTAACGATTTCTCCCCATTCACACGAAGTGGGGTGGCAATTCAAGAAGCACGGCAGCAATTCATTGAAATATAAGCATTGGCAATCAATCGTCATTTTCAGGAACACATTTCTAAAATCTGGCACGATTATATAATCAGAAAGACGCCTTCCGGAGAAAGGTGGGTCAATTAAAAATTGTGGTGTCCCTTTCAAATCCCATTGTTTAAATTCAGATCCGGCCGCCATTGCCGAAGTCTGGTTTTAGCTTTTGACTTTAGATATGTTGTTTGGTACTTATATGCAAATGAAGTCAGTTTAGTTCCTGCAGCCCCGCACAGAGATACAACTTCGCATCCAGCCAGTCCCCTCGGCAGCCAGCATCCATTTAAATAATTGCACACAAAGCTACACCGAAAAACTAACAAACTCGACACAAAACAAGTTAAAATGCACATATGGGACGTGACTTAAGGTTCACAAGACATGAGCACAGGTACATTATTGGCTTGTGTGGTACAGCGGAGCTGGGCAAAGATACCCCTCCCCGGCTCGTAGACTTCTCCTCAGTGACTCTGAGAGATGCTTATGTAGCTCTTTCGACAATGCTGTGTGATAATCTGGTGCAGTGGAATTTACGCGTCTCCCTCCCATCACCACCATTTTCAGCAACGTCTCAAACATATGGCCTCTTATTTAAACAACTGTGCGGTTCAATGTCAGATGTTTTTTTACTCGGGAGGATACAGCTAACTCCTCCTATTCCTGTGAAAATAATACCGACCAGCATGTTACAGAGATCCAGTTTATAAACCAGTTTTACCCAGGGCGCAGGTCTGTATCTATATTTGATTTATCCATATTTCTTGACTAATACTGCTTTCTGCACTGATTCGGTGGGCTAAATGCTCGTTATACCACTGCAGTGGTATGACGTCAGCAGTATATCACTTACTTTGTGATGTGACCTCTCAGTGTGACATCAGCAAGTAACAATAAATGATAATGACTTTAACATTAGGTTTTTTGATAGAGTAGTATGGCGAGAATGCATCACTGGTGTAATGTCTGTCCTGATAATTATATCTGGGACCAGACCTAATAACCCACTTGCTGACTGTCGCTCGTTAGTTATTACAGCGGCTCACTCAATGGGATATTCTATATAATACAATACTGGAGATCATGCCCCCCTTGTCTTCTAGACAGCGAACCAATTGCCATTTGAAATGATCGTGCTACAAAATATGAACGGTGCCTGGGGACAAGACTGAGTTCACCACACAGAGACACACCACGCTTGCACCCAACGATTGGAATGGACATAGATGATTCTTTTTAATCGACCTTTAAGACACACAACACTTTACTTTCCCAGACATACACTGTAAAGCAGCCTAGTACAGAGAAATACAACATCGCATCCAGCCAGTCCTCAAGTTCAGGCAGATCAATATTAAAATAAAGGCTAGGTTAGCTGCCCCTGCCGCTCATGCTAAGGGACCCAAGCATTCCAAGACATCTAACATAGCCCGCCGGGCTCAGAAAGAATACTTACATGCATTGGTTATGGCGAAGCTGTTCGCTACCTCCAAATTGTCAACATGGGGCGTCAGCCTCAGTTCATGTGAATTATGCTGAAAAATTCCTAAACGAAACGCGCTGTATTCCTGATCTGCCCCTCTTGGGAATAACCCCCCTGTAATAGAGACAAATAACTGGTTTTACCCGTGCTACGGATTATTCAGAATTCATCAAAGGAAGCTTATATGTGTAGCAATGCATTTATGGTTTGTGGTCAAAATAAGATTATGAAGGTCATCAAAAGTTATTTAAATTGAAATCACGGATGCTAAAATAATATGAGATGAAGAATCTCCATGAGAAATCAATGGTTTTTAAAAATGCTACGATAGCCACTCATTCTCAGTCTAACGTTTTATGGCAGAGAATGCAGAAAGGCAAGTGCGATCGATAGAATTAGAGTATCTCAAACAGGGTACAGAAAATGAAGAATTTATGGTTTGCTTTGGTAATGACAGTTATTTGATTTGAAGGTAACTCACCTATTTGTACGCTGGTGGGAGAAGAAGCACCAAACGCCAGTCCGCAGAAACAAGAAACCAGAAAGACAGATATATGCTGCATAATCTTTTGCATTTCCGAAAAAATACTGCAACCACGATATAATCCTTCCCTTTCAGGATTTGTTGTAAGGCTCAGATCCTTTGCATGACGCAGTTTCAAGAAAGGGGAGAGACAGAGAGGGAAAAAAAACAATAAAACCTGGTTGGCGAACGCTGCCTTGCTCGATTGGAAAAGCAGCAGCAGGAGCAGTAGGAAGATGTGAAAAGCAGTTTTAGCACTGCGCTTTACCCAGCATCACCTCTCAGTACAGCCACGCTGCCACAGACATGTCTTGATTCTTAATAAATCCGAACACACGAACATAACCGATCAGTGACCGAACACATGCACATTCCTCCCTACCAATCCACAGAGCGCTTCGCTCGGATTCATTAGGCGTCCATGTTTTTCCACAATGCTTTTGCATGTCCTATTCATTT
The DNA here is from genome assembly GCF_052327205.1 of Somniosus microcephalus. Classification (NCBI taxonomy): domain Eukaryota; kingdom Metazoa; phylum Chordata; class Chondrichthyes; order Squaliformes; family Somniosidae; genus Somniosus; species Somniosus microcephalus. The sequence continues at coordinate 75,174,373 of NC_140988.1, read as the reverse complement.
TAATGTTGTCACTTACGATCTACATATTAACACCACTATTAGAATGGCTTACTTCAAACGACAAAGAGTCGTATCAGTTAGAGTGAAAAGGGAAAATACCTCCATTGGACGTCCATTCTGCTGTTGACAATGGCATTATTCAAGATTATCATATTAGTAACACTCGGTTCATTAACCATCACATATTAATAATCTTCAGATTTTATAAATCGACAAGAAGCTCATATTAACCACGCATGCATGTTATGGATACGCCGCTATTATTATTTCATACATTAATGCTAACGTGAAAAATACTTACAAGACTGCAATCGCACAAAAGCATGAATTTCCATCTATTTATTAAACATCAGCACCACAGTGGCTCGTCATGGGCAGAACATCACTTTTTCAAATCAATAATACAGCTGATTATAATCGTATCGTTGTTGCCCAACCTTTCGAAATGTTTTCCAGTATCCCTAACCTAATTAATATATAATATAATTTAAACACCGTGTTTAATAATCTGACAATCAATGTTACTGTTATCTTATAACGCATGTACACGATGAATTGGTTGTCTGTCCACTAACTGATCAATGTTTGTGTTAAGAATAGGATTTTTCACACTCATATTCCTAGTAATTGGGACATAAAAAGTTGAAACTAATGGAAATGTTTCTTTTTGCCGGATCATTAATCCAACTGTTGCCACAGTGGATTTAATCTCGTGTTTGCTCCATTACAAACACATTATCAACCACCTATTCGGTATTGACTCTTGCTTATTAATATCCCTACGATGTAGATATTGTAAAATATGCATATTTGGACGAAAGGAGGCATATTAACTGACCAAGCATTCGATAGTTTTTCACCACTCAACATCTCTGCTTATTTTTGGTTCAATTATAAATCTGGTACTAACTCAAATTAAAATCAGATAAAGAGAGAAGGGCGCGGCAGAAAGGATGTGATTTATGTACAATGGTACCCAGAAAAGTGACCCAACTCATCTTGTTACATTTGAAGGTACTGTGTCAGTGAAATTAGAAACAATGACTTTAGACAGGCTAATGTGTCAACAAAAGTGGCGCAGACAACACGCTTTCACCCTTTCTCACGTGTTAACTCAAACAGCGATTATAATTATTTGTGGGCCCCACCGAATTATGTAAGTGTAATTTTAAACATCTACTCCTAAAACAAATACAGCAACGTGATTTAACGCACTGTTTCCCCCCAAGCACAGTGACTACGTTGATTATTAAATAAAGCTAAGTATAATCAATATGTGATCATAAAAAGTCTTTTTAATAAAAGACTGCTGCGTGGAACACGAGAAAACGGCTCCAATGGAACGAAATGTTCAAAAACAGCTCCCATCTTTTGCCTGGTCAGTGAATTAATAGATTAAGAAAATACCTGCTTAAGAAGGTATCACGTTTATCTCTTATTTCGGTGACTTGTAATCCATTCATTGACTGATAGGGGTAACTAGCCTGATTAGATTGATATTAATACTTTAACCAATGTATTGCAGTTTAAACACAAATACAGTACATTTCACTTTGCAGTTGCGGTGCATCTTATACTCTTAACTGTGTCACGGTAAAATCTAAAATCTGGTGCGGGCTCGGCGGGACGGGACACGGATTGTGCCGTGCCCAGGGCTCCTTCTCGATAATCGATCTGTAAAAGGTCCGAGTGCCGCGGTGCCCAGGAAATGGGAGGAAATAATGGACGGTTCGCCTTACGTGTAATTGGTCCAACTAGAATTGAAAGGGCTTGAGAACACCCAGTATTAGTCCCAGCTGAACACCATTTGTAGAGCCTTGGTTAATTAAAAATAATTCATATATCCGCAGAATTCAAAGATATATTAAATATAAGCGACTGCCAAAATATCAACGTAATATGGAAACACGCCATGGTGATCTGAGTTACTGAAATGTGTTCGCAATCATCAGTGTACCCGGCATAAAAACTAGGATTTTGTGTTAATAATTTGCTTTTTATTATTTTTGAAGTTTCTAAAAGACGTTTATTATCTTATTCACCCAAGGAAACAATTTCGGTGTTCTTTTCAATGGATTACTGAAGAATGCCCAGTGCCACACACAAAAAACTATTGCTTGATTTACTCTGCAGTTTCTGAGATTGTACACGCTCAGCGCAAAAGAAGATGACATGGAGTAAATGAGAAAAGATTGATATCTGGCACTGATTATAAAGGTAACTTATAAAGTAATCTGATCAAGAAGTTCACATGATGAAAGGCAAGAGTGAAACTAAGTGGTTCATCTAAATCTCCAAATGAAATTATAGCATTGAAATCACTGCAGGCCGTACTTACTACACCGAGGCATTACTGCAGGTTATGTTTAACTCACATTCATGAAGCTTTTTTAAACATTTGGTTTGGGCCCATTGTTTCACTAACCAGAGCTTTCAATATGATAGCTGATGACTAGAGTGTTGTTTCGTTGATGTATGATCATTTCTATTCTAAAGAATTAGTCATTCCAAAATAATGACTAGCTAGTTAGGCCCCAGAATTCTCTTGGCTCTACTCCGCTGCCAAGAGTACAGCTAGTCTGTTCAAAGCCTGAGCCCATCCTAGTCCCAAGTTTGGAGTCATTTGCTTAGAGAGGACACTTGTGGTGTTTCTTGGGCATTCCCCTGAGGTGGGGTGGAGGAGCAGGATTTTGTCAAAGGCAGCTTGATGATCTATCAGGGACTGCCCACTTCTATCAGGATTAGGACACAACCTCATTTCTGCTTTTATTGCATTAGACTTTCTTAAATGTCAAATTATTAGCCTCTGCATCACACAGGTGTACTTTGCATTAGAGGCAAGTGAGGCAGAATTGACAGGATTTCTGATGGGTGACACAATTATGCCAATCCCCTCTCCCTTCTAAAGACCTTTGTATGGAGAGGATGGTTGGCTGCTAGAAATGACCTCACTCACTTCTGCCGGAAACTTGTGATGTAGAAAAAGAGAGGAGAGACCCAGTGGAACTGAGTCCGGCCCCAAATTCCAACTCATCTACCCAATTTACGTTGCAGCGTAGGTTTACCAGAATGATACCCGGATTTCACGGGTAAAGTTACGAGGAGAGATGACACAAATTAGGGTTGGATTCCCTCGCATTTAGAAGGTTAAGGGGGTGATCTGATCAAAGTTTTCAAGATATTAAGGGGAACAGATGGGGAAGATAGAGAGAAACTATTTCTGCTGGTTGGGGATTCTAGGACTAGGGGGCATAGTCTAAAAATTAGAGCCAGACCTTTCAAGAGTGATGTTAGGAAACATTTCTACACACAAAGTGTGGTCAAAGTTTGGAACTCTCTTCTGCAAACAGCAACTGATGCTAGATCAATTGTTAATTTTAAATCTGAGATTGATAGATTTTGTTAACCAAAGAAATTAAGGGATATGAGCCAAAGGCGTCTATATGGAGTTAGGTTGCAGGGACAGGGTACTGAATTTGGATGAGCAGCCATGATCGCATTGAATGGTGGAGCAGGCTCGAGGGGCCAAATGGCCTACTCCTGCTCCTATCTTCTATAGAAAGGAGACTTTCATTCAATCAATCTGAGTAAGATTTAGATTCAGTTCCCAAAAGAGAAAGAATGATATTCCAACCCACTGCTTAACCCAGTCCCAAAACAGCGTGTCCTTAATACTTACCATTTTCATATATAATACCATTTAATAACTTTCTAGCAGGGAGGTGCACATAAACTAAAATTACTCAGAAAGTTGGAAAAAGCTGGAAAAAGCTGAAGCCCAACTGTTTGGCCTTCAGAGTCTAGAAGAGTGGTGAAGACCAATAGGAATTTATCTACCACTCAATCTAGTGTCTTCCTTTCAATATGATGTTGTTTTCCATAGTTTAGATGAACCTTAACTAAAATAATAGTTGGAAAACATGTGATTACCCATGATTTCTTGCCTTATGCATATTATGTGCCTTTCAGTACCTGCACACAAACAGTATTTTCATTCGTGGAATGAAAGCTTGGTTGCACGTTAATATACCATTTTTCTTTCCACAAGTAAACCTGAACTGCCTGCAGTATAAATGACTACTGGACCAAAGACTGCACCAGAATACATGCATCCCACCCATCATAATTAAACCAGCACATAGACAGAGCTATTTATGCTTCATAGAGTTAGTAAATTTCCAGTGCATGAGAATTGATGAACCACTTGCAGTGGTTGATAGTGTACTGGAAAAACCAGTAACAAGTTGGCATAATGGTTATGTCACTAGACTAGACTAGTAAGCCAGAGGCTCAGTCAAATGCTCTGAGTGGCAGCTGGTGGAATTTAAATTCAATTCAATTTAATTCTGGAATTAAATGTTAGTCTTAGTAATGGTGACCATGATACCATTGTCGATTGTTGCAAAAACCCATCTGGTTCACTAATGTCCTTTAGGGAAGGAAATCTGCTGTCCTTACCTGGTCTGGCTTACATGTGACTCCAGACCCACAGCAATGTGGTTGACTCTTAATGCCCTCTGAAATGGCCTAGCAAGCCACTCAGTTGTAAACAACCGCTACGAAAAACAATAAGAATAAAACCGGATGGACCACCCGGCATCGACCTCGGCACCGGAAACGACAACGACAACGGCAAACCCAGCCCTGTGGACCCTGCAAAGTCCTCCTTATCAACATCTGGGGGCTTGTGCCAGAATTGGGAGAGCTGTCCCACAGACTAGTCATGCAACAGCCTGACATAGTCATAATTACTGAATGATACCTTACAACCAATGTCCCAGACACCACCATCACCATCCCTGGGTATGTCCTGTCCCACCGGCAGGACAGACCCACCAGAAGTGGTGGCACTGTGGTATACAGTCGGGAGGGAGTAGCCCTGGGAGTCCTCAACATTGACTCAGGACCCCATGAGGTCTCATGGCATCAAGTCAAACATGGGCAAGGAAACCTCCTGCTAATTATCACCTACCGCCCTCCCTCAGCTGATGAATCAGTACTCATTCATGTTGAACACCAATTGGAAGAAGCACTGAGAGTTGCAAGGGCACAAAATGTCCCCTGGGTGGGGGACTTCAATGCCCATCACCAAGAGTGGCTCAGTAGCACCACAACTGACCGAGCTGGCCGAGTCCTAAAGGACATAGCTGCCAGACTGGGTCTGCGACAGGTGGTGAGGGAACCAACAAGAGGGAAAAACCTACTTGATCTCATCCTCACCAATCTACCTGTTGCAGATGCATCTGTCCATGACAGCATTGGTGGAAGTGACCACCGCACAGTCCTTGTGGAGACAAAGTCCCGTCTTCATGTTGAGGATACCCTCCACCGTGTTGTGTGGCACCACCACCGTGCTAAATGGGACAGATTTTGAACAGATCTGGCAACTCAAAACTGGGCATCCATGAGGCACTGTGGGCCATCAGCAGCAGCAGAATTGTATTCAACCACAACCTGTAACCTCATGGCCCAGCATATCCCTCACTCTACCATTACCATCAAGCCGGGAGATCAACCCTGGTTTAACGAAGAGTGCAGGAGAGCATGCTGGGAACAGCACCAGGCATACCAAAAAATGAGGTGTCAACCTGGTGAGGCTACAACACAGGACAACTTGCATGCCAAACAACGGAAGCAACATGCGATAGACAGAGCTAAGCGATCTCACAACCATCGGATCAAATCAAAGCTCTGCAGTCCTGCCACATCCAGTCGTGAGTGGCGGTGGACAATTAAACAGTTAACAGGAGGAGGAGGCTCCAAAAATATCCCCATCCTCAATGATGGTGGAACCCAGCACGTGAGTGCAAAAGACAAGGCTGAAGCATTTGCAACTATCTTCAGACAGAAGTGCCGAGTGGATGATCCATCTCGGCCTCCTCCTGAGGTCCCCAGCATCACAGGTGCCAGTCTTCAGCCCATTCAATTCACTCCACGTGATGTCAAGAAACGGCTGAAGACACTGGATACTGCAAAGGCTATGGGCCCTGACAACATTCCGGCAATAGTACTGAAGACTTGTGCTCCAGAACTAGCTGCGCCCCTAGCCAAGCTGTTCCAGTACAGCTACAACACTGGCATCTACCCGGCAATGTGGAAAATTGCCCAAGTATGTCCTGTCTACAAAAAGCAGGTCAAATCCGACCCGGCCAATTACCGTCCCATCAGTCTACTCTCAATCATCAGCAAAGTGATGGAAAGTGTCGTCGACAGTGCTATCAAGCGGCACTTACTCAGCAATAACCTGCTAACTGATGCCCAGTTTGGGTTCCGCCAGGGCCACTCAGCTCCTGACCTCATTACAGCCTTGGTCCAAACATGGACAAAAGAGCTGAACTCAAGAGGTGAGGTGAGAGTGATTGCCCTTGACATCAAGGCAGCATTTGATCGAGTGTGACATCAAGGAGCCCTAGCAAAACTGAAGTCAATGGGAATCAAGGGGAAAACTCTCCATTGATTGGAATCATACCTAGCACAAAGTAAGTTGGCTGTGGTTGTTGGCGGTCATTCATCCCAATCACATGACATCACTGCAGGAGTTCCTCAGGGCAGTGTCCTAGGCCCAACCATCTTTAGCTGTTTCATCAATGACCTTCCCTCCATCATAAGGTCAGAAGTGGGGATGTTTGCTGATGATTGCACACTGTTCAGCACCATTCGAGACTCGTCAGATACTGACGCACTCCGTGTCCATATGCAGCAAGACCTGGACAACATTCAGACTTGGGCTGACAAGTGGCAAGTAACATTCGCACCACAGAAGTGCCAGGCAATGACCATCTCCAACAAGTGAGACTCTAACCATCTCCCCTTGACATTCAGTGGTATTACCATCGCTGAATCCCCCACTATCAACATCCTGGGGGTTACCATTGATCAGAAACTGAACTGGACCAGCCTTATAAATACTGTGGCTACAAGAGCAGGCCAGAGGCTGGGAATTCTGCGGCGAGTGTCTCACCTCCTGACTCCCCAAAGCCTTTCCATCATCTACAAGGCACAAGTCAGGAGTGTGATGGAATACTCTCCACTTGCCTGGATAAGTGCAGCTCCAACAACACTCAAGAAGCTCGACACCATTCAGGATAAAGCAGCCCGCTTGATTGGCACTCCATCCGCCACCTTCAACATTCACTCCCTCCACCACCGGCGCACTGTGGCTGCAGTGTGTACCATCTACAAGATGCACTGCAGCAACTCGCCAAAGCTCCTTCAACAGCACCTTCCAAACCCGCGACCTCTACCACTTAGAAGGACAAGGGCAGCAGACGCATGGGAACATCACCACCTACAAGTTCCCCTCCAAGCCACACACCATCCTGACTTGGACCTGTATCGCCGTTCCTTCACTGTCGCTGGGCCAAAATCCTGGAACTCCCTTCCTAACAGCATTGTGGGTGTACCTACACCATATGGACTGCAGTGGCCATCTTCTCAAGGGCAATTAGGGATGGGCACTAAATGCAGGCCTAGCCAGCGACGCCCACATCCCATCAATGAATAATAAAAAAAAAAGTTGTAGGCAAACTAGATGCAGGTCACAATCAGAAGGTTATGTATGTTTATGAAGGTCAGTGGACCCAACTTCAAAGTTAAAGTTTTGGGGCAGCAGAAGAATGTCCACAATGTTCATGGCTCACTGTGGTGGATAAGAGAATGCAAAGATCCATTTTAAAGAAGGAGAAAAGCATCTGAGGTATATATGGGCCAATAATGCAATGGCAGGTGACCAAAAGTGCTAATGCATGTCAATCACTGGCTGTCTATTATTGGGTTTGCAGAATTAATTGACTGCTATGAGCCCAATGTGTATGATGCACTTGTACCATATGCTAGGTTAAATTAAATTCAGATTAGTTATAATGTCCATTTAGGGGAGTTCAGCAATACTAATGTTGCTTTATCTTTCCTGGTCATCCTGTCATTCATATAGGGCCAACCTTCCCGCATGGCTCCCATGTTGATTGGCCTTAAGAGGTCAGTGTGCTAATGAGGCCATTGTAGTCCATGCTGTTTTTCTGCCCAACAAAACTGCCTCTGCTTTGAGGGCAGCAGGCAGCCCTTCTATTGCTGCTACTGCCCAATATCCCAGCACTGACCCCCATGGCTACCAAGATTGCCACAAAATTATGAATTGTTAATAAGGCCAATACATTCTGATGTCCAACTGTAACTGTATTAGCTGTAGTATGAAAAGATCTCTTTGTCTTAGAGCCAGACGATAGATCCAAAATACAATACTGGCTAAAAGCAACTGGTGGTATTGATGATAGCCCAGCCACCCTCCCAGAGGGGAATCACTGGCATGTTAATTGCATCAGGAATTATTTTGGCTTTGAGATGTTAGAGCCAATTTTTCAAAATGGGCAGAAAATAGTGGGTACGTGCCCAAATTTCCAATACGTGTTACCAGTTATTGTGGTTGTTTGCCGAAAGCAGGTTTTTGTAAATGTGGTCCTGCTGTGTCTGTGCAAGTTTGCAAAGGAGAGCGAGAGAGACTTGTACTTATTTGCACCTTTCACAACCTCAGGCATCCCAAAGCGCTTTACAGCCAATGAAGTACTGAAAAGGATATGCAGTTGTTATCTATAATGGTTGACCCATTCCTGGGAGTAAGGCAGGTAATGTCTTAAAATAAACACCTGTGACATGAAAGATTTCTTTTGAAATGTAAGTCCTGTGAGACCTTCTTATCCTTAGTTCATCCAATACAACCATATCACTATATCATGGCAGTGGTACAGATCTCTGTGGGTGCAGAAGTGTCCACTCACATAAAAGATCGTCAAAGGACTCAATTGAAAGACTCTGAAAAGGTATGCTGAGTATTCATTCAGCTCTCTACCACACCCCCAATTCAAACAACACAATACAGCAAGTGTTCTAGGAAATGGTGGATATAGTCAGAGAATAGCAAGCTGAGTGTGCCATAATATGGTGGAATTTAAAATAAGACTTGCAACTGAAAAAGAGAAAAGTACAACTGAGATTTTTACCTTCAAGATGGCTGATTTGAAGGGTTGATGAAGAATTGATGTCCACTTTTAGATGAGTTCAAAGATGAAATTTTAGGACCTCAGAACAAATTAATTTAATCAGGTGGAAAGTGCAGTTGAGATAAGAAACCACCATTGGTAACTATTCCTCTCAAACAGCAAGGTTGACTACTTTCCAGGATTTATCTTTTCCCTTTACATATGTTGCAGTTTAACCAGCTAGTCTTCAAGCTCAAGGGAGCACAATTCTTTGATACTTCATGCTTGTGTACTCCTCCTAAATACTTTGCAAATCCAGGATATCCCACAACATATACATCATTGGTCTAGCTCCTGATTTCACAAATTCTATACTGCCAATAGCTTTGCTACTCAAATGTACTAACACTAGAACAAAATTTCTAATTTATCTGTTCTAATTTTCAGCACCCAACTCTTGCTCAGGCCAGTTTCCTTCTCTTGCTTCCTCTCAGCACAAGCTCACTCAGTCAGCTTCTCCCTCAGTCAGCTAAAATAGTGAGTTCATTTTCAGCTTTGGCGGGGGGAGAAAGCTAACTGTAGTGGATCGGCCGCCCATTAGACACCCCACCCGATTTTCCTTTCCATTGAAGTCCTTTTCATTGATTTCACTGGAGTGAAAATCAGGCTGGTTGTATAATGAGTGGGCAATCTGCTTTACTTATTGCCCAGGTGCTGTAAGTTTCTATGGTTTTATGATTCTATGAAATGATCTCATTTTATATTGAGCAGGTTCAACCTGATGACTTACTAATTGCCTCACTGAGGAATTCACTCAGCTCTTCGTTGCACCCTCAATTCAACTAACAAAATGGAGCAAATGTAATTAACTTTACAGTTAACTTACTTCATTTAACAACTAATCAACATAATTCTCATCTGGTCACCAGTTACACCAGTATACCTACAAGTCAACCACCACTACCAATTACTGCTCAGGACAAACATTTCTCTCAACACAAATGTACTCTGCCAGCTTCTCATCCAGTCAGCATTTTACAGCTTAAGTAGCTTCTCATGCACCAGCTTATTTTATATTTATGGTGCCCCTTTTGATGACTCACTCATGACTTAACTCAGCTCCTTTCACTGAAAGGAGAATCAGGAGAGTTAAAGATGAAGCTGGACCAGGGGATAGGAGCCATTTGCTTGATTATATGGTGATAAAATCCCTCTTTTAACAAAAATATGGGAGAATATTCTTCTGCAACACACTAATGAAATTACATCCTCAGAAATCATACATATCAAAGCTATGCATTCTCACAATTTGTTGGCTGATTATTAATGATTAATTACTGAATAACAAAGGGATTCGTCTATTTTTCATTGAAAGGAATTTGAGGCCCAGAGTGCCAAAGAAGATGGGCCTTGTTTACATGTGTTTATCTCTTGCAGAATGACAGAATGAGGCAGTGATCAGAGGAGCCCAGAGGTGAAGAAAGAGATCCTCTGTTCAAGTTAGTATTAGAAGTGAGGAAAAGCAGCAGGAAATCAGTCGAATTACTAAGCTGGATAAAGATAAAACTGACAGGTTCTTTGAAGTCAAACAGGATAGCAAAGAGACAGTGTTAGTGCAGGCTTGATCAATAGAAGAGAAGCAGTTACTGTTGATAGTAAACATTTAATTGCCAAGAACGATGAATTCATTAAGGGAGAAATTAGAGTTGATAGATTCAATTTTGTTTGACAAAAAGTTGCAAAATTTTGCAGGGTTAGTGATGGCATAATAATTCAGTGATTGAGGGAAACATATTTTTAGCTTTGGGAGATTGAAGTCAGATGATTCACGTGGGCTAAGCAGAGAATTTGGAGTAGAAAGGATAGGAGAGAAATTGAAAGGAGGAAACGCCAGAAAAAAGAGAATCTTATAAATTGTGTTTTATTTTTAATTTTTACAGTGTATCGTTTTTTGTCCTTGAATTTCAACGTGCTATAGAAAAGCAATTGTACATATGATAAGATTGAGTTATTTTCACTGTCACGCTGTAAAGTATATATTTAGTACATGTGCAATATTTCTGTGACTAGGATTGTATTTCCCCTGCTAGTGAGATGTCTTATTGTAACTCACAGGCTGCTGCTCGAAGCCTACAATGACAGCAAAGCGATAAATGTTACCAAGAGGCACTTTCCAACAAACCTTGCATTTCAAGACAATAACTGTGCATGCTGTTTGTCTGATTGTGTGTGTGCCTTGTGGGGTGTGTGAGAAGGGAAGCAAGGCATAAGAACTGGATGGTACTAGCCTACGACTGGAGGAAACTTGCAGCTCCAAAATCTCTTGCCCCAACTTACTTTTATAAGCAAGGTTGTTTAAAATGGCCTCTTCCAAAGCAGTCACTGGCGAGTCATTTCTGAGCCCTCCTCCAGTTTAGGGCCGTTGCCTTGAATTAGATGCAGATTTGTCATGTAAGAAATGAAGTAGTCTTGACATTCTTTAAGTTGAAGGAAATGCACAGCAACAGACATGCTGAAGCTGCAGCTTATCTTAGGTGTCATTAAGTGACCATGCTTCATGCAGCTGAGTTGTGTTATATTGCTATTATGCCTGAAGCTCTTTGAAGAGTGCATCATGGTTTTCAATTCAAAGTTGCAGCTTGCCATGTGGCCTATGGAAATGCATGGTCATCAATGAAACAGCTGTGTGGTCTTAGCATGGGACAGCAGTAAATGTACAACACATTGCCCAATAACACTTTGGCCGCAATTTCCCCTACCTCGGTGCGGACGGGATCGGTGGCGGGTCCCAACCTCGCTGCTGGCTCCAGCCTGCTGCCCAAAGTGATTTTACATTGATTGGGTTTATTAAGCCTGCCTAGCGTGTTTGCTGGCCAATTGAAGGAAGTGGGCCTGATGACGTCATTCGATGACGTGTCATCAGCCGGTTTCCTTAAAGGGACCATGCGCACATTTATTTTGACAGTTGTGCTGTCAGTATTCTACAATATTGCGGTGCTGCAAACACTGACAAACACTGCACAGAGGTGCATGGCTGCACCCAGGCTCTCCCATGACTCCCTCCAAGTCACAGCATGCAGGGAGGTCCTCTTCCCTTCCAATGGGCAGAAGAGACCTCCCCAGGAGATCAATGCAGCCTGGTTGCACATTGCACAGGATGACACAAGCAGGGATGTCATCAGGAGGACCAGGCTGCAGTGGCACAAACCTTTCAATGATCTCAGTAGATCACGAAACATTACTGCAAAGCCACACTCAACCTCATCTTGCTGTGCCGCTCATCACATCCCCATCACTCTGCCTTCCGTACCCTTCTCCTGCACATCCTCACTCACACCAACTTACCTTGCACCTCCACCCATCCCTCTCAATCACTTCCCCATCTCACTAGCCACCCCTCATACTCACCCTCATCCTAATCCAATCATACCAACTAACAACACACAAGGAATGGTAGGCACTTGTGTGTTTTAGCCAATGTTCATGTGAAGTTTCTGTTAATGTGCTGTCAAACATTGAAACCTTTATTTTCAACACTTTGCCCGTGATTTTATCGGCACTCAGAGGGCGGGTTTGGAGGCAGGCCAGAGGTTAAAATCTTTTTGAGTGACGGCGGGTTGCAATCCCGCTGTCAACCCGCCTCCACACTACTTTACCAAATGCCGGCCCTGGGTGTCCCGATTGGTCCCCCCACCAAGCGGCGGGAGAGGCCCTTAAGGCAGATAACAGCTTGTTAACTGCCTGGATAAGCCCATTTTAACAGGGACTTTCAATTTTGTACATTTTCAGCGTGTTCCACGCCGTTCCCAAACCACGCCAGCTGATTGTGCTGGGTTCACCAAGTGCCTGGCTTCTTGACAACTGCAGCATAAAAGTGGAGCTCTAACATGGCTCACTTACAGATGACAGAACTTTGTTTTTTCAGGTGTTGGAACACTTTTCACAGGTCTTCTGAGCTTGTAAGTGGTGAAGCTGAGATCCATATTCACTGTGACCTCCTGGGAAAACCCTCTCCCCACATTGATTCTGGCGACTTATTTCCTCCATGACCGTAGCCATCCTATCCATGGAGGTTGCCATCCTTTCCGTGGTGGTGCGTTCATGCACCATTGCCTCCACAAAGGCACTGCTCATGTTAGAGATGGACTCCTCCATCCTCTCCACACTCGCAGTTACCCTGGATGCAAAACCTGCCAGAGACTCCTGCACTTGTTCCTGGAGTTCCAGCATTGTTGTCTTTCTGGATGGCCCCAGAGGCACAGGGTTCACATGCAGCTGAGCAGAGCTAGGAGCGCCCTGCGGCCTCCGATGAGGACTCTCCATTGCTGTCCCTGTCTCCACTATCTGCTGATGCTCACTTGTGAGCTGTGATACACCAGGTGACAGCACTACTGTACCTCGCAAAGGACCCGCCGAGGTGTGAGTGTCTGCGCTGGTGCTGGGTGCACTTAATTCTGCTGATGCTGCGCCCTCAGAGGTTGCAGCTTCCTCTGAGGAGTCTTCCGGCTCTTCCTCCTGGACAGTGGGGAGGGGGGCTGTCAATGATCCTGTGGGGGAGTAAAGGCATGAGTTAGACATGTGATATTAACGTATCATGCACATTGAATTATGCAGATGATCATAACTCAATCTGAATGAGCATCAGATGACATATCAGTCAATCATCATCATGCAATATAATTGAGAGGGCTGTAAATCTATTCTGTCACCAGCTTGCTCTACTGTGCCCGCCTGACCGTCCCCCACTTCCAGATCCTCAGCACCTCCTATGATCTCCAGAGCAGCCTCCTCAGCGGTGGGCAGCTGGGCAATGAAAGGTGGCTCTCCTCCTGTCCTGCCCCTCTCCCTCTTATTGTGGGCTCTCTTTTCCTGCAATGAGGGACACAAGTGGAGTTGGAGTGAGAATGTTGGAGTGAGCATAGAGAATGCATAGCATAGATGCTTAAAGGGAGACAAAGATGGAGTGAGATGCCAATACCAAGGGCCCTCCCTGTGCATTGTTAGTTGTTGTCATTGCATAACAGTGAGAGCGAGTGTGAGGGGTGCATAGTAGAATAGTGAAATGATTCTGTACATAGAGAGAGAGAGAGATGGCTATGGGTGCAAAGGATGTAAGGGTAAAGTGGGATGTGCAGGAGTAGGTTGACAATGCAGAGTGCTGCTAATGAGAGGAGATGGGGAGCAGGTTGAAGGTAAGTGTGATGTTATACTCACTTTTGCTGAGCGTAGCAGGTCATTAAACCTTTTTCTGCACTGGACCCAGGAGAGAGCACACAACAATCTGGAGCTCACCTCCTCAGCAATTTATAGCCAGGCTGCTTTGCTTTGCTGAGGCGGCTTCCTCCATCCAGATGATGGGAAGAGTACCTCCTGGCGCCTTCACACTCCATCCACAAGAGCATGGAGGGTGTTGAGTCTGTGTGTTCCAGATATACTTATTTTAAATAACTGGACACAGACAACAGGAAAAACTTAAACAAGTCTTTACTACTTGAAGGTCAGGGCTGAACTGCTTTACAAATTACTACACAGAGCTTATATACCGGTGTGGTCACCACCGGTACTATAATATACAGTAGCATGAGAAAGTAGTCCATCTTCTTAAGGTAGTACAGGTTACATACACCACAATTCCTCCCTTTTTAGCTTAACAGTGTACACCCCAATTTAAACATAACATGGATAACATATATACAACTTTCATGCAACTGTTCAAAGATTCAGTCTCTGAGGAGGCCTCCTGATCCGAGTTGGATAACGCCTTTCAGATGTCTCTGATTCTGGTTGCTGGGGTGACTCCTCTAATTGATCTCTTATGGATTGAACATCCTCATGTACGTTCGCGTTTGAGGTAGATGCTACAGGTTCAATAATTTCTTCCACTGGTGTCTCTGCCGTAGCCATGGGTTCGACCCTTGTTCTCGATTCTACAAGTTGGTCAGCATGACGTCGTATTACGTTTTCACCAATCTCTACCGTGTACATCAGGGGTCCTTGTCTGGCACGAATTGTTCCAGATTGCCATTTCTCATTCTTATAGTCCCGGGCTAACACTGGTTGTCCTATTTCAAAACTCCGAGTGGTCTTGTTATTTACATGCTGGAACTGTTTGTTTTCGACTTCCCTAAGCACATTTGGTTTTAACAAATCCAACCTGGACCGCAACCTCCTGTTATAAAACATCATGGCAGGACTTTGATTTGTCACTGCATGTGTGGCGTTTCGATATGCCATTAGGAAATTGTCCACCTTGTGTTGTAGTGGAATATGGTCTTCGCTCATGGCCTTTATCACCTTTTTGAACGTTTGCACAAATCTCTCGGCCAACCCATTTGTAGCCGGATGATATGGGGCAGATGTATACGGCTGAAAATTCAGTAGCCTTAGCGCCTCATTTGAGGCGCTAGAGGGCCTTGCGCCGGAGTTATGGCCAGTAGTGAAATTCCCTGGGGCCCTAAATCGGCGTTGCTCCGGTAGCGCTGCGCCGGCACCGATGACGTCATCGGTGTGCACAGCGTCCCGGTTGCCGTGGTAACCCGCCCGAACTCCGAAATTGAGTTGCGGCCGCCTCGCCCGTGGCAGCCGCAACCAGCGTTTTGTCAGAGGTGCCTTACTGCATTAGCGCCGGCGCATTAAAGGCCCCGCGGCGGCCGGCCGCTTTCCCGCCGGCCGCCTGCCCGCAGCTCCCTCCCCGGACTTCTCTCCCCCCCCCCCCGGAACAGATGCAAGCCCGGCACTTGTCCGAGGTGCCGGGCTCATTTTTAAGCTGATTTGCGCGGGCCGCGGCTGGGTGCAGGCAGCTCCTCCTTAACGGAAGGAGGAGGCCTGCACTTCCCCAGCCTGCCGCACCGCATCGGGTGCCGCAGCGCCGGAATTCCGGCGCGAAACGGCAGTTAGCGCCCTTTTCCAGGCGCTAAGACCCTTCAGTAGTGCCGGCAGCCGTTTAGGCGCGGCGCCACTGAATTTTTGGCACGCGCAGGGGACTTAGCGCCGGCACTAATTTCCGGCGCTAAAGCCCTGGTTAAGCCAAAACCCAATTTCTAGGCCATAGTGTTTCACCCCATCCTTCTTCATGAATTTCTGGAATTCTTCTGACACGAACTGCGGTCCGTTGTCTGAACATATCTGTTCTGGCAATCCATTTCTTGCAAATATGGTTCTAAGAACTGCGATCGTCTTTTCCAAGGTAGTGGTCGCCATCTTAATCACTTCTGGCCATTTAGAATGTGCGTCTACCGCTATCAAAAACATGGAATCCATGAATGGACCTGCAAAGTCGATATGTACACGCTGCCATGGGGTTGAAGGCCATTCCCATGGATGCAGCGGTGCAATTGGAGGTGCATTTTGAACTTTTTGGCACCCTGAGCAGCTTTTAGTCAGATCCTCTATTTGTTTGTCGATACCTGGCCACCACACATAAGCCCTAGCAAGGCTTTTCATCTTGACTCCCCCCAGATGACCTTCATGCAGTTCCTTTAGAACTCTCTCCCTTAATTTAGGAGGAATAATCACCCTTGTTCCATACATCAATGTTCCTTGGCAAACGGACAGCTGTTCTCGTCTGGCTGAGAATGCCGGTAACAGTGGTTCGCCATGTGCTGGCCATCCCTTCACTGTCAATTCGTAGACCCGAGACAGTGTCGGGTCGTTCCTGGTCTCTCTCTCAATACTCGCATTGGTGACTGGCAAACATTCGATGATGGTCGAGTGAAATAACTCAACAGGGTCAACTGTCGGTGCCTCTTCCGCTGTAGGTAGTGGCAGGTGCAACAGCCCATCAGCATTACCATGTTGCTTTGTACCTTTGAATTCGATCTCATATTGATGTGCCCCTAGGAAAAGGGACCATCTCTGGAGCCTCTGCGCTGTCATCACCGAAACACCCTTCTTAGGGTTAAAAATGGAAACCAACGGCTGGTGGTCTGTCAGCAGCGTAAACTTTTGGCCTTGCAGGTAATGATTAAATTTTTTTACTCCCCACACAAGGCTGAGAGCCTCCCTATCTATCTGAGCATAGTTGCGCTCAGCGGAGGTCAATGATCTGGATGCGAACGCGACTGGTCTTTCCAAGCCATTTGGCAACTTATGTGATAGCACTGCCCCAATACCATATGGAGAAGCATCACAAGCTAAACGAATAGGCAGCGTTGGGTTAAAGTGAGCCAACACTTCCTTAGAGGTGATCAATGACTTGCTTTTGTGAAAAGCCCGCTTACAGTCCTCGCTCCACTTCCATGGCACTCCCTTTTGTAAAAGAGCGTTCAGCGGGTGTAGCACCGTGGATAAATTTGGCAGAAACTTATGGTAATAGTTAATCAACCCTAGGAACGACCTCAACTGGGATACATTTTCCGGAGCGGGAGCCTTCACAACAGCTTCGATCTTGTCAGGTGACTTGTGAAGCCCCTCCTGGTCAATGACGTGACCACAGTACGAGATTCGCTTCTGAAAGAACTCACATTTCTGGCGATTAACTCAAAGTCCATACTCTTTCAATCTGGTGAGCACCTGTTCCAAATTAGCAAGGTGTTCCTCATCATCATCTCCTGTAATAAGAATGTCGTCCAGATAGCATTGTGTGCCAGGAATTCCCTGTAATACCTGCTCCATGGCCCTTTGCCAAATCGCTGGAGCCGATGCCACTCCAAAAACCAGTCTATTATACCGATATAAGCCCTTATGCGTGTTGATCGTGAGATACTGGCGTGACGCTTCATCAACTTCCATCTGTAAGTACGCCTGCGCCAGGTCTATCTTGGTGAAGTGTTTCCCGCCAGACAACGAAGCGAAGATATCCTCAATCCGCGGAAGCGGATATTGCACCGTGTGAAGAACCGGATTAACAGTGATCTTGAAATCGCCACGGATGCGAACCTTCCCCGGTTCCCCCGGCTTGTTGCTCAATGAACACTTCATGACGGGAACAATGGGCGTGGCCCATTCGCTCCAGTCCACCTTTGACAGTACTCCTGAACGTTCTAGCCCTTCCAGCTCAGCTTCCACAGCAGGTCGTATCGCATAAGGTACTGGTCTGGCTTTGAAAAATTTCGGGTTTGCATGTTCTTCAACCTTGATGTTTGCCGTAATTCCTTTCAGTGTTCCCAGTCCCTGTTGGAACACCTCCTTAGCATCGTCCAATATTCTGGACAGTCGTTTAGGTTTGACATCGTCCTTTTTACCGGAATCTACAGTTAGTGCTTTTAAGGAATGCCAGTCCATATTTATTCTCCTGATCCATTCCCGTCCCAGTAGTGGTGGACCTCCCTCAGGTAACACATACAAGTCCATTCCTTTGTTTTCTTTACCCTTGTGGACCACCTTTACTTTTATCTTTCCGATGGGGTACACTCTTTGCCCCGTGTATGTTTTTAATACAATCTCCGTATCCCTTAGGGGAATGTGTGAGAATAACCTTTTGTAATCTTGCTTATTCATGGCCATCAATGCCGATCCCGTGTCCAATTCCATCTTCACTTGGACTCCTGCTATCTGGAGTGTAACCCAAATAGTTTGGTGGTCTGCTGTGTTACCCACATTATGTATTCTTAGACAACCCAGTTCCTTACTGCTGGAGTCTGAATCCGTCTTCTGTTCATCCGAACTGTTCTCTGTCACCTTGTGTACTTTTTTGTACTTCTTCTGTGGTGACTTTTTGTTGCTGGTCTTCTTTCCTGACCGGCATACTTTCGCTATGTGACCGAGTCTGCCACATTTTCTGCATTCTTGATCTTTGAACCAGCACTGGTTCTGATCGTGCATTGTCCTTCCGCAACGATAGCACTTTACTGCACCCAATGCCATTTGATTGGTGCTGAGTTCCGATGGCCTTAGCTGCATTTCCGCGGTGCCTCGTGCTGCCGCCTCGTGCGATGCTGCAATGGTGACAGCTTTATCTAGCGTAAGGTCCTTTTCCTCTAGCAGTCGCTTCTGAGTTCCTTCTTTTAATAGTCCACACACGAACTTATCTCTCAGAGCATCTGCTAGTCCTGTACCAAACTGACAGTACTTTGATAGCTTGCGCAGTTCAATTAAGAATTCAGCGTTGCTTTCCTCTTTCAGCTGCGTTCTTCTGTAAAATTTAAATCGTTCCGCTATCAGCAGCGGCGTGGGGTTTAAATGCTCTTGCAGGATAGTAACAATATTCGCGAAAGTCTTATCCGCCGGTTTATCTGGTGTTACAAGGTGCCTTAATAACCCGTACGTCTTCGCACCCATCGAGTTTAATAGGGTTAGTGCTTTCTTTTCAGCCGGTATCTCATTTGCTGTACAATAAATTTCAATACGCTCCACATAAGTGGCCCAATCTTCGACATCGCTATCAAAAGCAGTGATGTTACCGTTTTTAGGCATCCTTGTAAGTTTCTTTAAGTATTTTATTTTTTTCCAAAATGGCGGCTTCCCGCGCTTGGCGGCTTTTCCCGCGCTTGTCTTCTTCCTGCGCCGACTAAAATGGCAGCTTCCCGCGCTTGGCTTCTTCCCCCGCTGGCTACAATGGCAATTACCGCGCTGTTGCCGTTCTCACCTCCCGGCGGTCCTTAATTTCCCCCGACGCTGCTGCTTTTACTCCCCGCTGTCCTCGTGGGTATTAGCGCTTCCTTTCTTGCTGCGCGTCTATTCCGATTGCAGCCCGGCCCTTTACACCGGCTGCGGTCGAGTTCTCCGCCTTTTTTCCTCCGGTCTGGCCCCCCTTCTCCACTGACAACGCGGCCAACTTTCTGCCCGTGTCGCTAGATCGGCTTACCCACCGCCGTGGAAGAAGGATGATCACTGCCTGTCGCTGATGGTGGACTTCATGGTCAGCAATTCCAACCCGGGTTCTCGATGCCTCCCGTGCGAATGCGGTGCTCAGCAGGATGATGAGGGCGGATGCCTCTTCTCGACGCCCGTTCTGGGGACGAAGCTGCCTTGGATGCAATTGCCGCTGGGTAAGATCGACTCGTCGCCACTGTTGAGTCTGTGTGTTCCAGATATACTTATTTTAAATAACTGGACACAGACAACAGGAAAAACTTAAACAGGTCTTTACTACTTGAAGGTCAGGGCTGAACTGCTTTACAAATTACTACACAGAGCTTATATACCGGTGTGGTCACCACCGGTACTACAATATACAGTAGCAAGAGAAAGTAGTCCATCTTCTTAAGGTAGTTCTCTTAAGGTGGTACAGGTTACATACACCACAGAGGGAGTCATCATCAAAGCGGGGAGAGGCCTTGGCTCTTGCAGCAGTCATGGGTACAATTTCAAAATGAGAAGCAGCAGGAAAGAATGAAATTGAAACAAGGCTGCATGGGCTCCTTAAATGCAGCTGGCTGACAGACGTCAGCAGAGGCGAGCAGCAGACCCAAAACCATTAATTGGGCTGGGTAGCGCGCACGGAGACATTCAATAGGCCACTTAAGGCAAAATCGCAGTTTCTCACCAACCGAAAGCGGAGGCGGGACTGGAACCCATCGAACAGCAAACCCACACCCAACCCGCCTCCATTGATAAAATCGCGACCTTAGTGTTCTTGGACAGATTTGTGTGCACCATTGGAAGTAGCTTAGTGAGTTGCAGTGACAAGCTAAGTGAGTGGGCAAGAACATGGCAAATGGAATATAATGTGGAGAAATGTGAAGTTATCCACTTTGGTAGGAAAAATAGAAAAGCAGAGTATTTTTTAAATGGTGAGAGATTGGGAAATGTTGCTGTTCAGAGGGACCTGGGTGCCCTTGAACACGAATCACTGAAAGTTAACATGCAGGTACAGCAAGCAATTAGGAAAGCAAATGGTATGTTTACCTTTATCACAAGAGGATTTGAGTATAAGAGTAAAGATGTCTTACTGCAATTATATAGGGCCCTGCTGAGACCACACCTGGTGTATTGTGTACAATTTTGGTCTCCTTACCTAAGGAAGGATAAACTTGCCATAGAGGGAGTGCAACAAACGTCCACCAGACTGAGAACATAAGAACATAAGAACATAAGAAATAGGAGCAGGAGTAGGCCAATCGGCCCCTCGAGCCTGCTCCACCATTCAATAAGATCATGGCTGATCTGATCCTAACCTCAAATCTTCTATCACTCTGCATCCACCCGAACCCATGTGATCTCCCGGGAGAGGCGAAAAACCAGATAAAGACCCAATGGCCAATTTGTGAGAAAAAAATCTGGGAAATTCCTCTCCGACCCATCTAGGCGATCGAAACTCTTCCAGGAGATCACTCTGTCCCTATATTTTCTACAGTACTTACCTTCTGTAAAGGCGATCTCCACCCCAGCCAGGAACAGGAATAAAACCATCTCCTGAAATCTAACACAGAATTAGAACACAGTAGGAGCAGAACCAGGCTACACAGCCCCTGGGCCCACTCCACTACCCACAGGGCCATGACCATTCCGAACCTAGACTCATGTCCAATTTCCTGCCCGCTCCCCGTAACCCTTAATTCCCTTTACTTCTAGGATGAGGGGATTGTCCTATGAGGAGAGATTGAGTAGACTGGGCCTATATTCTCTAGAGTTTAGAAAAATGAGAGGTGATCTCATTGAAACATACAAAATTCTTACAGGGCTTGACAGGGTAAATGCAGGGAGGATGTTTCCCCTGGCTGTGGAGTCTAGAACCAGGGGTCACCATCTCAGAATAAGGGGCCGACTATTTAGGACTGAGATGAGGAGAAATTTCTTCACTCAGAGGGTGGTGAATCTTTGGAATTTTCTACCCCAGAGGGCTGTGGAGGCTCAGTCATTGAGTATATTCAGACAGAGATCGATAGATTTTTGGATATTAAGGGAATCAAGAGATATGGGGATAGTGCAGGAAAGTGGAGTTCAGGTAGAAGATCAGGCATAGAGTCATACCTGCACAGAAGGAGGCCATTCGGCCCATCAAGTCCGTGCCGGCTCTCTGTGGAGCAATCCAGTCAGTCCCATTCCCCCGCTCTATCCCCGTAGCCCTGCAAGTTTAGTTCCTTCAAGTGCCTATCCAGTCTCCCCTTGAAAACATTGAGTGTCTCCGCTTCCACCACTTCCATCGGCAGCGACTTCCAGGTCATCACCATTCGCTGTGTAAAAAAGTTTTTCCTTACTTCCCGCCTGTATCCCTTGCCCAATACCATAAATCTGTGTCCCCTAGTCCTTGTACCATCAACTAGTGGGAACAGCCTTTCCCCGTCTAGCCTATCCAAACCTGTCATAACCTTGTACACCTCTATCAAATCACCCCTCAACCTCCTTTCATCAAAACAAATCCAGCTTCTCCAACCTGTCCTTGTAGCTAAGATCCCCTATCCCCGGAACCATTCTGGTAAATCTCCTCTGCACCCTCTCAAGGGCCTTCACATACTTCCTAAAGTGTGGTGACCAGAACTGGATGCAATACTCCAGCTGGCCTAACCAGCGCTTTATAAATGTTCAGCATAACTTCTCTACTTTTGTGCTCAATACCTCTATTTATGAAGCCCAAGATCGGTTCGGGGTGCCATCGGACATCTCCTCGGACCGCGGTCCGCAATTCACATCAGAGCTGTGGAACGCAGTGGCACAAGGCCTGGGAAACAAGCTGCACCGTACCACCGCGTACCATCCGCAGGCGAATGGCCTGTGCGAAAGGTTCCATCGGCCTCTCAAAGCGTCCCTCCGTGCCAGCTTGAGGGGACCCAACTGGGTGGACAGGCTCCCATGGGTGATGCTAGGCTTCTGGACAGCACCAAAGGAGGATCTTCAGTCTTCATCGGCTGAGCTGGTTTATGGCCAGACACTCAGAGTACCAGGTGACTTTCTCCCTCCACACACCGAGCCATGGTCTGCAGCTCAACAGCTCCTACTTCATCAGGAGGCGGCTAGGAATTTCCTGCCCATCCCAACCTCGCACCATGACCTGCAGAGGCCTCACGTCCCGGCAGAGCTCATGAGTTCAGACTATGTCTTTATTCGACAAGACGGTCACAGAGACCCACTCAAGCCACCGTATCCCGGACCTTTTCATGTCATCGCACCAGGGGAAAAGTTTTTCACAGTCGAAGTTGGTGGAAAGTCTGATACCGTCTCTATCGACCAGCTCAAACCAGCCCACCTGGATCGGAGTGAGCCTGTCGTGGCTGCCCAACCGCCTCGTCACGGCCGACCGCCGTTAGCCGCCAGACCAGCCGTGCAGCAGCCCACCGTCGAACAGCCCGATTCGGCCTCTGACGCGCCTGCACCTCTGACTACCGTTTCTACCTCGCCCGAGACGCCGCTTCTGCCGCAATCCGGCACTGGTCCTTCCACTAATGCCCCGTTTCCGCTGCCTGAATTTCGTCGCCGTTCAGCCAGGATCATTAAGCCTCCTACTCGGTTGACAATGTCCGTTAAAGTGGATTCTGGGGGGGCGCCTGTGGCAGAGCCACCAAGGGTCTCAGAACAATTGGTAATAATCCCTTTAACTACAGTGTAGTGCAACCGCGGACTGCACCTTTAAACTGTACTGTATTATGTTTTCCTGCACTCCACGTGATGACATCATGACACCGATCACGTGACCACCAGTGGCACGAAGAACGCGATGACGTCATGACGTCAGCTTCCAGAATCTTCCAGTAGTCGTCGAGTGCCCAGCAAGCTGTATAGACCTGTGTACCGTTTCTCCTGTAGTTTCCCTGTTAACTTCGTTGTTCATTAAAACCTGTTGATTTGATTCATCGAGTCGAATACCTTATTCAGATAGGAACCTCCGTTCCTACAATCTGCCTTTTACAAATTCATGTTGGCTCTCTTTAATTAGCTTAAACCTCTCAAGTGCCATTAATTTTTTCCTTGATTATTGTTTATAAAACTTTACCCATCACTGATGTTAAACTGCAAATTAACTCCCAGGTCCCTCTGTCCTAGGATTGTCCTTACACCCTTTCTTGAACAATGGTGTCACATTTGCCACTTTCCAATCCTCAGGCACCTCCCCTGCATCTAGGGAAGATTGGAAAATTATGGCAAGGGCTTCCACTAACTCCTCCTCCAATTCCCTTAACAACCTGGGATGCAAGCCATCTGGGCCAGGGGACTTATCCATGCTAAGCATACCCAGCCTTTCTAGTACATCCTGTCTATCAATTTGCACCCCTTCCATTACTTCTACCTTTTCCACTTCTACCGATATTTTGTCAGCATCCACCTCCTTACTAAAGTATACAAAGTACTCATTGAGTATTCGAGCCTTGCCCTGCACCACTAAGCATATATCACCTTCTTTGTCCCTAATAGGCCCCACCCCGCCTCTTACTACCCGCTTACATGCTGGTAGAAGATTTTTGGGTTCCCTTTTATGTTAACCGCCATTCTACTCTCATATTCTCTCCAATCTTATTTTCATCTTCATTTCCCCTCTCAATTTATTGTATTTAGTCTGGTTCTCCCTTGAAGAATTCACCTGACATGCATCATACTCTCTCTTTTTGTTTCACCATCTTCTCTATCTCCCTCATCATCCAAGGAGCCCTTGCTTTGGTTCCCTTACCCTTCCCTCTTATTGGAATGTACCTAGCCTGTACTTGGAACATCTCCTCCTTAAAGACCACCCATTATTCCGTTAGTTTTTCCTGTCAGCCTTTGGTTCCATTTTACCCTGGTTAGATCCTTTCACATCCCATTGAAGTTAGCCCTATTCTAGTTTAGAAGTTCCACTCTAGATTGTTCCTTGCTCCTCTCCATTGTTAATCTAAATCTTATGATACGATGATCACTTGTACGCAAGTGTTCACCCACAGAGACTTGGTCGGCCTGGCCCACCTCATTCCCCAGCACCAGGTCCAGCAATGCCTCCTTCCTAGTTGGGCCAAGAACATACTATTCAAGGAAATTTTCTTGAACACATTTCAGAAATTCCTCCCCCTCCTTTCCCTTTACCCTAGCATTATCCCAATCGATATTTGGGTAATTGAAGTCCCCCAATATCACCACTCTGTAGCTCTTGCTTATCTGTGATTTCCCTACAGATTTGCTCATCTACCTCCCTCTCACTATTTGGAGGCCTATAGAATATTCCCAATAGCATCATCATACCCTTTTTGCTCCTCAACTCTAAACAAACAGATTTTGTCCTTGTCCCCTCAAGAACATCCTCCCTTTCCAATACTACAATGTCATCCTTAATCAGCACTGCCACCCCACCTACCTTTTTTCCTTCCCTATCTTTTCTGAACACCTTGTACCCTTGAATATTAAGTGTCTAGTCCTCACCGCTTTTAAATCACGTTTCTGTTATTGCCACAACATTATATTTCCACACAGCTAATTGTACTTGTAGCTCATCAACCTTATCCACCACATTTTGTGCGCTTCTGTACATGCATTCTAAACCCATTTTTGAATTTTTCATTGTCTTATTGAATGGTGGAGCAGGCTTAAGGGAGCCAAATGGCCTATTTCTGCTCCTATTTCTTATATTCTTATGTTCTTATCTTCTTATGAATGGTGAGAAATAATGGTGCCCACTGCAATGCTGCTAAGTGTGAAAGGAATGGCTTGGGCATTGTAGGGATTCTTTATGTTGTTGATGTGGGGTGATGCCAACCTGGCGCATCATGTGACAGCCAGGGTGTACAGCATCAAGTGAAGTAAATAGACATAGAAACATAGAAGATAGGAGCAGGAGTAGGCCATTCGGCCCCTCGAGCCTGCTCCGCCATTCGATGAGATCATGGCTGATCATCCAAACTCAGTACCCCGTACCTGCCTTCTCCCCATATCCCTTGATACCTTTAGCTCTAAGAAATATATCTAACTCCCTCTTGAATATATTTAAAGACTTGGCCTCAACTGCCTTCTGTGGTAGAGAATTCCACAGGTTCACCACTCTCTGGGTGAAGAAATTCTTCCTCATCTCTGTCCTAAATGGCTTACCCCTTATCCTTAGACTATGACCCCTGGTTCTGGACTCTCTGACCATCGGGAACATTCTACCTGCATCTAGTTTGTCCAGACCTGTCAGAATTTTATAAATTGCGATGATAGCCCCTCTCACTCTTCTAAACTCCAGCGAGTATAAGCCCAATCGACCCAATCTCTCCTCATACATTATTCCTGCCATAACAGGGATCAGCCTTGTGAATCTTCGCTGAACTCCTTCCATGGCAAGAACATCCTTCCTCAGATAAGGCGACCAAAACTGCACACAGTACTCAAGGTGCGGTCTCACCAAGTCCCTGTACAACTGCAGCAGGACATCTTTGCTCCTGTACTCAAACCCTTTCGCTATGAAGGCCAACATACCATTTGCCTTCTTCACCGCCTGCTGCACCTGCATGCTTACCTTCAGTGACTGGTGCACAAGGACACCCAGGTCTCGTTGCACTTCCCCTTCTCCCAATCTATTGCCATTCAGATAATAGTCTGCCTTTCTGTTTTTGACACCAAAGTGGATAACCTCGCATTTATCCACGTTATATTGCATCTGCCACGCTTCTGCCCAATCACCCAACCTGTCCAAATCATCCTGGAGTTTCTCGGTATCCTCCTCGCAGCACACACACCCACCCAGCTTTGTGTCATCTGCAAACTTGGAGATATTACATCTAGTTCCCTTATCTAGATCATTAATGTATATTGTGAATAGCTGGGGTCCAAGGACCGATCCCTGCAGTACCCCACTAGTCACTGCCTGCCACTCGGAAAAAGACCCATTAATTCCTACTCTCTGCTTTCTATCCATCAACCAGTTCTCTATCCAAGTCAATACCTTGCCCCCAATCCCATGTGCCTTAACTTTACATGCTAATCTCTTATGCGGGACCTTATCAAAAGCCTTTTGAAAGTCCAAATACACCACATCTACTGGTTCTCCCTTATCTATTTTCCCAGTTACATCCTCAACAAATTCCAGTAGATTAGTCTAGCACGATTTACCTTTTGTAAATCCACGTTGACTTTGTCCGATCCTGTCACTGTTTTCCAAGTGCTCAGCTATTACATCCTTGATAATGGACTCTAGCATTTTCCCCACTACCAATGTCAGGCTTACCGGTCTGTAATTCCCCACTTTCTCTCTACCACCCTTTTTGAATAGTGGGGTAACATTAGCTACCCTCCAATCCATGGGTACAGTTCCAGATTCCAGCGAATTTTGGAAGATGATCAGCAATGCATCTACTATTTCTAGGGCCACCTCCTTAAGTACCCTAGGATGTAGATTATCAGGCCCTGGGGATTTATCGGCCTTCAATCCCATCAATTTCCCGAACACCATTTCCCTACAAATACTGATTTCTTTCAGTTCCTCCCTCGCATCAGACCCTATGTTCTCCAACATCTCTGGGAGGTTATTTGTGTCCTCCCTTTTGAAGACAGAACCAAAGTATGCATTTAATTCATCTGCCATTTCTTTGTTCCCCATTATAACTTCCCCTGCTTCTGACTGCAAGGGACCTACACTTGATTTCACTAATCATTTTCTCTTCACATATCTATAAAAGCTCTTACAGTCAGTTTTTATGTTCCCTGCAAGCTTACTTTCATATTCTATTTTCCCCTTCTTAATTAATCCCTTTGTCCTCCTTTGTTGACTCCTAAACTGCTCCCAATCCTCAGGGTTACCGCTTTTTCTGGCCAATTTATATGCCCTCTCCTTGGATCTTATGCTATCCCTAATTTCCCTTGTTAGCCACGGTTGAGTCACCCTTTTTGTTTTATTCTTATCCCAAACTTCTGTAGTTCATCCACACGGTCTTTGAATGTTTGCCATTGCCTATCCACCATCAACTCTTTGAGTGACATTCCCCAATCAATCCTTCCCAATTCGTGCCTCATACCATCGTAGTTTCCTTTATTTAAATTCAGGACCCTAGTCTCTGAGTCAACTACTTCACTCTCCATCCTAATGAAGAATTCTATCATATTATGATTGCTCTGACCCAAGGGGCCTCGTACAACAAGATTGCTAATTAATCCTCTCTCACTACATAATACCCAGTCTAAGATGGCCTGATCTCTGGTTGGTTCCTCGACATATTGTTCCAGAAAACCATCCCGTAAACATTCTAGGAATTCCTCCTCCACAGTATTTTTACTAATTTGGTTAGCCCAATCTATATGTAAATTAAAGTCACCCATGATGACTGCTGTGCCCTTACTGCATGCTTCTCTAATTTCCCTTTTAATGCCATCCCCAACCTCCGTATTACTATTTGGAGGTCTATATACCACTCCCACTAACGTTTTCTGCCCCTTGATATTTCTCAGTTCTACCCATACAGATTCCGCATCATCAGAGTTAATATCCTTCCTTTCAATTGTGTTAATCCCCTCTTTGACCAGCAATGCTACCCCACCTCCCTTTCTTTTTTGCCTATCCTTCCTAAATATTGAATACACCTGGATGTTGAGTTCCCAGCCTTGGCCACCCTGGAGCCATGTTTCTGTAATCCCAATCAAATCATAATCATTTACCTCTATTTACACAGCTAATTCATCCACCTTGTTCCGAATGCTCCTTGCTTTAAGACACAAAGCCTTCAGGCTTGTTTTTTTAATGCTCTGAGGCTGGCCTCCTGGGCTGCAATGTGCTCAGGTGCTGATGCCCTCTGTCCAGTGCAGCATCAAGTGATTGCGGAGAAGGTTCGTGTGGTTGTTGATGTTGTTGGTGTGCCTGGTGATGCTGGTATTGTGGTTGATTGTGGTCAGATTCTGAGGACCAAGGTGAGAGAGTATAAAAGGCGCCAATGCTGATGGAATAGCTGGCACATGAAGTTGAGATGTCAGAAGCGATCTGTCAATGGTGGGAGAGGTAATGAGGTCAGGCTAGGTGGAGACTTGTGTAAAGACTTGCAGCATTCTGAATCTGTAGTGGAAATGCAGTTTAGAGAAGCTAGTGGTTATGAGAACATTTCATAAACAGCTGGGAGCTTTGACTTGACATTTGAAGCTGTCAACTCATCAGCTGATTCAATGATGAGTGACCTCCTGCCTCAGCTTCACAGATGAGGTCTAGGCACAGCTGGAAACCGGTGGGCAACCTGTCAAATTCAAAAAGCTGGGGCAAAAAAAACATTGTTAAGTGGCTGTAAATAAGTCACTAATGATGTAAATTGGGTCCCCCGCTGCTGCGTGTTGGGTCTGCTCAGCGCTGGCAGACCCGACATCGGGAAATGCCGGTATGCAAGTTTCGACAGCGGGCTCCTGACCCGCTGTTAATCTTTTTAAATTTCACAGCTGACCCACCACCCATCCAGTCTGCTGAGCACTGGCAAAATCACAAACTTAGTGTGAGCTGTTGTGCAAGTGAGTTCAGCAACTTCAACAGCATTGTTGGTGAAAGATGAGGTTGCAATTGTTTTCAATTTCTCTGCCACTGGCACTTTATAGGTACCACAAGAGACTTGGCTGCAATCAGTCATAATGCAGAGAATTGCTTTATTTGTGATGTGCTGGAAGCCCTCTTTCATAAGACTCACCATATAGTTCAGTATGAACCACCAGGAGCAGGAACAAAGAGAAATTGTCACACCTTGCCAAATTGCAGGGGATTATTGATTACTTGTGCATTGTCATATATATGTTTACTCATAACACCGAGTGAAACATGAACAGGAAAGCCTTCCAATCCCTCAATTTGAAAATTGCTTGTGACCATCTCTTCATCATGGATATCAGTACTAATCAGGGACTATGTATGATGTATTTATATGGTGGGAATCAAATTTGATGGAGCTATTTGAAAGATAAAGTCACATAAAAGACGGCACCATACAGGAGCCCAGTGACAACCCAAAGCACAGAGTGTTCATGCAGGAAGCTTCTGGAGTGCTGAAGCAACATTTATATACTTGGCTAGCAAAGACGTTTCCTTACCATATTACTGTACTTCCTGAAAATTGGCAACATTGTTTCAGAGTATGTTGGACAACATGGCCACACATTCACAGAGGTTTTACAATGGAGGTGTGTTAGAGGCAGGAGGAAGTCAGAGAGAAGCACGAGAAGAAAGTAGATGGCAAAAAATGAGGATCAGGAGACCAGACATTCCAGGCTGGCATGAGTGTGCAGGTGGGAGGTGGAGTCCTTTCTTTTCAGGAGGCCCTTATCTCAACCACTACAACAACAACTACTACTTGCTTTTACATAGCACCTTTAACATAGTAAAATGCCCCAAGCCGCTTCACAGGTGCTTTATTAAACAAAATTTGATACCGAGCTACATAAGGAGATATTTGGACAGGTGACCAAAAGCTTGGTCAAAGAAGTAGGTGTTAAGGAGCGTCTTAAAGGAAGAAAGAGAGGTAGAGAGCCAGAGAGGTTTAGGGAGGGAATTCCAGAGCTTAGGGCCTAGACAGCTGAAGGCACGGCCACCAATGGTGCAGCGATGAAAATCGGGGATGCGCAAGAGACCAGAATTGGAGGAGCACAGAGATCTCAGAGGGTAGTAGGGCTGGAGGAGGTTACAGAGATGGGGAAGGGAAAGACCATGGTGGAATTTGAAATCAATAATGAGAATTTTAAAATTAAGTTGTTGTCGGACCAGCAACCAATGTAGACCAACAAGCACTGGGGTGATGTGTGGATGGGCCTTGGAGCGAGTTAGGATACAGGCAGCAGAGTTTACAGAGGATGCAAGGTGGGGGGCTGGCTAGGAGAGCAGTGGAATAGTCGAGTCGAGAGGTAACAAAGGCATGGATGAGGGCTTCAGCAGCAAATGAGTTGAGGCAGGGTCAGAGTCGAGCGATGTTACAGAGGCAGAAGTAGGTGAGTTTGGTGATGGAGATGGCTCAGCTCAGAGTTAAATAGGACACCAAGGATGTAAATGGTCTGGTTCAGCCTTAGACAGTGGTCATGGAGGGGCTAGGGAATGGATGTTGTGGCGGGGATCAAAGACATTGGCCCGGATATTCCGATCCCTACGGGTAGGTATGTGTTGTGTACCCACCCGTAGGGACATCGGAAATGCCGGTTTCAGGCATGCACAGCGCATGTGCTGAAAACCGGCATTTCGGATCTGTCAAGAATGCTCTTGACAGATCAGACACCTGCCCTGGAGAAGGGCTTCTGCGGGTAGATAGTTCCGCTTTCTGGAGCCCCTCTGCCCGCAGACAATCCTTAGAAATCTTACACTTGGTAAAAGCAGGCACCAGGGTAAGAATTGAAAAAAAGTTTAAAAAAAATAATTTTTCAGTCATTTATCATTTAAAAATACTTTTAAAAAAAGGTAAGTTTATTTTTAGCCCTGTAAAAAAAATTTTGTTTAAAATATTTAATTTATTGAAATTTCAACTAATTTTTAAAATGTGATTTATCAAAAATTACTAATGTTTTAAAGTGTTTTGAGGGTGATCTCCATTCACATATTTGAAAGGTCTATCTGTTAAGTGTATGAAGGGAGATTCCCTTCCGGTCGCCTGTCACTTTAATTCACCGCTCCACTCCCACTCAGACCTCACCGTCCTCGGCCTCTTGCATTGTTGCACAGAAGCTCAGCATAAGCTCGAGGAACAGCACCTCATCTTTCGATTAGGCACTTTACAGTCTTCCGGACTCAACGTAGAGTTCAACAATTTCAGATCATAACCTCGGCCCCTATCATACATATATATATATATTTTTTTTTTTATCCACACTTTTTGTCTGTGTCTTTTTTTCTTCTCCTCCACATGGCAGCTGTCTTTCATTCTGCCAGTGCAATTTACACTTCATCTAGAGCCATCCTTTGTTTCTTAACCTGTCCCATTACCATCTCCTTTTGCCTTGGAAAAAAAAGCAGTTATGATGAAAGGTCATCGACCTGAAACATTAACTCTGTTTCTCTCTTCACAGATGCTGCTTGACCTGCTGAATTTCTCCAGCATTTTCTGTTTTTATTTCAGATTCCCATCTTTGATTGGCTCCCCATGGCCCACGTGATCCCAGGGGTGCTTGCGA
Organism: Somniosus microcephalus; assembly: GCF_052327205.1. NCBI lineage: Eukaryota > Metazoa > Chordata > Chondrichthyes > Squaliformes > Somniosidae > Somniosus > Somniosus microcephalus. The sequence goes on along the minus strand of NC_140988.1, from coordinate 75,142,529 downwards.
ACTGCATATGCCCCTGGGAAACATAGGCCCTGCACAATTGGAGTTGGAGAGGCCCAGCATCGGAACTATATGCACCCCGGGAGCCCTCAGATAAGTGCGTAGATTTTTTCCAGATCAGCGGCTTCCGCACGCGGAAAATGGCTTCAGTTTTCCTAATATTTCCTTGGAGGAAATTTCTGCTCATCTAATACTGGATGTTGGACAAGCAGTGTGACAAATCAGTGGCAGTTGAGGGATCGAGAGAGGTGATGGTGAGATAGAGTTGAGTGTACTTGTGGAACCTGACATTGTGTTTTCGAATTATGTCGCTGAGGGCTATGTGTAGATGGAAAAATAGAAGATGCCAAGGATAGATCCTTGGGGGATTCCAGAGGTAACTCTGCAGGAGCAGGAAGAGAAACCATTGCAGCAGATTCTCTGGCTATGACTGGATAGATAACAGTGGAACCAGGCGAGTGTAGTCCCGCCCAGCTAGACAACGGAGGAGAGGCGTTGGAGGTGGATGGTGTGGTCAACCATGTCAAAGATTGCAGACAGGTCGAGGAGGATGAGGATGGATTGTGCAACACGGTCGCAGTCACATAGGATGTAATTTGTGACTTTAATAAGGGCTGTTTCAGTGTAGTGGCAATAGTGGAAACCTGACTGGGAGGGGGAAATCCAGGAGTTTCAGGAAAGGTTGGTATATTGGGCCAAAAATTGTGGTCGGAGGCGTACCTCCGGAGTACGTCTCCAACTCGCGAAAAATACGCACCTACCTGATGTTGGTGAGGCTGCAAAACCTTGCAGTCTGATGCTGTGAGCTGTAATAGGTGAATTTTAATAATTATTTTTAAAGGAGGAAGATATGCCCAGTGTTGCATTGGAAAATTATCACTGTTATTTTTTTGTATGTGACATCAATGTCATAAAAGTATAACAAAAATCTATCAATCTCAGTCTTCAATTTTTCACTTGACTTAGCCTCAAAAGCTTTTTGGAGCAGATAGTTCCAGATTTCCACTACCATTTATGTGAAGAGGTGCTTTCTGACAGCATCCCTGAACGGCCCAGCTCTAATTTTCAGGTTATGCCCCTTGTCTGAACTCTCCCACAAGAGGAAATAGTTTCTCTCTATCTACCCTATCAAATCCTTTAACCATCTTAAACATCTCAATTATATCACCGGTATATCATCTTCGGTACTCAAGGGAATACAAGCCTTGTCCTCATAATTTAACCTTTTTAGACCTGGTATCATTCTGGTGAAACTGCGCTGCACCCCCTCTAAGACCAATATATCCTTCCTGAGGTTCAGTGCCCAAAACTGAATGCAGGACAAGACAGATCCTTTAAAAAAAAATATTCCAGCACAGACCTTACCACAAAATACAAAACAATGGAGTGGGATATATTCCACTGATGAAGAAAGCATTTATAATTCACTTTTGCTTTTGTCACTCATGTGTTATGACCTTTCTCATTCCTGTCACAACATAAATCCTGCCACAGTATAAAATGTGCCAAAAATTATCTCAGCTACAGTTAATCCTTTGCATTCTGACAGATATATGAGACAAAAGGAATGAAAGGATAACACTTTCAGGTGAAATCCCAAAACAAATAATAATTGTGAAATAGCTGCAGGAAACAGATTACTTACTGAAACTATAAAAAAGTAGGAAAATGTAATAAAGGGAATTGGCTTAACTGAATCTTCCAGAAAAAGTATTGAGCACTAAAACAAATTACATAAAATAACAAATAAACATTGATTCCCAAAGTGCCAAACTCCGATTGAATTAAGTGTTACCGTGAAGAATTCTGTGAGACATCGAGGAACCAGCTCCATCCAGTTCTAACAGATTTAACTTGGATCTGTTGTCAGAACCTTTGGAAGAGTCAGGACATACTTCCTGTTACAAGATGCTTTCTTCCCTAAAATAGAACGAGATGTCACGGGTGGACAAAGCCATATATGTAGACAACAGAAACTAAAGGGTAGAAAGCAAAATTGGTAAGGTAATACAGATAGAACAAATGTAGGAAGTCACACAACACCAGGTTATAGTCCAACAGCTTTATTTGAAATCACAAGCTTTCGGAGCACTGCTCCTTCATCAGGTGAAGTGAAGAGAAGCATACAGGCACAGCATATATAGTCAGAGAAAAATGCCAGATGATTATAGGTAATCTTTCTAACTGCCCTTTATCACACCTCGGCAGAGAGATAATCACAGCAATCAAAGGTGTGAATGGTGTCCAAACAGGTCAGTCAGGAAAACATTACATCAAAGAACAATGAGGTGGGGTCACAAGGGGTTAAATGTTGCAGATGCTGGGGTCTGTATGAAAAACAGAGAAAAAACTTTGCTGGAAATCACAGCAGGTCCGGCCGCATCTGTGCAGAGAGAACAAGCCAACGACAACTCGAGTCTGGATGACTCTACGTCAGGTGGGGTTACATGTAGCGTGACATGAACCCAAGATCCCGGTTGAGGCCATCCTCATGAGTGCGGAACTTGGCTATCAGTTTCTGCACAGATAGAACAAAGTTTGTTCTGGACTTATGGATGTTTTACATGCAGATAGCACCCTCTGGTGGTGGTTATTGTGTTAGCAGTGTTTGTATACAGCAGAGGTCAGTTGACCTTTCTTCCTGTTTGACCCAGAAGTAGTTTTCCCAGAAAGAACCTGGCAGAGTAATGGAGAATTCCATGAGGGATTCGCAATCCAGTGTAATCTGATCACATATGTTAGGCCAGACGCAATATCTGTGAGTATCTTTGTTTGTTAGCATGATAGCAACTTTGTCAGTATAGTATTTGACAATACTTTGTCTATAAAAGGTTAATATTTGGTAGTTACAGAAGTTAGTCCAAATGTTAGTTAGTTATACAATTAGTCTATTCTACTGTTGTAAATATGTTTATATCTTATGTAATATCTAATGTATATTACTCAGTTTTATGTACAAAACATACTTTGTCTTTGTTTACAGTTTCACAAATTTGTTCAAGTAAAGCTTCAAAACAGCAAACCGGCTTCACGAGGAATTATTTGAATAAGTGTTTAACTTGCTGGATAACTAGATAGGAGCACGTCTAGCAAGGTCAGTACAGTGAAAAGATAGCAATACGGCTAGCTGTGAAGAGTGGAGCAGCAGGAACTCAGAGTAAGCCTTCACCTTGTACACCATACCTACCTCACATCAACATGTCAGAGGATAATAACGAAAATGCTTTGCAGCGAGGAGAAGACCTTCAACAGGCAGATGAAACTGTAGAATGTGACAATCGGTCTATAAGCTCCGGTTACTACAGATCGCAAGCTGGTACATGGTCATCAGGTGGTTCTAGAGTAAGCGTGGCCATCGCCAAAGCACGGGTGATGGGCCTTCAATAACCACAAAACTAGAAGTTATAGACTTAAACAAGTTGGCTTTTAATCACTAAGATCAGAGCTAACATCTCAACACGCCGACTGGTTCACAGGAATGAGTCATACAGATCCTGGGATCTTTATGTAAGAGAAGTCAGGGAGCCAAGACCTGGAACCTCCCAGGTTAGTCGGGAAAGAGGAAGTGAAACTATACACAGTGGGGGAGGGTAATATACATGAGTGCAAAACGAATACAGGATCAAGACAAACAGATTTCATTACAACGGGCTAAGCTAGTAGCAGCTCAAGCCAGAGCTGCGCATGTGAACAGAGAAATATAAATAAAAGTAGAACATGCCCGTCTCCAAGCTGAACTCCAAGCTGACCAGGCCCGTCACCAGGTTGCATACCAGGCTGAACAGGCCCATCTCCAAGCCACATTAGACGCTCTGCAGTAACAAAAGGAGATAGATGCCGCATTAGCTGAGACACAAGTATTCGAGGCAATTTTGGAGGGAGCTGACCCCGAGACAGCTTACGAACCTTTAATTCCCGTTCCGCGGCAGAGTCGATGACAGCGCACCAGAGATTACGTGAGCGACCATGCCGACATACAGTTTACGAGAGAGAGGGATGAAGGCCCGCACATCTCTACAGACACAAGCACTTCATATAACATGCCCCAAGTTGCCAACCAAGGTCAAAGCAGACAGCGTGCCTCAAGCCGCAGAGTCTCCCCCAGCAGAATGGAAGACACGGTGCAGAGGAATAGAATGGTGAATAGAGAAATTCAGCAGCAAACCCCCTTTCGTTTTCTTGAGACCCCCAACAGAGCCCCTACTCAAGGCAACCCTGGCACAGGTCCCAGCACCTACGACCTTGCCAAATACCTTGCACGCAGCCAGCTGGTGACTACAGGGTTATCCAAGTTCGATGACAGGCCGGAGAATTATCGGGCTTGGAAGTCCTGCTTCCACGATGCCATATCGGGCTTAGACCTGTCGGCAGGAGAAGAGCTCGGCCTCCTTATCAAATGGCTCGGCCCAGAGTCCACCGGACAGGCATGCAGGATAAAAGCGGTCAATGTGGGACAACCACCAGCGGGGTTGAAGATGGCTTGGGCGAGGCTGGAAGAAAGCTACGGCTCGCCTGAAGCCATTGAAAGGGCTCTCTTTGACAGGTTGGAGAACTTTCCGAAGTTGACAAATAAGGAACCCCAGAAGCTCCGCGACCTTGGAGATCTGCTGTCGGAACTCGAAGCCGCAAAGCAGGACAGCTACCTACCCGGCCTATCATACTTAGACACTTCCAGAGGGGTAAGTCCCATCATTGAGAAGCTTCCATTTAACCTGCAGGAGAAGTGGATAACGTTTGGATCAAAGTTCAAGCTAAAGCACAACGTGGCCTTCCCACCATTTTCTGCGTTTGCCAAATTCATCCATAAAGAAGCCAAAGCCAGGAACGACCCCAGCTTCAACCTCTTCTCCTCCCACCCAGCACGTGCCAGAAGAGACATGTTTGACAGACATGGAAAGACACCAATATCTGTCCACAAAATGCAAGTGTCTTCAACTGAGAACACAAAGGTTCAGAAGAAACCTGAGGATATGAGCAAACAATGCCTTATCCACAACAAGCCCTATCCATTAAAGAAGTGCAGAGGCTTCAGGGAGATGTCCCTGGAAGATCGGAAACAATATCTCAAAGAGAACTCCATATGTTTCAAGTGCTGCTCTTCCACGAACCATCTCGCCAAGAACTGCAAGGTAGATGCAAAATGCACAGAATGTGAAAGTGATCGGCACATTTCAGCACTCCACCCAGGCCCAGCTCCTTGGAAATCAGAGTCGCCTCCTCCCGCCTCAGAGCATGGCGGGGAGAGAGAGGGAGCTGCCAGTCCGGAGATTACATCCAAGTACACCGAGGTGTGTGGAGAAGGAGTGAGCGCAAGAGCATGCTCCAAGATATGCCTTGTTGATGTGTACCCTGTAGGACGTCGCCAGGAATCTGAAAAGATGTATGCCATACTAGATGAACAAAGCAATAGTTCTCTAGCAAGATCCGAGTTCTTCAACATCTTCAAGGTCAAAGGAAGTCTGTCGCCTTACACGCTGAAGACGTGTGCTGGACTTTCAGAGACAGCCGGCAGGAGGGCCTGCGGTTATGTTGTCGAGTCAGCCGACGGGAAGATTAGCCTACCCCTTCCTACACTCATTGAATGTAATCAAGTCCCCGACAACCGTTCTGAGATTCCTACTCCGAATGCAGCTCATCATCACCGTCATCTGTGACGCATTGCAGACGAGATCCCACCTCTTGATCCAGATGCAGGCATACTTCTGTTGTTGGGAAGGGACATCCTGAGGGTACATAAGGCAAGGAAACAGATCAATGGTCCACATGACGCCCCTTTCACCCAAAGGCTAGACCTCGGCTGGGTCGTTGTTGGAGATGTGTGCCTCAAGGGCGCTCACAAGTCTTCTTAGGTGAGTACACTCAAGACTTCCATCTTGGAGAATGGTCGTCCAAGCTACCTTACCCCATGCAGTAGTCAGATCCGATTGACAGAGAAGTTCAGTCATACGGCTCAGCCCCAGAAAACCCCAGCACTGATCTCCACAGACAGCACACAGATGATGCTCACTGGAGAGAACCCGGGTCAGTCAGTCTTCTGTTTCACCGCCAATGACCGCAAACTTGCTCCATCGATCGATGACATGAGATTCCTCCAGATTATGGACAATGAGGTCTTTCGTGACAGCTCTAACAGCTGGGTTGCACCCTTACCCTTCCAGAACCCCAGACGACAGCTGCCGAACAACAGGGAGTATGCCTATAATTGTCTTAACTCACTCCGTCGCACACTAGAGAAGAAGCCAAAGATGAAAGCACACTTCTGTAATGTTATCTTATATCTTAGTATTAAGAGGCTTACGAGTAGATATCGTTGAGAACTTTTTATTAGGTCTTGAGTCAGTGCCAGCTCGTGCAGTACTGCCGCATGGCCAAGATGGCTTCCTAGTTATACGACTGCCGTCAAGCAGCAGTCTTTACTACAGCTACTGTAAAGCAGCTGTCTTTACTACAGCTACAGTTATCTGTACATCTTTCCCCCTCAACGATGGCATAAACAGTAAACATCATAACATAACATAACACATAGAACACATATTAACAACATATAAAAACAGTCAGTGTAACTACTGTTAATTACTATTAACAACATGTAAAAACTGTCAGTGTAAGTATACCTTGCAATAACTGCCGGTATATATAAACACTACCCACACTCAGAAGTCCATTAGCCGTTTACAGTCTTTCCCTTGTCTACAGGTCGAGTCTAACGACAGGCTTTCTGGTGCGCTGTGACCTGCATAGCTGAGCGGGTATTTGCTGGGCCAACCCAGTTGTGTCCATTAAGTTCATGTCTGTACCACACGGATCCCTTGTCTCATTGTCACCCCTGTGTACTTCATCACTTTGTGGCATTGCCCTCGTCTCCTCGTCACTCTGTCGGATTTCCATCAGCAGCTCATCCTCTCTGTCCTCCTGCGGCTGATAGGTCTCGGTGGTTTTCAGTAGGTGCCTCCTGTTTCTGCAATACACATTGCCATTTTCTGTCATGACACTGTATGACCTGGGGGTGACCTGTTGTAGAACGGTGGCTCTTTGATTCCATGACCCAGGCCCTTCAATGCGAACTACATCCTTCTCCTGTAGCGGCACTAGTGCAGTGGCTGTGCGGTCATGGAGTGTTTTTTGTTTCCGCTGAAGTTTCCGGGCCTTGTCTGCCCATACCTCAGCTCTGTGATCAGGTGTGACATGCCTGGGAAGTCGAGTACAGATTTTGCAACCCAGTAAGAGCTCAGCTGGAGACTTGCCACTTTCCAGCGGGGCCGCCCTGTACGACATCATGGCCAGATATGGGTCAGTGCTGCTGTGTGCTGCTTTCTTTAATAGTCTTTTCACAATCTGTACCCCTTCTCCGCTTTTCCATTGGCTTGAGGGTAGAGCGGGCTGGAGGTTACATGCTTAAACTCATACTCTGTAGCAAACGACTGAAACTCATGATTGGCATAGGGAGAGCCATTATCAGAGACCAGAGTTAGAGGGATGCCCTGCCTGGAAAAGATTGACTTCAGGTGAGTTATCACAGCTCTTGACGTGGTGCTGGGTAGGAGAGCAATCTCAGGATTATTAGAGCAATAATCAATAGCTAACAAATAGTCTTTTCCTTCGTAGTGAAAAATATCAGTTCCTACCTTTTCCCAAGGTTGTGATGGGAGCTCTGTGGTAATGAGGGGCTCTTTTGTTTGCTTGTAGTGATACTCCTGACATGTAGCACACTCACTGATCATCTGGTCAATATCAGAGTTCATGTTTGGCCAGTAGAGTGCCTCACGTGCTCTCCTTTTTGACTTTTCCACACCCAGGTGCCCTTCATGTATCCTGTGCAGCATTTCTCATCGCATAGAGATGGGCACTACAATCCTGTCACACTTAAGCAGTAGTCCATTGACCACAGAAAGCTCAGACTGAATATGATGATATTGTTTACATGACCCTTTCTTCCAACCCTCTTGAAGATTTCTCATCACTTTCCTCAGAACAGGGTCCTTTGATGTCTCTGGCTATCTTTGATAGTTGTTCCTGTGAGGCGGGCAATGCTGCATAGATCATATCCACATGAAGGGCCACATCCTCTTCTGTTTCACCGTTTTGTGTGGCACGAGGCACAGCCCTGGATAGTGTATCTGCTATGAACATTTGTGTCCCTGGCACATATGTGAGCTCAAAATCATAACACTGTATTCTCATCATTAGGCGCTGTTTCCATGATGACATGTCACACAGATTCTTTTTTGCGATCCCTAGCAGTGGCTTATGGTCAGTTTCTAGGATAACCTTGGGAAGTCCATAGATGTAGGTATGAAATTTTTCACACCCAAATGCCAAGCCCAGGCACTCCTTCTCTATTTGCGCATACGGGCACTCTGTAGCCATCATGGAGCGTGACGCATATGCCACTGGTTGCCATTCTCCTTCATCTTCCTGTAGAAGGACAGCCCCTAATCCATCCTTAGAGGCATCTGTGGACACTTTTGTCCTCTTTTCAGGGCAGAAGAACTTCAGTAGGGGTTCACTTGCTAGAATGTGCAGCAGCCCCTTCCATTCATTCTCATATTCATGTCCCCATTGGAACTCTGTCTCTTGGTGCAGCAGTTTTCTCAAGTGAGCGGTTTTCACTGCCAGATTTGGAATGAATTTCCCTAGGTAATTAACCATGCCAAGGGCCCGCTGAACCCCTTTCTTGTCCTTTGGTTTTTCCATGTCATGTATGGCCTTTACCTTTGACTTGTCTGGCTGAATCCCTTCTGTAGAAATCTTGTCCCCGAGGAATGTGATTTCATTGACGCTGAACTGACATTTGTCTTTATTTAGTTTGAGTCCATACTGCCGTATCCTCTGAAGTGTTTTTTCCAGTCTAGTGTCGTGCTCTCCCTGAGTCGAGCCCCATACTACCAGATCATCCACGTACACCCGCACACCATCCAGGCCCTCGATGATTTGCTCCATTGCTCTGTGGAAGATTTCTGGGGCAGAGCTAATGCCGAAGGGCAGGCGCTGGTAAGAGTATCGACCAAACGGGGTGTTAAAGGTGCACAGCTTAGCACTCTCTTCATCAAGTTTCAGCTGCCAGAATCCATGCGAGGCGTCCATCTTGGAGAAGAATTTTGCTCCTCTCATTTCGCTGACTATTTCATTTCTCTTAGGGATTTGATAGTGCTCTCTTTTTATATTAGCGTTAAGGTCCTTGGGATCCATGCAGACACGCAATTTATCAGTGTTTTTTAAATTGACGCAAACCATGGAATTTACCCAGTCAGTCAGTTCCTCAGTCTTCTTTATGACACCTAGTCCCTCCATGCGGTCTAGCTCTTTCCACAGTTTCTCACGGAGGGCCACCGGAACTCTCCTGGGTGCGTGAATCACAGGTTGTGCGTCATCTCTCAGTTTGATGGAGTATGTAAAGGGCAGTGCTCCGAAACCCTGAAATACATCTGCGTACTTGTGTGTTATAGCATCATGCTTTATATTTGTACTGTCTTGGGGGGCACTCTGCACACAGTTCAGTTCATTAATAGTATAGACTCGTTTTACCAAGCCCAAATCCACACATGCCTTATCCCCCAACAGTGACTCATGTCCTTCAGGCACTATAACACACGTCAATGGGTGAATGCGATTTTTTACCTTAACATTCAACCTACACGTTCCTTTTGTTTCAATACTTTGTCCATTGTACGCCTTCAAAGCCACTGTCTTGTTCAGTATTTTTAGTCTCACTTTGAGATTCCGTGCATCACTCCAGCTTATGAGGTTTGCCTTAGCACCTATATCTAGCTTGAAGGGAACAATGGTGCCATTTACCAGCAAGGGGGCTATCCAAACTTCAGTCTTTAGTCCTACAGAATGTACTTCCTTTTCCATATCTTTACTTTTTTTAAGTCATTTTGCACCATTCCAACATACAAAGTCTCCGATTCCATGTCTTCAGTCTCAATAGCATGCACTGTCTTTTTACCTTCGGTTTTCTCTTCCCAAAAGCACATGTTAGCAAAGTGATTCCTGCCTTTACATTTTGCGCAGTTCTTCCCATAGGCTGGACATTGTCTTGCCACGTGTCTATTGCTGCACCATCTGTAATTGTATGGCGCCATAGTCCTGAACTCTTGTGTCCTTTCTGTGTACTACATTCACTGGTAGGTTGTCCAGTCCCAGCGCTCTCACGCCCGTTGCTCTAGTTCTCCCATCGAATGTTTGTGTGTGCATGGCTGAGAGTTCACTAGCATGACATATTTTTACTGCAGCATCCAAAGTTAAGTCATTGTCCCTAAGCATTCTCTCCCTCACCTTCTTGTCAAGTATTCTGAAAACGACCTGATCGCGTATCATCGATTCCTTCAAGTCTCCAAAGTTACATGTTTGTGCTTTTGTTTTCAAGTCCGTCAGAAAAACATCAAAGGATTCTCCTTGCTATTGCACATGGGAGCGAAAAACAAATCTCTTGAACGTTTCATTCTTTTTAGGTGTGCAGTATTTATTGAACAAATCTATCACCTTGTCCAGATCATTTTTGTCACCTTCCGCTGCGAACGTAAATGTATTATACAGCTCGATTGCCTGCAAGCCAGCCACTGTTAGCAACAAAGCTACCTTACGTGTTCCAGAGGTAGTCGTGGCATCGATCGCTATGAGGTAGAGAAGAAAGCGTTGTTTGAATTCGCACCAATTTTCGTCTAGATTTCCTTCAAGTTGCAGGCTAGTCGGTGGTTTTATCCCTTCCATTGTTGTGGTATGCCCGTATCGTGCATTCTATAAATCCTGGTACCATGTAATGTTATCTTATATCTTAGTATTAAGAGGCTTACGAGTAGATATCGTTGAGTACTCTTTATTAGGTCCTGAGTCAGTGCCTGCTCGTGCAGTACTGCCGCATGGCCAAGGTGGCTTCCTATTTATATGACTGCCGTCAAGCAGCTGTCTTTACTACAGCTACAGTTATCTGTACAACTTCCTAGAATTTGTCAAGAAAATGCTTGTCAACGATCATGCAGAGATAGCTCCTCCACTCCAGGAAGGCCAAAAGTGTTGGTACCTCCCTTCCTTCGGAGTCTATCACCCCAAAAAGCCGGAACAGATCCGTGTGGTGTTTGACTCCAGTGCACCATATCAGGGAGTCTCTCTCAACGATGTACTCCTCACAGGGCCCGATCTCAACAACAGCCTCTTGGGGGTACTCATGAGATTCAGGAAAGAGCCCGTCGCCATCACTGCCGATATCCAGCAAATGTTTCATTGCTTTGTGGTGAGAGAAGACCACAGAGACTTCCTCCGCTTCCTGTGGTATCGGGACAACGACCACAATAGAGACATTGTGGACTACAGAATGCGTGTCCATGTCTTCGGGAATAGTCCATCCCCTGCTGTCGCCATCAACGGACTGAGGCGGGCTGCCAAGGAAGAAGACAACGACTTTGGCAGTGATGTGAGAGGGTTCATCGAACGAGAGTTCTATGTCGACGACGCACTGAAGTAATTCCTGACCGAAGCAGAGGCCATCAGTACCCTCGGACGAGCACAGGAACTACTTGCACTATCCAACCTCAGGCTGCACAAGATAGCCTCTAACAGACCAGAAGTGATGGAGGCATTCCCCCCTGAAGATCGTGCTAAGGACGTCAAGGATCTAGACATCTTCACTGATGACCTCCCCCTACAGCGTAGCCTAGGAGTGTCTTGGAACATAGCAACAGACACGTTCACGTTCCAAGTCTTAGATGCCAAGAAACCCTTCACACGTAGAGGAGTGCTCTCTACAGTCAACAGCCTATATGACCCTCTCGGCTTCTTAGCCCCTGTCACCATACAAGGCAGGCTGCTCCTCAGGGAACTCTCCACATGCGCTGACGAGTGGGATTCACCTCGCCCTGAAGAGATGGAAGCAGAGTGGGACAGATGGAGAGACTCGCTCCAAGACTTACAGGAGATCCGAATACCTCGCTCCTATATTGCAGAATTCTTAAAGTGCATCCAGGAGAGCTTTTTGAGCCAGCGTGTAGAAAGTCCTACAAGAGAGGGGGCGGTACTGGACCTAATTCTAGGGAATGTAGCTGGGCAAGTGGTGGAAGTGTCAGTAGGAGAGCATTTTGGCGACAGTGACCATAATTCGGTGAGATTTAAGGTGGTCATTGAAAAAGACAAAGACGGCCCGGAAATAAGGGTTCTAAATTGGGGGAAGGCCGATTTTAATATGATAAGGCAGGATCTGGCCAAAGTGGACTGGGAGCAGCTACTTATAGGAAAATCCACATCAAAGCAGTGGGAGACTTTCAGAAGGGAAATAGAGAGAGTACAACGCCAACATGTTCCCGTAAAGGTCAAGGGTGGTACCAGCAAGCAAAGGGAACCTTGGATGACAAGGGATATACAAAAATGCATTAGGAAAAAAAGGGGGGCTTTTGGCAGTTACAAAAGACTAAAGACGGAGGAAGCCCTAGAGGAGTATAAAAAGTGCAGGGGCATACTTAAAAAAGAAATTAGGAGAGCGAGGAGGGGCCATGAAATACTGGCGAGCAAAATAAAGGAAAATCCTAAGATGTTTTATAAGTATATTAAGGGCAAGAGGATAACCAGGGAAAGGGTAGGGCCCATTAGGGACCAAAGTGGCAATCTGTGTGTAGAGCCAGATGATGTAGGCGGGGTTTTAAATGAATTTTTTGCATCTGTGTTCACTATGGAGAAAGACGATGTAGACATAGAAATCGGGCAAGGGGACTGTGATATACTTGAACATATTAGCATCGAGAGGGAGGAGGTACTAGCGGTTTTAGCAGGCCAAAAAGTGGATAAATCCCCAGGCCCGGACGAGATGTATCCCAGGCTGCTGTGTGAGGCAAAGGAGGAGATTGCAGGGGCTCTGACACAAATTTTCAGAACCTCTCTGGCCACAGGGGATGTACCAGAGGACTGGAGAACAGCTAACGTAGTACCATTATTCAAGGAGGGTAGCAGGGATAAACCAGGGAATTACAGGCCAGTGAGCCTAACATCTGTGGTAGGGAAATTATTGGAAAAAATTCTGAGGGACAAAATTAGTCTCCACTTGGAGAGGCAAGGATTAATCGGGGATAGTCAGCATGGCTTTTTCAAGGGTAAATCATGTCTGACCAATCTGATTGAATTTTCACGAGGGGGTGACTAGGTGTGTGGATGAGGGAAATGCTGTGGACGTGGTATACATGGACTTCAGTAAGGCTTTTGACAAAGTCCCGCATAGGAGACTGGTCAAGAAGGTAAGAGCCCATGGGATCCAGGGTGCCTTGGCACGTTGGATCCTAAACTGGCTGAGTGGCAGGAGGCAGAGGGTGATGGTCGAAGGTTGCTTTTGTGACTGGAAGCCTGTGTCCAGTGGGGTACCTCAGGGATCGGTGCTGGGTCCCTTGCTGTTTGTGATCTACATAAATGATTTGGATGAGAATGTAAAAGGTATGATCAGTAAGTTCGCAGATGACACGAAAATTGGTGGGGTGGTAAATTGCGAGGAGGAAAGCCTCAGGCTACAGGACGATATAAACGGGTTGGTCAGATGGGCGGAAAAGTGGCAAATGGAATTTAACCCTGAAAAGTGCGAGGTGATGCATTTTGGACGGACAAATAAGGCAAGGGAATACACAATGAGTGGTAGGACCCTAGGAAGTACAGAGGGTCAGAGGGACCTTGGTGTACATGTACATAGATCCCTGAAGGCAGCGGAACAGGTAGATAAGGTGGTTAAAAAGGCATATGGGATACTTGCCTTCATTAGCCGAGGCATAGAATATAAGAGCAGGGAGGTTATGATGGAGCTTAACAAAACGCTGGTAAGGCCACAGCTGGAGTACTGTGTGCAGTTCTGGTCGCCTCACTATAGGAAGGATGTGATTGCTTTGGAGAGGGTGCAGAGAAGATTCACCAGGATGTTACCTGGGATGGAGCGCCTCAGCTATGAAGAAAGACTAAACAGGCTGGGGTTGTTTTCCTTGGAGCAAAGAAGGCTGAGGGGGGACCTGATTGAGATGTACAAAATGATGAGGGGCATAGATAGGGTAGATAAAGAGGAACTTTTCCCCTTAGTAGGGGGGTCAATAACAAGGGGGCATAGATTCAAGGTAAGGGGCAGGAGGTTTAGAGGGGATTTGAGGAGGAACTTTTTCACCCAGAGGGTGGTTGGAGTCTGGAACTCACTGCCTGAAAGGGTGGTAGAGGCAGGAACCCTCACAACATTCAAGAAGCATTTGGATGAGCACTTGAAATGCCATTGCATACAAGGCTATGGACCAAAAGCTGGAAAATGGGATTAGATTGGACAGGGCTTGATGGACGGCGCAGACACGATGGGCCGAAGGGCCTCTTTCTGTGCTGTATAACTCTATGGCCTAGAAATTCAGTGGGTTGCGCCAGCCGCTAACGCCATAAAAGGGCTATGTTTCCGGCGCTAGACACTTAGCGCCTGAACGCAGTCCGATCTGCGCCGACGCCCAAATTCAGTTGACATTTAGCGCCGGCGCAAAGTGTTTGCGCCCGCTCAGGTGCGCGCGCAGCTTATGACGTCATATCGTCGCGCAATGCTGTTTGTGCGCCCCAAACCGGAAATTCAGTGGCGCCCGCCCAATGTGGGCGTGGCGCTGCTAAGAACTGTGAGGTGGGACGCAAAAGAGGCCCTGTGGGCCTCGGGGAGCGCAAATTAAAGGGCACTTACACTGACCTATAAAGCCCAGCCATTTTGCTGCAATGACTTTACTGCTTTGGATTTCTGGACAGAGACCAAGGGACAGAGGTTACAGATTTGGGACAACATAGGAGAGGTATTTTTGGCTTCTGGCCAGTGCTTTGACATTTGATTCATTGTGATTTATCTGTTCTCAACTTTATTATGGGGGCTGTATGGGGGGCCAACCCTCAGTTGCAGCATTATGTGCGAAGGGCTCGCAGACGCTGTGAGAGAGGGCCAGCCATGCCTAGACGCAGAGGGGCCATCAGGCGTCGGCAACGTAGGCCTTACCCACTCAGGCAATACCGGCAGCAGGTGTCCTATCTCACCATGACTGCGGCGCATTGTGTGAAGAGGCTGCGCTTCAGAAGGGAGGTGGTTGCAGAGATCTGCCAGCTGCTTCACACAGATCTGCGTCCACAGCTGATGTGCAGGACGTCTCTCTCGGTGGAAGTGAAGGTCACGGTGGCTCTGAACTTTTATGCAAGCGGCTCCTTCCAAGCCGCTGCTGCGGACATAGCGAACATCTCCCAGTTCGCCGCGCATCGCTGCATCCGGCAGGTCACCGATGCACTTTATGCGAGGAGACACCAATTCATCTCCTTCCCCATGACCCGACAGAGGCAGGAGCAGTGTGCAGTCGGATTTGGCAGGATCGCGGGCTTCCCCATGGTGCAGGGCGCCATTGACTGCACGCATGTGGCTATGCGGGCACCTATCCACAATGCTGAGGATTACCGCAACCGGAAGGGCTACCATTCCCTAAATGTACAGCTCGTGTGTGACCACAGGCAGCGCATCCTAGCTGTCAATGCCCGCTTCCCAGGAAGCAGCCACGATGCATTTATCCTGCGCCAGACTACTGTGGCTGACATGTTCGAGGCACAGCCTCCACCAAGAGGATGGCTTATCGGGGACAAGGGCTACCCTTTGTGTACATGGCTCATGACCCCGCTCCGCGCGCCCAGGACCCCAGCGGAGGAGGCATACAACGAAAGCCATCAAGCCACAAGGAACATCATCGAGCAAACGATAGGCGTCCTCAAGCAACGGTTCCGCTGCCTGGATCGTTCCGGAGGATCTCTTCAGTATTCGCCGGATAGAGTCTCCCAGTTCGTCATCGTGTGCTGCATGCTGCACAACCTGGCTATCCGCAGGACTCAGGCACTGCCACCTGGCATTGCACCACCACCTCAGGAGGACGAGCAGGAGGAGGAGGAGAAGGAGGAGGAGGAGGACCAGCCCAGGAGGGAGCGACAAGGGCCAAGGGCCGTCCGCCGGGGGCTTATTGATCGACACTTCTAGGCCCCCTATCAGGGAATGGCCTGTGGCAATGAACGCACCTGAGGCAGCCGCTCCGCAAGCCCTCAGCCGGTTAACGCAACAACCACTTCAAACATGACACCTGGACATGCTGAATAAATCAAAAGCTTTATTTCACAAACTCAGGGCCCTTCCCACATGAAACAGAAAAACAGACAAGACCCCCAAAAACCAGTCAAAAACATCTGTCACTCCCAAAACCTGGGGAGGACTAACAAAACTTGCCCATCCAAAAGGCCTTCAACAGCGGCCTTACAAAAATAAGCCCCCCCCCCACAACAGAGACACCCCCATGAAAACAAAATATGCCTTGATCCTCGGCCTTAACAAAATAATGCCCCCCACAACACAAGCCCCCCAATATAAAAGAAACCGCTCTCACCACACTCTAATGGGTGTGCCGAGAGGGCGAGTCCTTAGACAGGCTTCTCCGGCCCCTGGCCGACCTGCTGCTCCACCTCAACCTGGGCCCTGCGGGTGTGGCGAGGTTGGGGGAAGGCTCATGAGGGCCACAAAGCGTGTCGGCAGATGCCCTTGGGGGTCGGCCTAGACGAGGCCTGGCCCGGGAGGGGCCGGCTGCTGACTGCTGCAGCTGTGGCTGGGCAGCATCAGTCTTAGCAGCAGCTCGTCGCACCTTGGCTGGGGGAGTGGCAGTGTCGGCAGCACCATTGGGGGCAAGCTGGCTGATGGCAGGTGCGCGCTGCTCGCCAGAGACACTGGCACTCGGCCGGGCTGGCAGTGTAGCAAGCGCAGCAATCTGGGGGAGGCCAGACCGCTGTGCTGCAGCAGGGCGGCGGGTGCCATGGCGATGCCTCCGTGCCACAGCGAGTGTGGCAGAAGTGAGTGCCCGAACTGCCCTGGTATGTGCCCGCATCAGCTCTGCCAGTGTCTGGACGGCACCACTCATCTCGCGAGTTGCGTCCTGCGCTGCCGCCAGTTGCTGCACACCCGCATCCTGCGCTGCCGCGAGTTGCTGCACACCCCTGTCGTGCGCTGCAGCCAGTTGCTGGACACCCCTGTCGTGCGCTGCCGTGAGTTGTTCGAACCCCCTGGCCTGTGATTCCCTGAAAGCCACCACACTGTGAGCCAGGGACTCAATGGCGTGAGGCATCTGTTCGACCACCCCCATGAACTCTTGGTGGCGCCGCTCAGGCGCCGCCGACATCTCATCAAGGACGCGCACCTCCTGGGCGAGGACCGTGTCCGGACTGGAGGGCGGACTCTCCCTCCGGGGAGAAGGCCGCCGAGCTGACCGACCCTTCCCGCGTGCGTCGACCCCACTTGGGCCAGGTTCTGCCCTCCCCTCCAACACCTCCCCCCTCTGGGCAGAAGGCCGGCGTGCTGCCGGAGCCTTCCCGCGTGCGTCCACCCTACTGGGACCAGCTTCGGCCCTCCCCTCCAACACCTCCCCCTGGCTCTCCTGCAGGCCAGACGTCTCCCCTCCATTGCCATCCCCTGGCGCGGAGGAGGGTTCCCCCGATGTGCCGCCTTCCTCCTGGTCCTCGACGTCCTCCTCCTCCAAGGGCCTGGCTCTCTGCGCTTCAGGGACCACCTCCTCCTCACCAGCTGAAAGCAGGAAGGCACAAGAGTAGCTTTAGAGTGAGGACAGGCCGTCAGCGAGGGAGGCCTGAGTGGTGCATTATGCGCATTTGTCGGTCAGTGGGAAAGGATGTAGATCTGAAGCGCGAGGGCAACGAGAGAGGTGCAACCGGTCATGTCCTTACCAGTGGGTACCAGTACAGGGTCCGCCTCGCCGATCGCGACAGGGCCAGTCACCCGGCCACGCATGAGTCGTGCCACGCTCTCCTCCAGATCAGTGAGCGCCTGGTACTCGGGACGGCCTCCACCAGTGACAGCCTGGCTCCTTACATTGCTCGCCAGCTTGGCCTGCAAGAGAAAGGACGGCCTCTAAGTACAGTGTGGTGCCCTGTCGCTGTGTGCACTGCCTCCCATGGTGGAATAGCTTGGCCACTGTGGTGCCCTGTTGCTGGGTGCACTGCCTCCCATGGTCGAATAGCTTGGCCAGTGTGTTAAGTGCAGAAAGTGCTATTGATGAACATGCAAGTGCCATTGCTGTGGGAGGAGGGCTGCCCATTAGGCCTTTGAGGTCCCTTTGCCCATAATGTGAGGTGCACATGCAAGGATGAGGGGGACACTGGAAAGGGTACTCACCTTCACCATCCGAGTGAGGTCGTTGAACTTCTTGCGGCATTGGTCCGCACTCCTGGGGACATCACAGGTGGATGACACCCTGCGGGCGATTTTGCCCCAGGCTCTCCTGTACTGGCTCCTGGGAGCCTTCCTGCCACTGTCCGGGCACAGGATCTCTCTTTTCTTCTCCACACCATGAATGAGCACACTCAGAGCATGCTCTGAGAAGCGCTGTGCTCGCTCACGGGCCATCTCCATTGCTACAGGCGCTATTTTGGCACACCAGTAGTGCTGAGGCCTAGCTGCAGGGCTCCAGTATGCAGGGCGTGGCAGCAGTCAAAGTTGACCCTTCCCCCTTTAAGAGCTGGCCGGCGTCAGGGTGTCTGCTGTCAATCAAAACATGACCGCACCTGCGCTGCGCCCGGCTTCGGCGTTATTAGGCCGCATCGCCGGCTTAGCGCCGGAACACAGCATTTCAACGCCAGTTTCAGCGCTCGGCCAAACTTAGGGCCAACTCTACTGAATTTCGGCGATGTGGCCTACACTTTCCGGCGGGCGCTAACTTTAGCGAGCGCCCGACTTTAGCGCCCCAAAAGTGTCCAGACTGAATTTCTAGGCCTATGACTCCTCTAGATAGAAAGGTCAGCATTCCATTAGCCTTTTAAATTATTTTCTGTACCTGTTCATGATATTTTAATGAACTACGTACCTGGACCTCCAAATTGCTTTGGACCTCCACTGTTTTTAGCTTTTCACCATTTAGAAAGTACCCTGTTCTATCCTTTTAAGGTCCAAAGTGGATGACCTCACATTTGCATACATTGAAATCCATTTGCCACAGTTTTGCCCATTCACTTAATCTGACAATATCCTTTTGTAATTTTATACTTTCATCTACACTGCCTACAATGCCACCTATCTTTGTGCCAGTGGCAAATTTGGATATATCAATTGGACTTTCTATGCCATCATCAAAGTCGTTAACAAATACTATGAATAGTTGAGGCCCCAATACAGATTCCTTTGGGACACCACTAGTCACATCCTGCCAATTTGAGTACCTACCCATTATCCCTACTCTGTTTCCTGCTGTTCAGCCAATTTCCTAACCAGGTCAATAATTTGCCCTCAATTCTGTGGGCTTCTACTTTAGTTTAATTTTTATATATGCTGGGCAAACCAAATTTGCAGTAATAGTGCCGAGGACAAGTTCATGGAATGTATTCGAGATAGTTTTCTAGATTAGAATGTTGTGGAACCAACTAGGGAACAGGCTATTTTAGATCTAGTATTGTGCAATGAGACTGGATTAATTAAAAACCTTGTAGTAAAATAGCCTCTAGGGAACAGTGATCATAGTGTGACAGAATTTTACATTGAATTTAAGAGTGATTTAGTTAAGTTTGAAACTAGGGTCTTAAATCTGAACAAAGCAAACTTGCTAGGTATGAGATGTACACGGCGCTGTAAGAATAGCTGACGTGTCCCTACGGGGAGTAAGCATTCCATTGTACTAGTTACATATGGCAAATAAAATTGAATTGAATTGATGTGACTTGGCTAAGGTAGGTTGGGAAACTAGATTGAAAGGTATTACAGTAGATAAGCCATGGCATATACATTTAAAGAAATAATTCATAATTCACAATCAACAACCCCACGGGAAAAATGGTCCAACCATGGCTAAGAGAAGTTAAAGGTAGTATTAGATTAAAGGAAGAGGCTTATAATGTTGCCAAAAAGAGTGGTAAGCCTGAGGATTGGGGAGATTTTAAAATTCAGCAAAGGAGAACCAAGAAATTGATAAAGAGAGAGAAAATAGAATATGAGAGTAAAGTAGCAAATGACATAAAAACAGATTGTAAGAGCTTCTATAGGTATGTAAAATGGAAGAGATTAGCAAAAATAAATGTGGGTCCCTTACAGGCAGAGGCAGGAGAAATTATAATGGGGAATAAGGAAATGACAGAAGCACTAAACAAATACTTTGTACCTGTCTTTATGGAAAAAGACACAAAATAACATTCCGGAAATAGTGGGAAACCAAGGGTCTAGTGAGAATGAGGAACTTAAAGAAATTAGTATTAGTAAAGAAATAGTAATGGAGAAATTAATAGAACTAAAAGCATGGATTGAGGATTGTTTAATGGACAGAAAACAGAGAGTAGGAATAAACGGGTCATTTTCGGGTTGGCAGGCTGTAACTAGTGGAGTACCGCAAGGATCAGTGCTTGGGCCTCAGCTATTTACAATCTATATCAATGACTTAGATGAAGGGACTGAGTGTAATGTATCCATGCTTGCTGATGATACAAAGTTAGGTGGGAAAGTAAGCTGTGAGGAGGATGCGAAGAGGCTACAAAGGGATATAGACAAGTTAAATGAGTGGACAAGAACATGACAGATGGAATATAATGTGGAGAAATGTGAAGTTATCTACTTTGGTAGGAAAAATAGAAAAGCAAAATATTATTTAAATTATGAGAAATTGGGAAATGTTGGTAGTCAGAGGGACCAGGGTGTCTTTGTACATGAATCACAGAAAGTGCAGCTACAGCAAGCAATTCGGAAAGCAAATGGTATATAGCCTCTATTACAAAAGAATTATTGTATAGGAGTAAAGAAGTCTTACTGCAATTATATAGGGCCTTGGTGAGACCACACCTGGAGTACTGTGTACAGTTTTGGTCACCTTATCTAAGGAAGGATATACTTGCCTTAGAGGAAGTGCAACAAAGGTTTACTAGACTGATTCCTGGGATGGGGGGATTGTCCTTTGAGGAGAGATTGAGTAGAATGAGCCTATGTTCTCTGGAATTTAGAAGAATGAGAGATGATCTCACAGAAACGTATAAAATTCTTAGTGGGCTTGACAGGGTAAATGCTGAGAGGCTGTTTCCCCTGAATGGAAAGCCTAGAACTAATGTTCACAGTCTCAGAATAAGGGGACGGCCACTTAGGACTGAGATGACGAGAAATTTCTTCTCTCAAAGGGTGGTGGATCTTTGGAATTCTCTAAACCAGAAATCCTTGGCTGCTTAGTCATTGAATATATTCAAGACAGAGATCAATAGATTTTTGAATATTAAGGGAATCAAGGGTTATGGGGATAGTGCAGGAAACTGGAGATAAAGTAGAAGATCAGCTATGATCTTATTGAATGGCTGAGCAGGCTCGAAGGGCCAAATGGCCTACTCCTGCTACTATTTCTTATGTTCTTATGGGGGTTAAAATATACAGGCGTACTTGTCCTCCTCCAGTTCTTTCCAACTGCCTGCTGTTATACACCACCTTCTCTTGCAAGAGGGAAGTGCGTTAGTGAGTGTCCTGCAATATGTTTCGGTGATGTGGCTGTCATGTTGAATAGCATGTGTGTGAGCTGTGAGTTGTGGGTGCGCTGCTTGCAACAGTGCTAAGTGTGTGAGGGTGAGGTAAAGCATATGAATATTAGGTAGGTGTGTGATAGCGGTGTAGAGAATTGAGCAGTGGATCAGGCTAGTGGTGCAGTTGGTAAGATATGCCATTTGAAGATGAACTCACTCACCTTGATAACTTGTGTGAGATCGTTAAACTTCTTCCTGCACTTCATCTATGTTTTTGGAGCAACACTCCTGGCATTGACCTCCACCGCTATTTGTTTCCACTGTCTCTTGAACATTTGTTTGGAGGGCCTCCTGCTGCCCCCCCACCCCCCTGTGGATACAGGATATATTTTCTTCTTTCCACCTCTTCAACCAGGACCTCCAGTGCAGTGTCTGGAAACCTTGGTGCTTGCTCTCTCGAATGTTCAGCCATTGCTCAAATTGACTTTTAAGCCCAGATTGACTTTAAAAAAAACTCCTTCTTACAGCCACAATGCACCTCCCCTTTAATAGGTGCAGGCTGCCTTTAAGTAGCGCTAGGCACTCACGATATCGGCTCCCCTGCTGATGCGTGCAGCCAATGAAAAGCACGGGGAGTGCTGACTGCACACAGCAATCATAAAAGATCAGCCAGCACCAATTTAACATGCTGCCTGCAATGCAATGAATCGTGTACCATGATCCCCATGCCCGTTTCCGGGGGTTAGCCAAATTCTCCCCAATATGCCTTAGTTATCTAACCCAGATTTTTAATTTAAAATTTCTTAATTTCCAGATATCCGCTGCAAATATAAAAATAATGATAGCACAGATGGTGAGACCATTCTAATTGTGCACAATCAAATCAAAAAGTGAGTCTTCTTTTTACCTGGTCAGACCTGGTGTTACTGAGCTGAATGAATGAAAGATTTGGAACTGCTATAAATATATTTTTAATAATAATTAATATATAGCTGGATGGGGAGATCAGACTCAGCCAATGTTTAGAAAATGACAGCCTGATAGAATAAATAAATGTATGCTCTTTTCTGGATACTTGCTAAGTAAGAAAAGAGAGGTCATTCTAGCAGGAAAACATATCTGCTTGGAATGCATAATGGAAATTAAGGTTTGTGTTGCACATGATTTCCTAACCTTTTAAATGAGTGGCTTCTGATATGTGCTCCCGGTCGGTGAGGCTCCCCATTAGGAGTGTGCAGTTGGAAAATGACCCTTCAGTTCTTGGTCATGCAGTGTGCGCACAGTAAGTAATCTTGGTGCTTTAGGAATTCCATCTCAAGCACATAAAAATAGTAAGGATGTCAGAGCTCTGAAAGAGACAAACTGTAGATAATAATGCAGCTGAAATTCCTCTGGACACACTCTTAAAAGGTGGTGAAATCATGAGAGTGGGGTGGGGAAAGCACTAGCACTAGCAGGTGGTGAAATCATGAGAGTGGGGTGGGGAAAGCACTAGCACTAGCAGGTTACTCATTCTAATTTGGCACTTTTCTGATGATTCCAAATACCCAAAATATGGCTTATTAAAGCCTTGTTGAGGCTATTAATGAGAACACTAAGGACAATTCTAATTGTACATAATCTAATCAAAAAATGAGTCTTACTTTGCCCAGGTCAGACCTAGTGTTTCTGAGCTGAATGAATGGAAGATTTGGAAGTATTACTAAAGGTATAAGGAGAGGTGTAGGTGTAGCTCACAGCTGCAGTCTGTTAGACAGAAGTAGGACATGCAACATACTCTTGGGAAAGAGGAGAAAAAGATTCTAGTTCGATAATTGGCAGCTTTTCTATTCAACTGTAAAAGAATTCAGCCAGAAATGCCACACTCCCCCACAGGAAATTTTTATTTTTGACACAACTGAATAGAAATGATGCCTTTGGGGAAAAGAAGAGTTGGTGCTGAAACTCCCAAGAAGAACAAGTAGTGTAGCATTGAGTTTCAAGTAGTGCCAAGTGGATGTACATCTTTTCTAGGTGCTTAAGTAATTCATCATGTGCAACTTTTAACCATGAATCATGAGAATTTAGTGATGATTAAGGATTCATCAGAATTCACTAAACAATATATAGTGGCTAAGTACGAGGAGAGGGGAAGCTAATAAATATTCTGCACCTTCAAATTGACCCCAAGGACCCCCCTACACAGTTATCAGCTAGGAATCTATCTCTAGCTGCAAAATAACTTGTCAAGGAGCATATTAATGAGTTTGTTGATAAGAAATTTTTGGCATGGGTTGGAGTCTCGACTGAATGGAACTCTTCCACGGTGAGTGGTAATTAAGGGTATGTGCGGTCTACAGGGACGAATACAGCAACTCACCAAGGTTACTTCCACAGCACCTCTCTATCCTGTGACCTGTTCCACCGAAAAGGACATAAACAGCAAAGTTGCGGAGCATCATCACCTCCAAATTCCCCTCCAATCACCCACCATCCTTACTTGGACATATAGCACCATGCCTTCAGTGTTGCTGGGTCAAAAGCCTGGAATTCTAACACCTTTGTGGAAATATCATCACCATAAGGGCAGCACGGTGGCATAGTGGTTAGCACTGTTGCCTCACAGCGCCAGGGACCCGGGTTCAAATCCGGCCTCGGGTGACTGTCTGTGTGGAGTTTGCACATTCTCCCCGTGTTTGCGTGGGTTTTCTCCGGGTGCTCCGGTTTCCTCCCACAGTCCAAAGATGTGCGGGTTAGGATGATTGGCTATGATAAATTGACCCTTAGTGTTAGGGGGATTAAATACGTGGGGTCACGGGGATAGGGTGGGATATGTGTTGGTGTAGGCTCGATGGGCCGAAATGGCCTCTATCTGCACTGTGGGGTTTCTGTGATAAGGACTGTAATGGTTCAAGAAAAAGATCCACGACCACCTTTTCAGGACAATTATGAATGGGCAATAAATGCAACCTTGCTAACCTCACACACATCTTGAGAATAAATCATTTAAATTAAATCTATTGATGCAAAGCCACTTTAAGAAAGCCTTTAAATGTAGTCACTGCCCATTTCAAACCATAACCAGGTGTTCTGCCTGAGCTAGCAAAGGTGAAGCTATTCACTACTGTTGCTGCAAACAATGGGTTTTAAAATGTTGTATTGGATGAAGAATTGAGTCAGCTGTCTCCCTTTTCAGCACCATTTGGCAGATTCAGAGGGTTGTGCATGCCTTTCAGAATCTCTTAAGCACTTGAGAAATTTCAGCGAATATTTCACGAGGCACTTAAAAATCTGGAAGGTGACACTGTTGTGGCAGATAACATTTTCATCTACAGTATAGACAAACAGGATCACATTCGGAAACGGGAAGCCCTGTTGAAATGATGCCAGCAAAAATGTATTAGCCCGAACAAGGATAAAATAAAGTTCAAGGAACAAAAAGTGAAATACTTGGGCCACAGGTTCTGTGAAGGTGGATGTTAGATGCCTTTTTGCTGGCCTGTTGACTAGAGCATTTCTGGCTCACATGATCAGAAGGTTGACCAGCAAGTTCTGTCTATTGTTAACATCTGCAAACAGAAAGAGGTATGGGAATCGTCAATATGTGGCAATAGTTACCCTTATCTGAGGATGCACTGACAAAAATTAACCAAACTACTGGAGTAGATGAAGATCTGCATTGTTGAGAATGACAATTAATAAAGGATGGTTTGATCCAAGAGAAGTGTCAGAAATGAACAATGAATACAGGCAGAACTGATATTAAAAGCATAATGAGTAGTTATACTATTCCGTATGAGAAAAGGGACAGTGCGCAGGTCACTGAAGCAGTGTCAGAATCCAGGATTGTTTTTGGAGAGCCAGAAAAATGATTAACTGACCTCTGCCGAATAAGGATATAAGGCATCTATAGGTGTGATATATGCAAGCAGTTTCAGGCCACTGGTACCCCTTATAGAATGGAAAAGACGCCCAGTAATGCCATTGGAAGCTTAACAAGGGCAGGTGGTAGATTGGTTTGGAAACCATGTATTAAACAAGAAGATGTGGTAGGGCTGTGCAAATACCATGCAGTAAGGATTTTATCTATCCGTAATTTCATGTGAACTGTTGGACTTTATAGATGATACAAATGTTATTGTTATTAAAGTATTCATAATTAAAAGTTTATTTTCTTTTGAGGATGGAGATATATCAATGGGCCATAATTTGCAACCCCTACGGGTGTGTACAAGGTGCGCACGCGCCCGTAAAGGCAGCGCAAGTTGTGGGTTTAGGCAAGCGCTGCACATGCGCGAAAACCCGCAACTTGCAATCTGTCAAGAATCTTCTTCACCGATCCAACGCATCCCTGGGAAAACGACATCCGCGGGTGGAGAGCTGAGTTATTTGCCCAACTTCTGCCCAGCGAATGCCCATGAAATTCTTACGCCTGGTAAAAGCAGACCTGCTTTTACCAGCGTAAGCGTTTTATAAAACAGAAAACTAAATTTTTTCCAATAATTTATACATTTAAAAACCTGTGAAATAAGGTAAGTTTATTTTTAGCCCCTTTAAAATATGTAAATTTATTTTTCAAAATGTTTTTGTTTTAAATATTTAATTAAATGCCATTTTGATTAATTTTAAATATGTGATTTAAAAAAAATGTATTTGCAGCATACGTGTACATAAGGAATCCCCATAAGTATGAAGGGGAATCCTGTTTCTTTCATTGGTTGGGCCGGCCCAAATGATCCCAGGGGTGCTTGCGAACCACGTGCATCCCTGGGATACGTGGGCCTCTATGCATGTCTACACATAGAGGCCCAGGAGCACGAGTCTCCGTGGATCCCGAGGCAGAAGGTAAGTTTCCACATTTTTTGCTGGTCAGAGGCATCCGCCCACGGGAAGCCTCCAACCGCAAATTCAGGGCCAATATTAGAGTAATTTTATATCAATGATCAAGTTCAGAGAGTTCCCTGATTATTCCCTCTGATCTGGAAGTATTTGTACGATTAACAGCCACATGTAGTTAAGATGAAGAATGAGCATTGACACGTTTTAAGTGATGATATATTTTCTAGTTTGTTACGAGTTGAATTTAATAACAAATGGTACAATCATTATTATTAATATTTAACTGCCTAACTGGGACCACACCTCTTACAACAATAATCTGCTAATTCTAGTCCATCATCATTTTGGATGTAATATGCTGAAGTCAGTGGCAGAAAACCTCCTTTTACATTTTGGCCCAGAAATTCGGGTCTCCACGGGTGAGTACGCACGGGGTACTCACCCGTAGGCCCAATGGAAGTGCCGGTTTCCTGCATGCACTGCGCATGCATGGGAAACTGGCAATTCCGTTCCCCTGAAAGCAGGGGTTCAGAGGTCGAACGCGTGTGTGGGGGAGGCTGCGCGTGCGCATCGAACTTCGTTTTTTTTTACAGGTTTTCCCGGGAAGGTAAGTCTGCAGAATTTAGAAATGTAAAAAGCAGGCATAAGGCCTGCTTTTTACAAGGTAAGTGGTGAATTAATTAAAATTAAAACATTTTTTCCACAGGTTTATTATTTTAAAATCCTTTAAAGCAAGGTAAGTTTATTTTGAGCCCTGTTAGAAAATAAAATTATTTTTTTCAAAAATTTAAATTATTGTTTAAAATGGTTATTTCATGTAATTTATAGTTTATTTAAAAAATGTGATTTTTAAAAAATTTATTTGAAGATTTAGTGATGTTTTGTAAGAAGAAAGGGCCCGTAGTATTTCTAAGTTTGACAGCACTTCCTGTCAGACTTATGAATGGAGCATTCCCTGCTCTGATTGGCTGCCCATGGCCCACATGATCCCAGGGGACGCATCGAACTAACTGCGCCCCTGGGATACGCAAGCACTGCGCGCCGGCAGCTGGACCAGGCCCCGGATCGGAATTCCACAGGGGCCCACAGCTCAACTACCGGCGCGCAAGGTACGTGCAGGTCGGGGGCTTACACCCGCGGGAAGCCCCCGACCTGAATTTCTGGGCCATTACCTCTGGAATAAATATATTTTTGCAAACTTGATCTTCACTCCAGTGACAATTACTACCAAATATTACCATAGTTAAGTAAAACTTTGTTAACTAGTGAAATCTCCATACAAATACTATTTCATATCTAATTCCTCCATACTGTATTATTTCATAAGAAAGTTCACTTCCCTAAGAAATTTCACATTCAGATCCTTAAATATTAATTTTGCAGTTTGTATTGAACAGACAGGCAATAGTTTTTAACATCACACATTAGTATTTTAGTCCTATAATATAGCAAATACCATAAACTGTCAGCTTGGCTAGCACACTTATCTCTTAAATCCCTATTAGACTTAACCACATACTATAAGCTGCCACTTGAGTGCAGTACTGCGGCAGTGCAGCATTGTTGGAGGGGTTCTCCTTTGGATGACATGGTATACTGAGGTTCTTGGTTTTAAAGATCCCCTATCACTATTTGAAGAGGTGCAGGGTGTCCTCGTAAACAATGGCCTGGAATTCGGTGCAATGGCAGGATCAACAACGGAAGCCCTAAGTGAGACTGTTGTGCTCCCTGATCCTCCAGTGGTGAATTAATGCCACAATTTGCTGAAAAAATAATTAGAATACACCACAGCAAGCATAGTGTCAGATTGGGAGGGGCGTAGTCACTGGTCATTGTGCTTTCCATCACTCCATAGACGAATCACATTTTTCAATTTTGATAGATCAAAAGAAATGGTTTGCAAAAAAGTCAGAGTCGGAGTGATTTTCAATTTTTTAAAACAACTAATACTTACAAAGAAAAACAGGTTGGATAACCATGGCTAGCATAGAATCATAGAATGATACAGCACAGAAGGAGGCCATTCGGCCCATTTTGCCTGTGCTGGCTCTTTGAAAGAGCTCTCCAATTAGTCCCACTTCCCTACCCTTTTCCCACAGCCCTGCAAATTTTTACCCTTCAAGTATTTATCCATTTCCCTTTTGAAAGTTACCATTAAATCTGTATCCACCACCCTTCGAGGCAGTGCATTCCAGATCATAACAACTCGCTGCATAAAAACCTTTCTCCTCATCTCGCCTCTGGCTCTTTTGCCAATTACCTTAAATCTGTGTCCTCTGGTTACTTACACTTCTGCCACTGGAAACAGTTTCTCCTTATTTACTCTGTCAAAACCCTTCATGATTTTGAATACCTCTATTACATCTCCCCTTAACCTTCTCTGCTCTAAGGAGAGCAGCCCCAGCTTCTCTGGTCTCTCCACGTAACTAAAGTTTCTCATCCCTGGTACTATTCCAGTAAATTTCCTCTGCACCCTCTACGAGGCCTTGACATGCTTCCTAAAGTGTGGTGCCCAGAATTGGACATGATAGCGGAATTTTTACCTTAGAGTCGGGGCGGGTGCGTGCGGGCCGAGTAGCGGGTCGCCATCATGAAGTTTTCAACAGTGCGTTCTGCACTGCGCGTTTAACTGAATTGGATCAATTGAATGAGTCATGCGGGTTTCCCGGCCAAATAACTGGAGCGGGTCTGATGACATCACCGATGACACGCTTTCAGCGCGGACATTTAAAGGAACCTTGCACACATCACAGTTGAAGGTTGTTGGAGGAGGCTACAGGTGTTTGGGAGAGGTGGCTATTCTTATCTATCGAAGACTTTTGTGAGGGTGCAATGAAGGATGGGGTCACAGCGCCACAAGGCTGCGCCCAGGTTCTCGGATGCCTCCTGGAAGTCCTGGTGCAGGGAGTCAGAGCACGGGGGGAGGCCCTATTCCCTGGTAGTGTCAGGAAGAGAGCAGCCAGTGAAACCAAGAGGGCATGGCTGGAGATCGCACAAGAAGTGATTTACTGATCTCATGAGGTCAGGAAAGGTGAGTACAATGCCACACTCAACTACATCCTGATGTGCGTGTCACCCCAACCCCTCACTCTGCCTTCCCAAGCCTACTCCTGCACATCACTCCTCACACCAACCTACCTTGCAGGTTTCACCCATCCCTCTCTGTCTATGCACCTACTCACATCCCCATCTGACTAACCACCACTGACTCTTACCCTCACCCTACTGCATTCATGGAAAGTGACACCACAGAAGGAGGCAATTTGGCAATGTTATGCCATTCCCTCATAGTCACCCTCCACTGTAAGCATCAGTGCAGGCCCCAAGGATTTTTTTTGTATCAGACATTTTGTATGATTGTTACTGCTGATTGAGCAGCAGCCTGTTTGGAGAAGATGGGAGGGGCCCAGGTGTTCGTGATGGACAGGAGATTCCAGCCAGGCCTACAAACTGATTATGGGAGAATGTCTGAGCAGACAGAGTTCTCTGGACGCATATGGTAATGGGCAGAAGATGGAGGGCCATTGTAAATGAATGGGAAACCACTTAACCCAGGACTGGGTGAGAAGTGCGGCCCATCATCTGCCATTAACACCAGCACCTAGATGAGATAGCCCCGAAAGGCTGGAACCAGACAAAGGAGGGCCATTGGAAACTAATGGGAAACCACTTAACCCGGGATCAGGTAAGAAGTGCAGCCCATCATCTGCTGAAAGGCGGGAAACCAGACAAAGAAGGGTGATTAAAAAGACATCACTGCACTACACAGACCTTAATTAACTTTTAGGGTATAAGAGAAGGCAACTTTGGCCATTCTCTCTCTCACTTGCTCTCGCCTTCGCGTGCCCTCATCTTTGAACCAAGAACCGAGCACTCCATATGAGACAAAGATAAGAAACCACCACGAGCGACAAGAGCCTCGCCATACTCTTCGACTGTAGGAATGAACCTCGAAACTGGGACTTGGATACTGCATCGGCGATACGGAACCAGGAGACACGTCCTATACAGGGGAGCAGCGAGCAAGAAAACGAAAAATCGGGGTGAGCATTGTCCAAGCCCACGCATCATTAAGACCACCAGTACTGTGTAAGGGGGTGTTGTGTGTCCCAACCAATCCAGAGGGGCCTAGTGCGGAGGTTCTGTGTGTATTATATAGTGTGGGACAAGTCCATGTTATACTCTGTATAGCAACGCAGTGTGATTTTAGGCGTCTTAATAGGAGACAAGGGCCTGTTTGACGGGCCAAGTTGTATTGTTGTACTGTTTGTTTTACGCCACCAGGCATTTTACGTACTAGTGGCGGGTCTGTGTGTTCACCTTAGTAAACACCGCATGGTTGAGTCTGAAAAGCTTGTCTGTGTTCCAATCCTGTTCACTGTAATTCCTGTTGTCTAGAACTAAGTAGGAGAGGTGATTCAAACCACCAAGGCAAACCACCTACACTACAGATGTAGCCCATCCATCCCTTATACTCATTACATCACTCTCACTCAAAGTTCTTTCTTTCCCTTCTTGCAGAAGAGAGTGCCGAACAGGAGAGAAAGAGAAAGAAATGGAGGTGGGCCGCCAATATACAGTAACTTGATGCCAGCAGAGGAGGATGCGCTCGAAATAAGTGGAGTGGCAGAGCTGCTGGCAGTGGGAGATGGAGAGAGGGGGACCTCCGAGCAGCCTGGTGACAGAATTAAATATCCCACATGGCATACAACAGTCACTCATGGTGACTGATATCAGCAGCCAGTGAAATATTATCATGTGCATAATGGTAACGTCACACATTCTTATCATAAGACTTCTAATTCACGTCTTTACTCTCCCACAGGTTCATCCAGTGCCTCCCCAACTGTTCAGCCAGAGGAGGAAGATGACTCCTCAGAGGAAGCTCCATTCTCTTGAGTTTTTTTTTTATTCGTTCCTGGGATGTGGGCATCGCTGGCAAGGCCAGCATTTATTGCCCATCCCTAATTGCCCTTGAGAAGGTGGTGGTGAGCCACCTTCTTGAACCCTGCAGTCCGTGTGGTGAAGGTACTCCCACAGTGCTGATAGGGAGAGAGTTCCAGGATTTTGACCCAGTGACGATGAAGGAACGGCGATATATTGCCAAGTCAGGATGGTGTGTAACGTGGAGGGGAACCTGCAGGTGATGGTGTTCCCATGTGCTTGCTGCTCTTGTCCTTCTAGGTGGTAGAGGTCGTGGGTTTGGGAGGTGCTGCTGAAGAAGCCTTGGCAGAGTATCTTGTAGATGGTACACACTGCAGCCACGGTATGCCAATGGTGGAGGGAGTGAATGTTTAAGCTGGTGGATGGGGTGCCAATCAAGCTAGCTGCTTTGTCCTTGATGGTGTTGAGCTTCTTGAGTGTTGTTGGAGCTGCATTCATCCAGGCAAGTGGAGAGTATTCCATCACACTCCTGACTTTGGGGGAGTCAAGAGGTGAGACACTTGCCGCAGAATACCCAGCCTCTGACCTGCTCTTGCTGCCACAATATTTATGTGGCTGGTCCAGTTAAGGTTCTGGTCAATGATGACCCCCAGGATGTTGATGGTGCAGGAATCGGTAATGATAATGTCGTTGAATGTCAATGGACGGTGGTTAGACTCTCGCTTGTTGGAGCTAGTCATTGCCTGGTGGTGCGAATGTTATTTGCCACTTATCAGCCCAAGCCTGAATGTCGTCCAGGTCTTGCTGCATGCGGGCATAGACTGCTTCATTATCTAGGGAGTTGTGAATGGCACTGAACACTGTGCAGTCATCAGCGAACATCCCCACTTCTGACCTTATGATGGCGGGAAGGTTATTGATGAAGCAGCTGAAGATGGTTGGGCCTAGGACACTGCCCTGAGGAACTCCTGCAGCGATGTCCTGGTGCTGTGATGATTGACCTTCAACCACCACAACTATCTTCCTTTATGCTAGGTATGACTCCAGCCAGTGGAGAGTTTCCCCCCTGATTCCCTGGGTTCACCGACAGCAGACCCATGCGCGCCCAGCACCAGCGCAGATACATGCACGTCGGTAGGTCCTGCAAGACATAGAATAGTGTTGTCACCTGATGTCTCACACGTCACAAATGAGTAAGAGCAGATGGTGGAGGCAGGGACAGCAGTGGAGAGTCCTCGCCGGAGGGCGCAGGACACTCCAAACTCTGCTCAGCTGGATGTAGATGCTGAACCTCGGGGGCCGTTGACAAAGAGGATGATTCTGGAGCAGCAACAAAGGTGTGAGGCTCTGGCAGCTTTTCTAGCCGTGATGTGCATGACTGTACAGAGAATGAAGAAGTTCATCTCCAACATGAGCAGCACCATATCGCAGGCGATGGCGACGATGTGCTGTTCCATGGAAAGGATGGCCACCTGCACAGAGCAGCTAAGGCGCCAGTCAAACGAGAACATGCTTGCTGTGAACAACACATTGCAGACTCTTATTGAACCAATCTCTAGAAAGAATAGCAACATAGACTTGGGCATTCATCGCCCCACTGATGTGCAGCAGGGTGCTCTCCGGCTCCTTGCTAGCAGGGAAGTGTGGGTGGCCCATGAGAGGGATGATGGTGAGAGGGGACATGGAAGTGGGGGCTCTGCTCAAAGCACTCCCACTTCTCCGTTGCCTCCCCCTCAGTCAGATCCCCACATGCTGCCTCGGATTCCGATGGCCGAGTCTGCTCCTGCACAGTTGCAGAAGGAGCAGTCTTTGGCAGGGCCCTCACAGGCTCCAAAACCCAGAGGACATTGGCCAAAAGTGTCAAAGCAGTCACAGCAGAGAAGTGAGCAGCCTGCCTCTACCTCTGCTGAAGCCACAGGGGTAGCACCTTGTAGAAGCACGGATAAATGTAAAAAGACACAATCCTAGATGCACAAGGGTATGCACATGGGTGTTTGCCAAAATGTTAGTGTAAGTTTCAGTTCTATTTGTGATGCACATACATTTTTTTCTTTGCACCACTTTCCCGTCTTGTCCATTTTTACCTGCTACATGAGAATTGGTCTTGTCACTTGGAGTGAATGGTGAGACATTACTTAACCTCGAGCAATGGGTGCGTGTGTGACAGGAATGGTTTGGTCATTTTAGGACTGCTTTGTGTTGTTGGTGGCGGATGGCAGGGTGGGGGGGAGGGGAAGTTGGTACAGCATCTTGGTGCCATATGAGCGTTCTGGTGCAACTTAACTAAATCCAGTCATTATGAGGCCATTCCAGGCCTCCTGGGCAGCAATGTGCACTGCTGCTGGTGCCATCTCCACCTCAGGATCCTCCTCTGCCTTGCATTCCACCTGCTCCTCCTCTGAAGTGGCTGAGCACTCTGCGCCTTGCTCCTCCTGCAGCTCCAATCCCTGCTGCTGCATTATTTTGAGCAGCGCGCAGCATACGACGAAGATTTTGGAGACCCTGACTGGTGCGTATTGACGGGCTCCTCCAGATCTGTCAAGGCATCTGAAGCACATCTTCAGCATGCCAATTTCTTGCTCTGATACATCTGGTCTGCATGTGGATTTCATTATAGTGCTCCTCAGCCTCATTGCTTGGCATCCTCAAGGGTGTCATCAGCCACGTCTTCAGTGGATAGCCTTTGTCTCCAAGCAGCCAGCTGGTAAGTCTGTTCAGAGGTGCGAAGAGCTGAGGGAGGGTGGACTGGCACAGGATGAAAGAGTCATGACAGCCCCCAGGGAAACTGGCGTACACATGCATGATGATCTTTTTATGGTTGCAGACGAGCTGCACATTGAGGGAGTGGAAGCCCTTGCTGTTCACAAACACTCCTGGGTGATGTGGGACTGCCTTGATGGGCACATGTGTGCAGTCAATGATGCTCGGCACTTGTGGGAAGCCAGCCAGAGCCGCAAAGCCAAGTGCCTGCTCAGTCTGACTGGCTTCATCAGTGGCAAAGTGTATATAAGTGGCTGAGTTGTGAAACATGGCATCAGTCACCTGGGTGATGCATCTGTGGGTGGCCGACTGTGAGATCCTGCAAATGACTGCTGCAGATCCCTGGAAGGAGCCTGAGGTGAAGAAGGTGAGGGCGGTGGTGCCTTTGACAGCCACTGGTAAGGCGTGTCCACCAGGTGCTCTGGGCAGCAGGCCTTCTTCCATCATACTACAAATGTCTGCTATGACCTGGTGCAATAGCCTGAGCCTCCTTTGGCACTGCTGCTCAGTAATGTTCAGGAAGCTCATCCTCTCCTGTAAACCCTGTATTGCGGGTATTGCCTCCGGCGCGGTGCACCCCTGTGCTGAAGGGTCTCTCAACGAGCAGTTAACTACTTCAATAAGGTCGCCTGTGTCTCCCGAGCGGGTCCATGGCGCACTTCGAAACGCGGCCCAGTTAAGTGCGGAAGTCAGTGGGATGAAGGCGGGTTCCTGATGCACTGTCAATTTCAGCACTTTTAACTGCCAACCCGCCCCCAAACCCACATGCTCTCCAATGTGAAAATTCCAACCAATATTCCAGCTGGGGTCTAACCAGTGATTTATAAAGGTAAGCATAACTTCCTTGCTTTTGTACACTATGGGTGTAATTTTAAACTTCCACGTTGTGTGGGAAAGGTTCGGGAGGGGGGTAAATCAGCAAATTTGCAAAACCCAACCCCAACCCACCATGAACTTCCATTTTAACCGCCTCTGGTTTCGGGGCATCTGAGCGAATCACTCTGGAAAGGTAGGTCAGTAATTATTATATGTAAATGAGGCTCAGCTCCTGAAATGTTGACAACAATTTGAATTTAACGCCACCTACACTGGTTTCCCAGGACTCGGGAAATCCAGCAGCTAAATGGAGGTGGGTGCAGCCGGATCCAGCAGGTAAGCACTTTTTATAGCACTGCTTGTGGGCCAGGAGGAGGCGTGCTCCCCCGGCCCCTCAAGCAAACCTTCTGCCACGGTCTGCCAACCACCCCCTCTTCAAATTCGCGATGATTTCCAGCCCCCCTCCCTTCCGATTGCCAGTCCGACCCACCCTCGTGAACCCCACAATGTTTACCAGTCCCCTTCCCTCCCAATTGTCAGTTCAACACCCCACACCTCCAACCACTTGACAGAAGACAGTAGTTATAAGGACTGATGGAAGTGGCCAGCAGGACCTCAATGAGGCTGTTGCCCACAGACTTGGTAAGCCTTCTTGATACAATTTGTATTGTTGAATGTTTTGCATTGATGAAGATCCTTTATTGTACTGTCCTATGAGAATGAACGGTCCCCAGCTCCAGCCTTCTACCGCTTTACGTCCTGCCCGGCAGCCAACCAGCCTGTCAATGGGGCTGACTGTCAGGCCGGAAACAGAGTTAAAAAATGATGATGAGGTCCTGCCGTGACATTCGGCAGAACCTCCGCG
Organism: Somniosus microcephalus; assembly: GCF_052327205.1. NCBI lineage: Eukaryota > Metazoa > Chordata > Chondrichthyes > Squaliformes > Somniosidae > Somniosus > Somniosus microcephalus. The sequence continues at coordinate 75,106,915 of NC_140988.1, read as the reverse complement.
ATCCCAGCATTTGATGAACGTCCCCCCTGAAACATGCTCCCCCATTTCCTCTCCGCCTCCCTGTAAATATGCTTCTATTTATAAAGCCAAGGATCCATATGCTTTTTTTAGCAGCCTTCTCAACATTTCCTGTCACCATCAGAGATTTGTGTACATCCACCCCCAGGTCTCCTTGTTCCTGCACCCCATTTAAAGTTGTTCCATTTAGTTAATACTTCCTGTCCTAATTCTTCCTACTTATATGCTCCACTTCACACTTCTGCGTTAAACCCGGCAGCTAAAGGGAGGTGAGGACAGTTGTGTGGAAGAGGTAAGTGCCTTTCCAGCACTGCTAGTGGGCCAAGAGGAGCAGGAGTGCTAACTTCCAGCGATCAGACCCCAATCCCCTCAATCAGACCACAATCCCCGTGATCAGACCCTCACCCCCGTGCTCAGACACCCACCCCCGTGATCAGACCCCCCCCGCGATCGGACCCCCACCCCCGCGATCAGACCCCCACACCTGCGATTAGACCCCCCCCACGATCAGACCCTCACCTCCGCAATCAGACCCTCACCCCCGCGATCAGACCCCCACACCTGCGATTAGAACCCCCCCACGATCAGACCCTCACCCCCGCAATCAGACCCTCACACCCGCGATCAGACCCTCATCCCCGCAATCAGACACTCAGACCGTGATCAGACCCACCCCGCGATCAGATCCTCACCCCCGCAATCAGACCCTCACCCTGGCGATCGGACACCCACCCCCGCGATCAGAATCCCACACCTGCGATTAGACCCCCCCCGCGATCAGACCCTCATCCCCGCAATCAGACCCTCACACCCGCGATCAGACCCTCATCCCCGCAATCAGACACTCAGACCGTGATCAGACCCACCCCGCGATCAGACTCTCACCCCCGCAATCAGACCCTCACCCCCATGATCAGACCCCCAACCCCGCGATCAGACCCCCACACCTGCGATTAGACCCCCCCCGCGATCAGACCCTCACCCCCGCAATCAGACCCTCACCCCCGCGATCAGACCCCCACACCTGCGATTAGAATCCCCCCGCGATCAGACCCTCACCCCCGCAATCAGACCCTCACCCCCGCGATCAGACCCCCACCCCCGCGATCAGACCCCCACACCTGTGATTAGACCCATCCCACGATCAGACCCTCACCCCCGCAATCAGACCTTCACCCCGGCGATCGGACCCCCACCCCCGCGATCAGACCCTCATCCCCACAATCAGACAGTCAGACCGTGATCAGAACCTCACTCTGGCGATCGGACCCCCACCCGCACGATCAGACCCTCCCCCAGCGCTCAGACTCTCACCCCGCGATCAAAACCTCACCCCCACGATCAGACCCCCACCTCCGCGATCAGACCCCCAGCCCTGCGATCGGACCCCCACCTCCGTGATCAGATGCTCACACTCGCGATCGGACCCCCAGCCCCGCGATCGCACCCTCACCCCCGCAATCAAACCTGCACCCCAGCGATCAGACCCCCAGCCCCGCGATCGGACCCCCACCTCCGCGATCAGACCCTCACACTTGCGATTGGACCCCCAGCCCCGCGATCGCACCCTCACCCCCGCAATCAAACCCTCACCCCAGCGATCAGACCCCCACCTCCGCGATCAGACGCACACCCCTGCGATCGGACCCTGACCCCCGTGATCAGAACCTCCCTCACGTTCAGATCCTCAGCCCCGCGATCAGACACTCACCCCCACGATTGGACCCTCACCCTCACGATCGGACCCTCACGATCGGACCCCCACCCCCGCAATCGGACCCCCATCCCCCGCGATCGGACCCTCACCACCGCGATTGGACCCTCGCCCCTGCGATAGGACCTCCACCCTCGCGATCGGACCCCCACCCTCGTAATCGGACCCCCAGCCCCGTGATCGGACCCTCACCCCCGCGATCGGACCCCAAGCCCCCGCGATCGGAACCCCCCCTCCACGATCGGACCCTCACCCCCGCGATCGAACCCTCACCTACGGAATCAGACCCCCCTCCACAATCGGACCCTCACCCCCGCGATCGGACCCTCACCCACGGGATCAGACCCAACTCCACGATCGGACCCTCACCCCCGCGATCAGACCCCCCAACACGATCAGACCCACACCATCGTGATCGGACCCCCACCCCCACGATCGGACCCCCGCCCCCCGCGTTCGGACCCTCACCCCCGCGATCGGACCCTCACCCTCGCGATGAGAACGTCGCCCCCGCGATCGGACACTCACCCCCGCGATCGGACCCCCTACCCCCACGACTGGACCCCCTGCCCCGCGATCAGACCCCCAACCCCGCGATCAGACCCTCACCCCCGCGATCATACCCCACTCCGCGATCGGACCCACACCCTCGCGATCGCACCCTCACCCCCGCAATCAAACCCTCACCCCAGAGATCAGTCCCCACCTCTGCGATCAGATGCACACCCCTGCGGTCGGACTTTCACCCCCACGATCAGACCCACCTCCGCGATCAGACCCTCACCACCGCGATCAGACCGCCCCCCGTGATCAGACCCCCCTCCGCGATCAGACATTCACCCCCGCGAACAGACCCTCACCCCCGCGATCGGACCCCACACCCCGCGATCGGACCACCACCCCCCGCGATCGGACCCTCACCCCCACAATCGGACCCTCACCCCTGCGATCAGACCCTCACCCCCACGATCAGACCCCACAACACGATCAGACACTCGCCCTCGCGATCGGACCCCCGCCCCCGCGATTGGACCCCCACCCCCCGCGATCGGACCCTCACCCCCGCGATCAGACCCCCACCCTCACAATCAGACCCTCACCCTTGCAATCGGACCCTCACCCCCGCGATCGGACCCTCACCCCCGCGATCGGACCCTCACCCCCGCGATCGGACCCTCACCCACGGGATCAGACCCCCCTCCATGATCGGACCCTCATCCCTGCGATCGGACCCTCACCCCCACGATCAGACCCCCACCCCCGCGATCGGACGCTCACCACCGTGATCAGACCCCCCCCGCGATCATGCCCCACCCCTGCGATCGGACCCTCACCCCCACGATGAGAACGTTGCCCCCGCTATTGGACACTCACCCCCGCGATCGGACCCCCTACCCCCGCGACCGGACCCCCTGCCTCGCGATCAGACTCCCAACCCCGCGTTCAGACCCTCACCCCCGCGATCGGACCCCCTACCCCCGCGACCGGACCCCCTGCCCCGTGATCAGACCCCCAACCCCGCGATCAGTCCCTCACCCACGTGATCGGACCCCCCTTCGCGATCATACCCCGCTCCGCGATCGGACCCCCACCCCCGTGATCAGACCCTCACACCCCGCGATCGGACCCTCACACCCGTGATCGGACCCTCACACCCCGCGATCGGACCCTCAGCCCCACAATCAGACTCTCACCCCCCGCGATCGGACCCTCACACCCGTGATCGGACCCTCAGCCCCACAATCAGACTCTCACCCCCCGCGATCGGACCCACACCCCTGCGATCAGACCCTCACCCACGCGATCGGACCCCCACCCCCCCGCGATCGGACCCTCAGCCCCGCGATCGGACCCCAGCCCTGCGATCGGACCCCAAGCCCCGCGATCGGACCCCCACCCCTGCGATCAGACCCTCACCCATGCGATCGGACCCCCACCCCCCGCGATCGGACCCTCAGCCCCGCGATCGGACCCCCAGCACTGCGATCGGACCCTTACCCCCGCGATCGGACCCCCAGCCCTGCGTTCGGACCCTTACCCCCGCGATCGGACCCCCAGCCCCGTGATCGGACCCTTACCCCCGCGATCGGACCCCAAGCCCCGCGATCAGACCCTCACCACCGCGATCGGACTCCCCTCCACGATCGGACCCTCACCCCCACAATCGGACCCTCACCCACGGGATCAGACCCCCTCCACAATCGGACCCTCATCCCTGCGATCGGACCCCCTACTCCTGCGACCGGACCCCCTCCCCCATGATCAGACACCCAACCCCGCGATCAGGACCCCACCCCCGCGAGTGGACCCCCACACCCGCGATCGGACCCTCAGCCCCCGCGATCAGACCCCCACCCCCGCGATTGGACCCCCACCCCCGTGATCAGACCCGCATCCCCCGCGATCGGACCCTCACACCCGCGGTCAGAATCTCACCCACGCGATCAGATCCTCCCCCGCGATCAGACCCTCCCCCACTATCAGACCCTCACCCCTGCGATCAGACCCTCACCCCCGCGATTGGACCCTCACCCCTGCGATCGGACACTCACCTCCGCGATCGGACCCTCACCCCCCGCAGTCAGAACATCACCCCCGCGATCAGACCCTCACCCCCACGATCAGACCCCCAACTCTGCTATCAGACCCTCACCCCCGCGATCAGACCCTCCCCCCGTGATCAGACCCCCACCCCCGCGATCGGACCCTCACCCCTGCGATCGGACACTCACCTCCGCGATCGGACCCCCACCTCCGCGATCAGACCCTCACCCCCGCGATCAGACCCTCACCCCCCGCGGTCAGACCCTCACCCCTGCGATCGGACCCTCACCTCCGCGATCAGACCCTCACCCCTGCGATCGGACCCTCACCCCCCCGCGGTCAGAACATCACCCCCGCGATCAGACCCTCACCCCCGCGATCAGACCCTCACCCCCACGATCAGACCCTCACCCCCGCGATCAGACCCTCCCCCCGTGATCAGACCCTCACCCCCGCGATCAGACCCTCACCCCCCGCGGTCAGACCCTCACCCCTGCGATCGGACCCTCAGCCCCCGCGATCAGACCCTCAGCCCCCGCGATCAGACCCCCACCCCCGCGATTGGACCCCCACCCCCGTGATCAGACCCGCATCCCCCGCGATCGGACCCTCACACCCGCGGTCAGAATCTCACCCACGCGATCAGATCCTCCCCCGCGATCAGACCCTCCCCCACTATCAGACCCTCACCCCTGCGATCAGACCCTCACCCCCGCGATTGGACCCTCACCCCTGCGATCGGACACTCACCTCCGCGATCGGACCCTCACCCCCCGCAGTCAGAACATCACCCCCGCGATCAGACCCTCACCCCCACGATCAGACCCCCAACTCTGCTATCAGACCCTCACCCCCGCGATCAGACCCTCCCCCCGTGATCAGACCCCCACCCCCGCGATCGGACCCTCACCCCTGCGATCGGACACTCACCTCCGCGATCGGACCCCCACCTCCGCGATCAGACCCTCACCCCCGCGATCAGACCCTCACCCCCCGCGGTCAGACCCTCACCCCTGCGATCGGACCCTCACCTCCGCGATCAGACCCTCACCCCTGCGATCGGACCCTCACCCCCCCGCGGTCAGAACATCACCCCCGCGATCAGACCCTCACCCCCGCGATCAGACCCTCACCCCCACGATCAGACCCTCACCCCCGCGATCAGACCCTCCCCCCGTGATCAGACCCTCACCCCCGCGATCAGACCCTCACCCCCCGCGGTCAGACCCTCACCCCTGCGATCGGACCCTCACCTCCGCGATCAGACCCTCACCCCTGCGATCGGACCCTCACCCCCCCGCGGTCAGAACATCACCCCCGCGATCAGACCCTCACCCCCGCGATCAGACCCTCACCCCCACGATCAGACCCTCACCCCCGCGATCAGACCCTCCCCCCGTGATCAGACCCTCACCCCCGCGATCAGACCCCCAACTCCGCTATCAGACCCTCACCCTCGCAATCAGACACCTACCCACACGATCAGATCCTCCCCCACGTTCCGACCCCCCCAGCAGTCGGACCCCTACCCCCGCGATCAGACCCCCATCCCCTCGAGCGGACGCCCACCCCCGCGATCAGACACTCACCCCTGCGACCGGACCCCCTCCCCCGCGATCAGACCCTCAACCCCGCGATCAGACCCTCACTCCCACAATCAGACCCTCACCCCCGCGAACGGACCCCCACCCCCGCGATCGGACCCCCACCCCCGCGCTTGGACCCTCAGACAAAAGGTAAATCGCGCTTGACTAATCTACTGGAATTTTTTGAGGATGTAACTGGTAAAATAGATATGGGAGAACCAGTGGATGTGGTGTATCTGGACTTTCAGAAGGCTTTCGATAAGGTCCCGCATAAGAGACTGACGTGTAAAGTTAAGGCACATGGGATTGGGGGTAAGGTATTGACTTGGATAGAGAACTGGTTGGCAGACAGAAAGCAAAGAGTTGGAATAAACGTTTTTTTTTCCGAGTGGCAGGCAGTGACTAGTGGGGTGCCGCAGGGATCGGTCCTTGGACACCAGCGATTCACAATATAAATGATCTTGACAAGGGAACTAGATGTAATATCTCCAAGTTTGCAGACGACACAAAGCTGGGTGGGCGTGTGTGCTGTGAGGAGGATGCTGAGAAACTCCAGGATGATTTGGACAGGTTGGGTGATTGGGCAGAAGCATGGCAGATGCAATATAACGTGGATAAATGCGAGGTTATCCACTTTGGTGTCAAAAACAGGAAGGCAGATTATTATCTGAATGGCAATAGATTGGGAGAAGGGGAAGTGCAATGAGACCTGGGTGTCCTTGTGCACCAGTCGCTGAAGGTAAGCATGCAGGTGCAGCAGGCGGTTAAGAAGGCAAATGGTATGTTGGCCTTCGTAGCGAGAGGGTTTGAGTACAGGAACAAGGATGTCTTACTGCAGTTGTACAGGGCCTTGGTGAGACCACATCTTGAGTATTGTGTGCAGTTTTGGTCGCCTTATCTGAGGAAGGATGGTCTTGTCATGGAAGGAGTTCAGCGAAGATTCACCAGGCTGATACCTGGGATGGCAAAATGATGTATGAGGAGAGATTGGGTCGATTGGGCTTATACTTGCTGGAATTTAGAAGAATGAGAGGGGATCTCATTTAAACTTATAAAATTCTGACAGGACTGGACAGACTAGATGCAGGAAGGATGTTCCCGATGGCTGGGGAGTCCAGAACCAGGGGTCACAGTCTAAGGATAAGGGGTAAGCCATTTAGGACAGAAATGAGGAGGAATTTCTTCACCCAGAGAGTGGTGAGCCTGTGGAATTCCCTACCACACAAGACAGTTGAGGCCAATTCATTAAGTATATTCAAGAAGGATTTAGATATATTTCTTAAGGCTAAAGGGATCAAGGGATATGGGGAGAAGGCAGGGACAGGGTACTGAATTTGAATGATCAGCCATGATCGCATTGAATGGCGGCGCAGGTTCGAGGGGCCGAATGGCCTACTCCTGCTCCTATCTTCGATGTTTCTATGTTTCACCCCGCGATCAGACTCTAACCACTGCGATCGGATCCCCCCCATGATCGGACCTTCACCCCCAACGATCGGACCCTCACCCGCACTATCGGACCCTCACCCCCGCGATCAGACCCTCACCCCCGCGATCAGACACCCGCCCCCGCGATCAGACTCTCACCCCCACGATCAGAACCCCACCCCCGTGATCAGACCCTCACCCCCGCGATCGGACCCTCACCCCCACGATCGGACCCTCAACCCCGCGATCGGACTCTCACCCCCACGATCAGACCCTCAACCCCGCGATCGGACCCTCACCCCCACGATCAGACCCTCAACCCCGCGATCGGACCCTCACCCCCGCGATCGGACCCTCACCCCCGCGATCGGACCCTCACCCCCGCGATCGGACCCTCACCCCCGTGATCGGACCCTCACCCCCCGCGATCGGACCCTCACCCCCGCGATCGGACCCTTACCCCCGTGATCGGACCCTCACCCCCGTGGTCGGACCCTCACCCCCGCGATCAGAACCTCACCCCCACGATCAGACCCCCGCCCCCGCGATCAGATCCTCACACCCACGATCAAACCCTCCCCGCGATCGGACCCCCACCCCCGTGACACCCGCGTTCAGCCCCCCACCCCCGTGATCAGAACCTCACACCCGTGATCAGCGGCCCAAACTCGTGATCGGACCCTCACCCCCGTGATCATATCCTCACCCCCGCGATCAGACCCTCACCCCTGCGATCAGACCCTCCCCCCCGCGATCAGACCCTCCCCCCCGCGATCAGACCCTCCCCCCCGCGATCTGACCCTCCCCCCACGATCGGACCCTCACCCCCGCGATCTGACCCTCCCCCCACGATCGGACCCTCACCCCCACGATCGGACCCTCACCCCCCGCGATCGGACCCTCACCCCCCGCGATCGGACCCTCACCCCCCGCGATCGGACCCTCACCCCCGCGATCCGACCCTCACCCCCGCGATCCGACCCTCACCCCCGCGATCCGACCCTCACCCCCGCGATCTGACCCTTACCCCCGCGATCCGACCCTTACCCCCGTGATCGGACCCTCACCCCCGCGATCAGAACCTCACCCCCACGATCAGACCCTCACCCCCACGATCAGACCCCCGCCCCCTCGATCAGATCCACACCCACGATCAAACCCTCCCCGCGATCGGACCCCCACCCACGTGATCAGACCCCCACCCCCGTGACACCCGCGTTCAGGCCCCCACCCCCATGATCAGAACCTCACACCCGTGATCAGCGGCCCAAACCCGTGATCAGACCCTCACCCCCGCGGTCAGACCCCTACCCCCACGATCAGAACCCCACCCCCGTGATCATATCCTCACCCCCATGATCAGACCCCCCACGATCAGATCCTCACCCACGCGATCGGACCCCCACCCGTGATCAGATCGTCACCCCCGCGATCAGACCCCCCCGTGATCAGACCCCACCCCCGCAATCCAACCCTCACCTCGCGTTCGGACCCCCACCCCCACCCCCACAATCGGACCCTCAACCCCACGATCAGACACCCCCTGCGATCGGACCCTCGTCCCATGATTGGACCCCCACCCCTGCGATCAAACCCGCATCCCCACGTGGGCATCAATGAGGCGGCCGTGGTGCTGCCCACCTCTTGGTTTGCAACTCCTGGCTTCCCCTTTATCAGGTGTAAAGTGGATGGCTGCTGGTTGAATTTCTCCCCCAAAGTTCCAGATGACAGTCTGCACACAATTTGGCAGCTGCAGAATGCTTTGTCATTGATAGCAGCACGTTACATTTCTAGTAAAGAATAATAAAGTGCAGCTACAGCAATTTGATTCTTTGTGGCATAAACATGTAGGTCTATGAAAGGCGAACAACTCAGCTGCAATGCTACCCTAATCATGATCTGGTTATTTGCAGAAGTTGGACAACTTTATCTAGTCTAAAATGATTTAGCCAGAACTAAAATGAGGTAGTTTTACCAATTAATTAAAAGTGGAGGAGGGTGTTTTTAAACCTGGAGCCACCGAAAGCTGGCCATTTGGGACTTTAACCTGCTCAACTGTGGAAGCAGCAAGGACATGCGCCCAAAGCCCACGCGGTCCTTTTAAGCATTAGGGCATGTCGGGTCCCAATGATGTCATTGGGACTTGACTGCAGGTTTAACTCAACAGCCTGAGCAGGAAGTGGCAGTGAGTTTCCCACCAGGCCAGCCCAGCAAAGAAGTGGATTGGGGATAGACGAAGACCAAAAAGGTAATTAAAAAAAAATACTTTCCTTATGGGGGCAGGAGGGGCTGGACCTGGTCTCAGAGGATGGCTTCCAGGCTGCGGGATTTTCTGCTGCTTCCTGCCGGCTTTGGGTGGGACATTGACAAGTGGGACTTAAATGAGGCCCGGGAGTTAAACTACCGCGGCCTCATTCTGGTGCAGTGGATGTGTTTCTAACTCACAACGCTACTCGCCTGCCGAAAACTGGCCCAGAGGGCTACAGTATTGCAGCACTGTGTGGATACGGGCTTTATAGAATATTGGAATTGCACACTGGGTAGGGACTGAGATTTCTTGAACATTGCTATTATTCTACCAGCTTTTCAACCATCTTCACTGCCTGTTGGCCACAGCCTAGCTCAGATGTGGTTATCAAACTAATAATCTTGGAGTTTGTAACTGAAGAAAGCTTAATCCCATTGTACAGGGAAGTATGCATGCAATATCATGGATAAGCTTTCATGACAGTCATTGACTTCTGTTCTCTCAATGCATAGGTCAGCTCATTATTCAATGCTATCCATATCTGGCCGAACAGATCTAGTGATTGCTTGTCTTTGCATATCAAAGACTCCATTAAAGGTGGTATATTCACTGAAAAGAACATCACTTTTTATGACATTTTCCATTGATGGAGATAAAGAGTGAGCAAGCATCTGAGAAACTCTTATGTAGGCATTGCTATAGGAAGATAACGATTCATTTATCATGATCCAATGTTTGCTTCTGCAGAGGACATCAGAGCATAAAAGCTTTGTGGAGCTTTGCTGGGGAATTGCTATCTTATTCTTTTGGAAAAGTAGGCACGTAAAACTATAATTTTAGTTACTTAAAGGTATCATGCCAAGGAATTCAGTGCAAAATATGGAATTTAGTCAGTTTAATGAACAGAAAATGTTTATTATACAAAGTAATTATATTTTAGCATAGGTTCTTGTGTTAATATATCCTATAGACCACCTGCAGCATTGTGCATTACAAGTATACGTATGGTCTGTGCAGTGCACTACAAATACATCCTTAGTCATCAAAACTAACAGGACCTCTGTTATGAGATGCACATACAATATACAATAGCTAATATATCTTGTCTAGATGTATGAAATAAAAGCATTAAAAAAACAATTTGAGATTAAACGCTAGAGACATTCATTTGCTTCCCTTTCGTCTTCACTTTGGGGACATAATTCATATATTACTACCATCCCAATTGTATGTATTTGATTTCAGAACAGATATTGGTGAACTTCCACACAACTGATATATGCCCATTTATGTGATCCAATATTGAAGCAAAAATTAATACAGATATACAATTTTTATATTTATTTTGACACTAGAACATCTCAATAATGCAATAACTTAAATAAATTATTTTGGCAATTTAAACCTTATATCAAAATTTGACATTGACTGGAATAGTTTGTACTATTTTCTGTCATTTAAAAAATGATAGTGGTATGAACTACAACTCACATTTGATCAATAAAATACTGAGGTACTTAGTTCTGGAAAACACAATTTTAAGTTAAAACAAAACTATCGAAGTGTCTACTCTTTACTATTTAGAAGATATAGAATTTCTTTATAAGTACACACATAATCATACTTAATTTGTATCTCAGTAACATTAAACGTGCATGTGTAAGTATCAGTATCAGAAAGAATGCAGCACATTTTAAATGACCCATCACAACTCCATAAATATGTTATTCTTACAGTAGTAGAAAGATTGTAATGTAGTTTATTCTTCATGAACTCCAAAGCAGCCTGGGTGCTGTACAGCTATATACAACGTTGTTCGGTTATAGTGTACGCATTGTAATTTCATGCTCTCATTCAAATTTGACATAAGTGCATCTGGTTGCTAATCAATTTTCAATCACAGAGCATTTATAATGAAAAATTATGCTTAAGAGATATGGGGAGAGGGTTCAATGATATCTGACATATCTCATACAATGGACACCAGTGGTGGAATGATCATAGATAAGCAGCCCAGTATACCACATTAAAGAAGAGGAAACAGAATGGAAACAATGCTCTTGCATAGAGGTCAACCCGCTTCGCTTCAGTTGGGATGACAGGTTTTGGAGGTGGAGGCTTCTTACTATTTTTTAACTGGAGCTTCCCAAGACCGTTGTTAACTGCTATGGGTTTTCCATAGCAGTCATAGTTAGACAATTCAAAGTCACGTGGCAAGCTTCCAACGATGCTGAAGTCATTGGATCTCAGGTCAGATTTAGAAGTACAAACCTTTTTGCATCTTGTCTCTGCAACCTAGCAAAACACAGAATATAATTGATAATGCTTAGCATCATTGTAATCATCATTATCATAATCGCTAGTACCGCAGGATAACTGTACAATTTACAAATGAAGTATTTTATTTAAATTGCCCTAGTCTGTATGACAGGAAAATAGAGCAGTGGCGCATTACATTGGTATACCAACATGTGGCGCCACAGGGTAGTAGAATACAGCCGACCAATCTCAGCCAGGCTGTTGGGAAAGTAAAGAATAATTCAATTGATTTCTGCATAAACTGCCTGGGACACTCTGACAGCTTCAGCTGTTCCAAAACATTTTGTTTCAAGGACAAGACAGTACCTTCAGGCTTAGCATTTAAAACAAACTGCAAGACTGCAGCCAAAAATTTAGGCCCAGTGCCTTGACAAACGTAATATTAACTTTAATTACTTTGCTTGCAAAGAGATAACGAATAATAAATGATGGATATTATTTGGTCTCCTTGGAGGTGCAATTCCTCTTTTGAGATGCAAAATGTGTTAAGCAGTGTATTTAAAAATATATTGCCATTGTAATAAATTGTAGGAATGCACTATTTTGAACAATGTGTATCATGCCACATTAATATTAAGGAAGCAATTGGAATGTACCTGCAGTAACACTTTTGAGCTACTTAATGATATAAAGCATGCATTTTTCATTAATCCATCTACAGGGGGTGCAATATTGCACGGTAATGGAGCACAGGAGGATACAAACAAAAGCACATTTTTGTAATGAGATCCAGCAGATTCCGATGAATGGCATGAAGAAATTGCAAAATGCCCTTTTCAGGATGCAAAGGTATCCCTCCCTCCCTAATAACTGGAGGGTTGGCCAAGTGTAGGGAAAAATTAAGAGATGTTGTGCAACCATCACACGTAGCAAGAAGTGCACAAAAATCTATCTGAGTTTAAGAAAAAGGCACTGATTGAGATTGTCTTATGGACTGACAGTTTAAACTAACAGTGCAAACCCACAGCATAGTCTAAAGTTAAGTGTTAGGACAGGTGCTCTTGAGGCTCTACAGAGGGAGACATACAGGAGACTATCAAGGCTGATACTTAAACTTAGATCTCCTAATTATTAGTCCTTAGATAGATATGATCATACACTTTGGAGAAACAGAGGTTCAAGGTGATATAATTGGAAAGAGCTAGGAGGACTAGAAGGAATTCCTATACAATATGTAGGCAGAGTCAGGTTAGATGCTAGGAAGTATTTCTTTTCTCAGAGGGTTGTCGCACTCAGGTTCTTAGGAGATGAGGTATACTATAACCATTTAAGAAGGGACTTAACAAGTTTGGGGTTGGAAGGGTTTGGTATGTGTGCCTAGTGATGTGCCATGGGTATCCATAGTCACCTTGAGCTTGTTTGATTGCCTTATAGAATTTGGGATAAATTTTCCTGAACTTGGTTGCAGGTTTTTTTAATCTGCTTTCTATGCCTCCCCAGTAGTTAGTATTATTAGCAGTTGTGGCTGGCAATGCATGAGGTTATACCATCTCTAATGGATAGGGGGAGCAATGATGGGGCTGATGATCTTTTCCCACCTTTCTTCATATAATTGGAGATGAGAGGAAGTCGCAAAAGGCAAAACAATATGACTATACAGCTTCAGAAAAGCAGTTATCAAAAATTTATCAAGCAATGTGCTCAAAATGAAACACTGAATTAAACAATGAACTTTTGTGTGAAGTACAGGAAGCTCACGATTTACCGGCACCTAAATTACCGGAAATCTCTGTTAACCGGCAAAATTCAGGAGTAGGTTCAGGTAAGTTTTACTTCATGTTCGTGGCTGTTCCTGGATCTGTGGCTGTGTAAACGGGGTTCCTGCACTTACAGGGATGCTTGGTCTGTAGCTGGGGTTCCTGCACCTGTTGCTAAGCAACAGGGAAGCCTGGATTTGTTGCTGTGTACGGAGCTCTTGTATCTTTTACTATACCTCTCTGTAATCCGGACTTTTTGATAAACCGGCACCACGCTGGTCCCGTCGGTGCCGGATAAAAAAGAGTTTCCTGCATCATGAGAGCCCATATATAGAAATAGGAAGTTTCAGGTGAAAAAGATACATGTCTAAATGACTGTAAGCACAACCAGAACTGTCATCATACATTTAGGTAGCAATATCATAGAACTGCAGCTAGCAAGTAATGCATATTAGACTGCACCAGCCTAGATGTTAGAGAGACTATGTAGTGGGTTTGCACTGTCAGTCTATAAGACACTCTCAATCAGTACAGACACAAGGGGCAGTAGATAATAGTGATGTCCCACAGAATACAGCCTTTAGTCTTTCAACAGTGGACATAATAGGCATTAAGGGGGAAAAATTGGGTCGCGCCCCTTTGGGGCACTAACTTCGCCAGGGCGCTAGTGCCCCAAGAGGGAGGCGGGGCACTCACACCGCCTCCCTCTTGGGGCGCTACGAGTGATTATCGCGGTGCTACGTGCGGCGCTGCGGCACGTCGCTCCGTGGTACTGCAGGCCTTCCTCCTCTTATTAAAGGGGAGGGGCCTAGCGCAGCGCGACCCGGGGCCCTGCTGGACCACTAGGGATCGGAGTGCCGGCAAAAGAGCCCGGCACTCAAGGAGGCTGGGGACAGCAATGGGGGCAGGTGCTGGCAGGCAGCCAGCAACAAAAATGGCCGCCCGGCACCTCCCCTCTAATTTGCGCCGGCCTGACTGCAGGTAGGCCCCCTTGACCCTGTTGGACATGGCGTCCAGCGGTAAGTCAGGGGGCACTACCGAAGATCGCAACCGGGGAGCCAGCGGGGCGCTGCGCACGGCGATGACGTCATCGCCGGAGGCGCAGCGCCATGGGGCGCCAGCGGTTACTGCCACCGCTAATCTCCCGCTGACTTTTGCGGGAGGCATTAGTGGCGCCATGCCCGGGCGCTAGTTGCTTTGCACCCCGTTAACGTTCTAAGAGGGCGCTAACGGGAGGCGCAAATCAACCAAATTTCCCTCCCTAAAAATGTTAGAGAGAATGGGGTACAGCAAAGCTGGAGGATATGGGCAGGTTGGGGATGGGTGACTAACCTGTTTTCACGATGTGAGTCAGTCATTTAAATATGCTAAACAGGCTACATGCCTCAAATTTTAACACTTTCAGATTTATCTGTTGTGGGCCGGGTTTCCTGGGGCTCAGGAAACCCAGCAGCTGAAGGGAGGTGAGAAACGCCGGATCCAGCAGGTAAGTGCCTTTCCAGCACTGCTGGTGGGCCAGGAGGAGCAGGTGTGCTTTCGCCCGGCTCCTCAACCAAACCTGCTTCCCTCCCCATGATTGGCCTCAACCTCCCACCCAAAGCCCCACCAAACCGCAATCTCCCTCCCCGACCCATGATCTTCCCCCAGACCGACTATCTGTTCAAGAACCACCCCCTCGGGATCTCCTCCCTGACCCACGATATTCCCCCCAACCCATAATCTGTTAAACCCCCCCACAATCTCCCCTCTACCCACTATCTCTCCCCACCGACCTGTGATCTATTCAACTATACCAACCTATGATCTCCCCCACAACTCTCCGTTCCCCAGCAGCTGGCCAGCCTCTCAATCTGGGAAATGGAGAAAAAATATTCAAATGAGGTCCTGCGTTAAATTCGGCATGATCTCCGCATATCCCACATTTCCAGATTGCCTGGCTGGTATGACCTCCCCCCACCTGCCCCATCCCTACAAATATTGACGTCAATATGTCTGTCTAAATAAGGATGGATGTGCTCTAGTAACACAGGGATCAATGCAGTGCAGCGTAGTGTCCAGGTTGCTAATAGCCTCAGAGGGCTGCTTAACGTTTAAATGGCCAGATTTCAAGTGGAGGCTACAGTACAAGCAAGAACGTATATGCCAGCCAATTAATGCCATTCAATACAGGCTGGAAAGAGGTCTGACTGATATTTAAGAATATCAAAACTGAGTGATGTTATTATGGAGCAGATTTCTCCACTGAACACTTGGCAACATCAATGGCATATGCAGTGAAGACATGAAACTATTACGCACATGTAAAAGCATCTTTCATGAATGCCCGCACTGATACTTCAACATTTTAGAGTATAAAGGAGTAATTTTCAAATTTGTGCTCCCTGGTGGCAAAACATTGTGCCTGGAACACGAATTTGTCAGATTACTCCTCAAAATCCAAGAAGTGATAACAGTTAGGAGAAGGAATCCAAACATTCTGAGAACTCATAGAAGTCCAGCAGTCTATGTTTGCAGAGGTCAGTGGCCTAGGTGAGAACTCGGCATAGAGCAGTGGTATGTATACATGCAGCAGTGGTATGTATACATAGAGCAGTGGTATGTATACATAGAGCAGTGGTATGTATACATAGAGCAGTGGTATGTATACATGCAGCAGTGGTATGTATACATGCAGCAGTGGTATGTATATATAGAGCAGTGGTATGTATACATGCAGCAGTGGTATGTATACATGCAGCAGTGGTATGTATACATGCAGCAGTGGTATGTATACATGCAGCAGTGGTATGTATACATAGAGCAGTGGTATGTATACATAGAGCAGTGGTATGTATACATGCAGCAGTGGTATGTATACATGCAGCAGTGGTATGTATACATAGAGCAGTGGTATGTATACATGCAGCGGTGGTATGTATACATAGAGCAGTGGTATGTATACATGCAGCAGTGGTATGTATACATGCAGCAGTGGTATGTATACATGCAGCAGTGGTATGTATACATGCAGCAGTGGTATGTATACATAGAGCAGTGGTATGTATACATGCAGCAGTGGTATGTATACATAGAGCAGTGGTATGTATACATGCAGCGGTGGTATGTATACATGCAGCGGTGGTATGTATACATAGAGCAGTGGTATGTATACATAGAGCAGTGGTATGTATACATAGAGCAGTGGTATGTATACATAGAGCAGTGGTATGTATACATGCAGCAGTGGTATTTATACATGCAGCAGTGGTATGTATACATGCAGCAGTGGTATGTATACATAGAGCAGTGGTATGTATACATGCAGCAGTGGTATGTATACATAGAGCAGTGGTATGTATACATGCAGCGGTGGTATGTATACATGCAGCGGTGGTATGTATACATAGAGCAGTGGTATGTATACATAGAGCAGTGGTATGTATACATAGAGCAGTGGTATGTATACATAGAGCAGTGGTATGTATACATGCAGCAGTGGTATTTATACATGCAGCAGTGGTATGTATACATGCAGCAGTGGTATGTATACATAGAGCAGTGGTATGTATACATGCAGCAGTGGTATGTATACATAGAGCAGTGGTATGTATACATAGAGCAGTGGTATGTATACATAGAGCAGTGGTATGTATACATGCAGCAGTGGTATTTATACATGCAGCAGTGGTATGTATACATGCAGCAGTGGTATGTATACATAGAGCAGTGGTATGTATACATGCAGCAGTGGTATGTATACATAGAGCAGTGGTATGTATACATGCAGCAGCACTAGAACAGGGTGGGAGTTGGCACTCCGGTCAGGGGCAATCCCAGGTTTCTGCATAAGTGACAAGAGATATCCCTGAAAGCATGAAACCCCATGCAACGAGTGCAGCACAGGACATTCTTGACACAGATACAGAGCACTCTGAATCACATGAAATTGAAAGAAAGTTGCAAGGACACCATGCCACATTAGCTCACTTAGCACAAGACTAAAACACATTGGCCCGGATTTTCCGGGGCCTATGATTGCTTACGTACCGTAAGTGCCCCGCAAGTTATGGGTTCCGTGCGCGATGCGCATGCGTGAAAAACCAGAACTTGCAATCTGTCAAGTTTCAGCTTAACAGATCATCTGCATCCCCGGGAAATGGACATCCGCGGGCAGAGAATTGGGCTATTTGCCCAACTACTGCCCAGCGAATGCCCGTGAAACTCTTACGCCTGGTAAAAGCAGGCGTAGGGCCTTCTTTTACCAGTGTAAGAATTAAAAAAAATTATTTAAACATAACAAACCTTTAAAATTAGTTATAGGTTATTTTTAGCCCCTTTAAAACGTTTACATTCATTTTCCCAAAAATTACATTTTGTTTTAAATGTTTAATTTAATTGTATTTTAATTAATTTTGAACATGTAATGATTTATTTTTATTTAACTGGTGTGAACTTTGTGTTTTTTAGGTGATT
Organism: Somniosus microcephalus; assembly: GCF_052327205.1. Taxonomy (NCBI): domain Eukaryota; kingdom Metazoa; phylum Chordata; class Chondrichthyes; order Squaliformes; family Somniosidae; genus Somniosus; species Somniosus microcephalus. The sequence continues at coordinate 75,088,909 of NC_140988.1, read as the reverse complement.
CCTATTAAGCTTATGGGGATTCTGTACGTTAATGGAATCCCCATAAGCATAATGGGAATCCCCCTTTTCATAGGTTGGCCTGGCCCATGTGATCCCAGGGTGCTTGCAAACTGCCTGCACCCCTGGGATACATGGGCCTTTACGCAGGCTTATGCATAGAGGCCCAGGAGCGCGAGTCTACGAACCTCCAGGACCATCAGGTCTTACGGTTCGGAGGCATTCGCCTGCGAGAAGCCTCCAACCGCAAATTCAGGCCCGTTATGTTGACTGCAATCGCTTCACATACTGTTATACAAATTAAAACCAGGCAGTTCACTTATAGTTTGAAGCCAGATATTTAAACCCATCAGAAAGGGGGTAACAGCACATTGTAGGTGTTTACATGGCAAAATAAATCTGCTGTCACCTGGTGTAAGATGGGTTGACCCAGAGACATCTCCTGTGGGTAATTAGAAGGATGCTAAGCAAAGGGAGCCATTAAGGAAGTCAGCAAGCATTCATAAAATCTTACAGCACAGAAGGGGGCCATTCGGCCCGTCGTGCCTGTGCCGCCTTTTTGAAAGAGGTGTTCAATTTAGTCCCACATCCCAGCCTTTTCCCCATACCTCTGCAAATTAGTTCTCTTCCGATACATGTCCAATTGCCTTTTGAAAGTTCCTATGGAATCTGATTCCACCACTTTTTCAAGTAGTGTATTCCAGATCTTAACAACCCTCTGTGTGAAATAATTTCGCCCCACTTCCTCTCTTGTACTTTTGCCAAATATTTTAAATCTATGACCTTTGGTTACTGATCAACTTGCCAGAGGAAACTGTTTCTCCCTACTTACTCTATCAAACCCCCTCATAATTTTGAATATCTTGATTCGGTCTCCACCTAACCTTCTCTGCTCTCAGGAGAACAATCCCAGCTTCCCCAATCTCTCCACATAACTGAAGTCCTTCATCCCTGGTATTATCCTGGTAAACCTCCTGTGTACCCTCTCCTAGGCCTTGATATCCTTCCTAAAGTGGTGCCCAGAATTGTACACACTACACCAGCTCAGGCCTAACCAGTGATTTGTAAAGGTTTAGCATGACTTCCTTGTTTTTGTATTCGTAATGGATACGAAGGAACCTGGCTTTTCATTTCAAGATTTTTTTTAAACCGAATTCAAATTCTCAAACTGCCATGGTGGGACTTGAACTCATATTCTCTGGATTATTAATCCAGTAACATAACCGTTACACTACTGTACCCCATAATGGGCCACTATATTATCAATGCCAAATGTATAGTTGTATGTGGAGCAACTGTCCAATTATACTGACCACTGCTATGAGAGCAAGGGTGGAGAGGTTTCAGAACTCCACACATGCTTAATCAAAATCAAGAAATTTACTGGACTCTTGCATTTTGGGGAGCTCTTTTTAATCAAGAGAAAAAAAGATTGCTAGTAGAAGTGGCAGCATGCTTTTTTTAGAAATATCAAATAAAAGCAGGGCATTTTACCAGCTACGGTTACATTCTAGCTGAAGAGAGAAAAGTTAGTAGAAGATATTCTCTTGGGGAGCTTTATTGCTGATGTCACTGAAGTTAAAGTCAGGCTGCCACCAACCCCTTATACTGCTAATAGGTTGAAATTTGTGGCATGGCACTGATCTGGCCCCAGTCCCAGCACCCAAAGTGTATTATAATGAAGGTAAGATGCAACAGAGTGCTGCCCAGTACAGTAAATGCTGATTCACTTAAAGCATTGAAGATTGCTGATTCAGCAGGGAGTCAAGAAGCCTATTGTTGCCCCTGCAGTCTCATGTGTATGCAACCAAGTCATTTGTGTTTCTCTCTTCAAATCTTGCTTTCTCAATTCCTCTTCTATATTCATACTTGATTATTACTCTACTTTTTAAATTCTTTTTTCTCCCTTCTCTTGTTCGTCTTTACACCTCTTGCACAGTGGCCAGTGCAATAGGTCTGGCACTCTGGAGAAGCCATAGGGGAAATGTTCCCGATTCTGGACGCAGGTGTATAGGATTGCTTGAATGCAACAGATCTCAAAGCATTGGGTGTGTCAAAGTGTATTGCTGTAAAGTTTCTTCCACTTAAATTAATGGACAAAAATTGGGCGGGTCCCTTTACAGGTATATACTCTGACTCGTTCACTTTCAATATTCAGCAAGCTGATCTACTGCACCTGGGTGCAGACCCAGAAAAATCTCCTTTAGTGAAAGGTCATTTGAAGAATGCACGACTTTCAAGAAATCCTGGGGCTGACCTCAGTAAAGCTGGTCTAATGAAAGGTCACACACCTGAAACGTTAACTCTGTTTCTCTCTCCACAAATGCAGCCTGATTTGCTGAGTATTTCCAGCATTTTCTGTTTTTATTTCAGATTTCCAGCATCTGCAGTATTTTGCTTTTGCGTTCTAGTAATGCTGGTGTTCATTTGCCATCATTGACACTGCCTCCATTTCACAACTTTAATCAGCAGCAAAAAATGCAGATGCCATCTAAACACCAGCAAATTGAATAGATTCAGCATCCTTGAGGTTGATGCTATCATTTACCACATTGGGAAACATTTCCAAATCTGATTTTTTGATTTCAAAATTTTTTTCTTTTCACCCTTTCTCTTCTCTAGGAGTCAACTCATGATGGGACATGATTTCACTGGCACTGGCCACCCTACAGTATGTCACGCACATTAACTTTTTTTACCATTGGTTACTGGATAGCAGGGGTCCTGACTGAATCACCCCTTCATACCCTAGGGATGTAGAGATCAATCATATTGCCCTATAGCTAACCCAGATGGTGACAGAACCTAAGTAGGATGATTGAAACAATAGATATAGAAAAATTAGACTTCAGGAATTTGAACAGGCAAAAAGGGCTCAATACGAATAAATCCCCAGGGCTAGATGCTATTTATCCAAGGTTATTAAAAGAGATTCAGGATGAGATTTATGAAGTGTTAAAAATCATCATGAGAAGGTCAATGAATGTTGGAAAAGTTCCACTAGATTGGAAACAAGCCATATTCAAGAAAGAGGAAAAATTTAATCTGAAGAACAACAGATCCATCAATCTGACATCGATATCTAGTAAAACAATAGAGTTAATTATCAGGGGAAAGCTTGAGGAGAAGCTGTATGAGAATAGCCTAATAAATAATAGTGACTACACTTCAAAACTTCTTTTATTGCCCCCTTTTGCGGTGCACCATCATCCCTTTTGTCATTTAATCACTCCTGCCTTCCGCCCTAACACAGACCTTCCCTTTTGTCTTTCAGTCATGCGGGGAACGCGGACAAGGAGGCCACAGGACCAGGTAGAAGCTCGATCTCCGGGAGGGCTCCGATCACCTACCCCGGGGCCGGAGTCACGATCCCGGGGTGGGGGGGGGGGGGGGTGGGGAAGGGGGTGTTCCATGCTTGGGGGAGGGTCCGATCCCCGACCCCGGGGTTGGTGGGAGGGCAGGCTGATGGTGGGTGAGTTTGGGGGGCCAGGAGGAAGCACTCCTGCTCCTCCCGGCCCATAAGGATTGCTCCCCGAGGCTGAGGCCGCCTCGTTGCAGCCCCGGGATCCTGGCTGCCTGCAGTAAAACCTAAAGTAGAGGCCTCAGGCCTTATTATAACATGTAAATTGCCAACCCACCTCCTGACAGTGGGTTGGCAGCCCACACCCCCATCCTGCCTGAGTGAAAGGTGAAGTGGGCGGGTTGGAGTCGGGTTTTACATTTTTAGAACTTTTACTTCCCCCCACGCCTCCAACTCACCCATTCTTACCTCTGAAAATTCCGACCATTAACTCTCTTTCTCTCTCCACAGATGCAGCCTGACCGGCTGAGCATTTTCTCTTTTTACATCAAAAGTATTTCATTGGCTATAAATCGCTATGGGCCACCATGAGGCCAGGAAAGGTGCTATATAAATACAAAGGGGAAATTTTAACTGCCTAAAATGGGTGGGTTTGGGTCAGGTGGCATGTAAAAATGTAAAAAATCTGAAACCTGACCCCAAACCAACTCTAACCCGCCCACTTCCGGTTTTAATGGAGGAGGGATGGGGTGCGGACAACCAATCCACTCGCAGTAGGCGAATTGTTCATTTAAATATTGTAATGAGGCTGCATACCTCAGAACTAACCATCATTTCAAAATTACCCCTGGCCAATCGGGTTTCCTGGGCCTCGGGAAACCTGTTGGCTAAAGGGAAGCAAGGACTGCTTTTCCACTTACCTACTGGATCCAGTTTACCTGCTTCACCGACCCCCACGACGACCCTTCCGATCGCCCCTTGACACCAACCCTTCCGTTCTCCTACCCCCCCAGGCCCCCAATCTCCCCACCCCCCTCCTCAAGGCCTTCCAATCCCTCCCTGCCTTCTCAAACTTGAATCTGGTGAAGGGTACCTATCCAAAACCTCATAATCTGCCGTTACTATATATGGATGCTGACTGATTCACTAAGTACTTCCATTAGTTGCAGTTTTCTTTTATTTTCATAACATTCTGTTTACAGGCCATTAAATTTGCCTCTCTCTGACCCTCCATTTGCACGTGATATGCTTCAGACTTCTCCCTCCCCCTTGTTTAATTCAGCACTAGGAACTGTCTTGCTTATCTTCAAGTTTCCAGTTCAGACAAAGGGTCTGCACCCAAAGTATCATCTCTTTTTTTCTAACTTCAGCTGCTGATAGACCAGAATTTTCAGGTTTTTTTCATGGTTCTGTGCAGATTGGCTGAGAGACCAGTGGTGACTTAAATGGGCTGCTGCCATATTCCTAAGATAACGAAGAAATTACAGACTTGCTAACAATAGATGACACCTGGGTGGTCTTAACTTGATAATAATGCATGTCACTAATGCTCGCCCATCGGTGTTTATGTGGAACAAAGTTCTGGAAAACAATAGTTACTGTTTAATTAATATTTACTATGAATTTTTTTGATCAGCACTTTTGACTGGAGGCATAAATATTGAACTAAGACTGAATACTATTTATCCAAACACTATAAATGCCTGCCTTATAAAGTTAAGTTTGTAAAAATTATGAAACACTACAAGAGCGCAGTAAACACTTGGTAGTTTGCTGCCATTTTCTGAGCTCTTCATAATGTAAACGGGACTGTAAATATATATTTAGATAAGTTCTACAATATTACAAAATTATTTATTTGAAATAGAGCAAATGAGGTTACGATGGAAATTAGGATTAGAAAAATGTGGGGCACAATATCATTCAGCACATTACTTTCTCTAAAATACTTTTCCTCTTTTGACCATTATTTTAATAAATCAAACTTAAGTGTAAAAAAAAATCATTAAGCATGTCCAATAAAACCATTTAAATATGGTCCTGGTCCATACAAAATCAGCACAACTGTAGTGTATACACGGACCCGTCAGGATTCTTTTGACTCACTGGTTGCCTATATGCATAATTTGCAATATTTCACTTTCAATTAACTTTTCTGTGGCCATTACAGAAACATGGCTGCAAGGTGACCATGACTGGGAACTAAACATCCAGGGGTATTTGACAATTAGGAAGGACAGACAGGAAGGAAAGGGAGGTGGGGTGGCTATGTTAATAAAGGATGGAATCACTGCAATAGTGAGAAATGATACTGGGTCAAAGGATCAGTATAATGAAACAGTTTGGGTGGAGATAAGGAATAATAAGGGGAAAAAGTCACTAGTGGGCGTAGTCTATAGGCCTCCTAACAGTTGCAACTCTATTGGTCGGAGTATAAATCAGGACATAGTTGGGGCTTGTAATAAGGGAACAGCTATAATCATGGGGGATTTTAACTTTCATATTGACTGGACAAATCAAATTGGGCAGGGCAGCCTTGAGGAAGAGTTCATAGAGTGCATTAGGGACGGATTCCTTGAGCAGTATGTAACTGAACCAACCAGGGGGCAGGCAATCTTAGATCTGGTCCTGTGTAATGAGACAAGATTAATAAAAAATGTCCTAGTAAAGGATCCCCTTGGAACGAGTGACCATAACATGGTTGAATTCCGAAGTCAGTTGGAGGGTGAGAGAGTTGGATCTCAAACCAGCGTACTAAGCTTAAATAAAGGAGACTATGAAGGTATGAGAGCAGAGTTGACTAAAGTGGACTGGGAAAATAGATTAAAGTATAAGACGGTACATGAGCAGTGGTGTACATTCAAGGAGATATTTCACAACTTTCAAGAAAAATATATTCCAGTGAGGAAAAAGGGGCGTAAAAGAAAAGACAGCCATCCGTGGCTAAGTAAATTAATAAAGGATAGTATCCGACTGAAAACAAGGACATATAAAGTAGCCAAATCTAGTGGGAGGATAGAAGATTGGGAAGCATTTAAAAGCCAGCAAAGAATAACTAAAAGATTAATTAAGAAAGGGAAGATAGATTATGAAAGTAAACTAGCAAAAAATATAAAAACAGATAGCAAGAGTTTCTACAGTTATATAAAAAGAAAAAGGGTGGCTAAAGTGAATGTTGGTCCCTTAGAGGACGAGACTGGGAAATTAGTGGTGGGGAACATGGAGATGGCAGAAACGCTTAACAAATATTTTGTATCAGTCTTTACAGTAGAGGACACTAAAAATATCCCAACACTGGACAAACAGGGGGCTATGGGGGGGGGGGGGGAAGAGCTAAACATGATTAAAATCACTAAGGAGGTGGTACTCGGTAAGATAATGGGACTAAAGGCGGATAAATCCCCTGGACCTGATGGCTTACATCCTAGGGTCTTGAGAGAAGTAGTGGTAGGGATTGTGGATGCATTGGTGGTAATTTTCCAAAACTCCCTGGATTCAGGAAAGGTCCCAGCAGATTGGAAAACTGCTAATGTAACACCCTTATTTAAAAAGGGAGGCAGACAAAAGGCTGGAAACTATAGACCAGTTAGCCTAACATCTGTGGTTGGTAAAATGTTGGAGTCCATTATTAAGGAAGCAGTAACAGGGCATTTGGATAAGCATAATTTAATCGGACAGAGTCAGCATGGTTTTACGAAGGGGAAGTCGTGTTTGACAAATTTGCTCGAATTCTTTGAGGACGTAACAAACAGGGTGGATAAAGAGGAACCAGTGGATGTGGTGTATTTGGACTTCCAAAAGGCATTTGACAAGGTGCCACACAAAAGATTACTGCACAAGATAAAAAATCACGGGATTGGGGGCAATGTACTGGCATGGGTGGTGGATTGGCTATCTAACAGAAAACAGAGAGTTGGGATAAATGGTTCATTCTCTGGTTGGCAATCAGTAACTAGTGGTGTTCCGCAGGGGTCGGTGCTGGGACCCCAACTCTTTACAATCTATATTAATGATTTGGAGGAAGGGACCGAGTGCAACGTATCCAAGTTTGCCGATGATACAAAGATAGGAGGGAAAGCAGTGAGCGAGGAGGACATAAAAAACCTGCAAAAGGAGATAGACAGGCTAAGTGAGTGGGCAAAAATTTGGCAGATGGAATATAATGTTGGAAAGTGTGAGGTTATGCACTTTGGCAGAAAAAATCAAAGAGCAAGTTATTATCTAAATGGAGAGAAACTGCAAAGTGTTACAGTACAAAGGGATCTGGGGGTCCTGGTGCATGAAACACAGAAGGTTAGTATGCAGGTACAGCAGGTGATCAGGAAGGCCAATGGAATCTTGGCTTTTATTGCAAGGGGGATGGAGTATAGAAGCAGGGAAGTCTTGCTGCAGTTATACAGGGTACTGGTGAGGCCACACCTGGAATACTGCGTACAGTTTTGGTTTCTATATTTAAGAAAATATATACTTGCTCTTGAGGCAGTTCAGAGAATGTTCACTCGGTTGATTCCGGAGATAAGGGTGTTGACTTATGAGGAAAGGTTGAGTAGGTTGGGCCTCTACTCATTGGAATTCAGAAGAATGAAAGGCGATCTTATCGAAACATATAAGATTGTGAGGGGGCTTGATCGGGTGGATGCGGTGAGGATGTTTCCACTGATGGGTGATGTTACGTCCGTGTAATAATAAGAAAAGGACTGCAGAGAACGGTACAACAGGTGTTTACTCAACGTGGTTCAAACTGCAACTGAAACAACAGATTACTACTCAGCGTTATATACAGGTGTGGTCACTGCCGGTACTACAGTATACATGAGCTGTAGAAAGTAGTTCCCCCCTTAAAGGTACATACATTACAATTCCTCCTCTTTTAGATTAACAGTACCAGAACACTCATTTAACAATTAAATATCAAACTAATTACAATTAACACTTTTAACATGCAACATTAGCTGAAAATAGTCTATTTATAAATTCAGTCTTTGGGGAGGCTTCCTGATCCTTTCTGGATAGCATTTTTCCCGAGTGTCTTGCTCTTGGTGCGGAGGCAATTCTGCCCCCGTCATCGGTTGGTTCATCAGCTTCCGATGCTACTGTTTCTGGGGTAGATGCTACCTGTACGTCGGGTTCATCACCAGGTACGTATGGGCGAGGCATGGGGTTGACTTGTTCCTGTGACTCTAGGATCTGGTCAGCATGGCGTCTCACGATGCTCTCCCCAACGTCCACTGTGTACATTAGTGGGCCCTGCTGTGTGCATATCATTCCTGGCTGCCATTTTTGTGTTTGGTAGTCGCGGGCCAAGACTGGTTGCCCTACATTGAAGCTCCTTGTTGGCTTCTCATGGATGTGCTGGAATTGCTTACTCTCAACATCTCTTCATACATTTGGTCTGAGCAAATCCAGGCGAGATCTTAACCTTCGGTTAAAGAACATCATGGCTGGGGCCTGGTTGGTGACTGCATGTGTCGCATTCCGGTAGGCGAACAGGAAATTGTCCACCTTGTGCTGCAGCGGAATGTTGTCATTGTACATAGCCTTTATTGCCTTCTTAAAGGTTTGTACGAACCTCTCAGCCAATCCATTTGTGGCTGGATGATATGGGGCGGATGTGTAATGCCTTACCCCATTCTTTTTCAAGAACCTCTGGAACTCTTCGGACACAAACTGTGGTCTGTTGTCGGAGCAAATCTGTTCTGGCAAGCCATTCCTGGCAAAAATTAGTCCGTAGGACTGCAATAGTTTTCTCCGTGGTGGTGGAGGACATTTTGATGTCCTCAGGCCATTTCGAGTGCGCATCCACGGCTATTAAAAAACATTGAGTCCATGAATGGACCAGCAAAATCAATATGCACCCGTTGCCATGGAGATGAGGGCCACTCCCATGGGTGTAGAGGGGCCTGTGGTGGTGCATTTTGGACTTTCTGGCATCCTGAGCAGCTCTTGGTCAGGTCCTCGATTTGTTTATCGATTCCCGGCCACCACACATAAGCCCTGGCTAGGCTTTTCATTTTTACCCCTCCCAGATGACCCTCATGAAGCTCATTGAGCACTCTCTCCCTTAACTTGGGTGGAATTACCACTCGGGATCCACACATCAAGGTCCCCCGGCACACTGACAGCTATTCTCTCCTTGTCGAGAACGCTGGCAACAGTGAGTCGCCATATGCTGGCCATCCCTTCACCGTCAAATCATATACCCGAGACAGTGTCAGGTCATTTCGGGTTTCCTTTTCGATACAAGCGTTAGTTACCGGTAGGTATTCAACTATAGTCGAATGGAATATTTCGACAGGATCCACTGCTGGTGCTTCCTCCGCAGTAGGCAGTGGCAGGCATGATAGCCCATCAGCATTTCCATGCTGTTTCGTGCCCTTATATTCAATCTCATAGTGGTGCGCCCCTAGAAAAAGTGACCATCTTTGTAGTCGTTGCGCAGTCATCACCGGAACGCCCTTCTTCGGATTAAAAATGGAGACAAGAGGCTGGTGATCAGTCAACAAGGTGAATTTCTGCCCGTGCAGATAGTGATTGAACTTTTTCACTCCCCACACTCGGCTGAGTGCCTCCCTGTCAATCTGGGCGTAGTTATGCTTGGCTGAGGTTAGTGATCGTGACGCAAAGGCTATTGGCCTCTCTGAGCCGTCCGAGAATTTGTGCGACAGCACCGCTCCAATGCCGTAGGGTGACGCATCACAAGCCAACCGAATTGGTAACGCTGGGTTGTAATGGGCCAATACCTCTTTCGATGTGATTAGTGTTTTGCTCTTCTGGAAAGCTTGTCTACATTCGTCATTCCACTTTCATGGCACCCCAGTTTGCAGTAGGGTGTTCAGTGGGTGTAGTATTGTAGACAAATTTGGCAAGAAGTTATGGTAGTAGTTTACCAGCCCGAGGAACGACCTCAGTTGTGACGCATTTTCCGGTGCTGGAGCCTTGGCTACTGCCTCAATCTTCTCTGGGGACTTATGTAACCCCTCTTTATCGATAACGTGGCCACAATACGAGATCTGTTTTCTAAAAAACTCGCATTTGGGGCAGTTAGCTCGGAGCCCATATTCCTGCAATCTAGTGAGCACCTGCTCCAGGTTGGCAAGGTGATCACTGTCATTTTCACCCATGACCAGGATGTCGTCCAAATAACACTGGGTCCCTGGGATCCCTTGCAGGACTTGTTCCATTGCCCTCTGCCAAATAGCCAGAGCTAATGCTGCCCCGAATACCAGCCAGTTGTACTGGTAGAGACCTTTATGGGTGTTGATTGTGAGGTATTTTTTTGATGCTTCTTCTACCTCCATTTGCAGATACGCCTGGGCCAGATCAATCTTAGTGAAGCGTTTCCCTCCAGATAGCGAGGCGAAAATATCTTCAATCCGTGGAAGTGGATATTGTACGGTGTGAAGCACCGGGTTCACTGTTACCTTAAAGTCCCCACAGATGCGAACCTTCCTTGGTTCCCCAGGCATGCTGCTCAACGACTTTTTCATCACAGGGACGATGGGTGTAGCCCACTCGCTCCAGTTTACCTTGGACAGTACACCTGAACGTTCCAGACTCTCCAGCTCTGCTTTGACGGCTGGGCGGATGGCATAAGGTACCGGTCTGGCCGTAAAAAACTTTTGGGCTTGCGTTTTCATCAATTTTAATCGTCGCTGTCATGCCTTTTAGTGTTCCGAGTCCTTGCTGGAACACTTCTTTCGCGTCAGTTAGGATCTTTGACAGTCGCCCAGGTGTGATGTCGTCATCCTTTTTGTCAGCCACAGTCAGTGCCTGTATGGAATGCCAATCCAGTTGTATTTTCCGGATCCATTCACGTCCCAGTAATGGTGGTCCTCCATCTTGCAATACATACAGGTCTAGTTTTGGTGTTTCCTTACCGTTATATAGAACGGTCACCCTTATTTTTCCTTTGGGGTAGACTTTTTGCCCCGTGTACGTCTTCAAAATAATTTTTGTGTCTCTCAAGGGTATGTGTGAGAATAGCCGCTCGTAGTCCCATCGGTTTATGACTGTTAGGGCTGATCCTGTGTCCAATTCCATCTTTACCTGGACTCCTGCTATCTTGAGAGTGACCCAAATGGTTCGGTGATCCTCCGTTGTGATCACATTATGTAGTTTCAGACAACTCAGTTCCCTGCTTTCGGAGTCGTTATCACTCTTTTGTTCGTCTGAACTATTCTCCGTTATCTTATGTACCTTCTTGTACTTCCCTTTGGTTGGTTTCTTATTGCTGGTTTTCTTTCCCGACCTGCAGACTCGTGCTATGTGTCCTACTTTTCCACACTGTCTGCAGACTTTGTCTTTGAACCAGCAATCATTCTGGTCGTGTGTTGTTCTGCCGCAGCGATAGCACTTCTCTGTTCCATATGACATTTCGTTTGTGCCATATTCTTGCGGTCTCTGTTGTATCTCTGCAGCGCCCCGTGCTGCTGCTTCATATGATACCGCAATGCTGAAAGCCTTTTCCAGCGTAAGGTCCTTTTCAGATAAAAGCCGTTTCTGGGTTCCTTCACTTTGAAGCCCACACACAAACTTGTCCCTTAAGGTATCTGCCAGTCCCGCTCCAAACTGGCAGTGTTTCGATAGTTTGTGCAGCTCTGTTAAATAATCAGCATTGCTTTCATCCTCATGCTGGTTCTGTTTGTGAAACTTGAATCTTTCTGCTATCAGCAGCGGTGTGGGGTTTTAGTGGTCCTGTAGGATTGACACTATGTTTTCAAAATCCTTTTCTACTGGCTTCTCTGGGGTTACTAGGTTTCGTAGTAAGCCATACGTTTTTGCACCCATTGAATTCAACAATACCAGCGCTTTCTTGTCATCTGGCACTTCATTCGCCTTGCAGTATACTTCTATGCGTTCGACATATGTCGTCCAATCTTCGACTTCATTGTCGAACGCTGTGTAACTGCCACTCTTTGGCATTTTTGAGTGTGGTTAGACTGGCTTAAAATGGCATCTCCCGCGCTTTCCTTTCTTCCCCGCTGCAGCTTAAAATGGCGTCTCCCGCGCTGCTGCCAATGCCGCTCTCGGCGGTCCTCGTGGCAAATGGCGACGCCCTGTGGGTTTCGTGCGCTGCTCCTGCGCTTTTGCCAACGCTGCTCTCTGCGGTCCTCGTGGCAATGGTAGCGCCTCGCGTTTTCCTGCGCGCCTCTCTCCCCCGTTGACGCTGCTCGGCCCTTGAACACCGGCTGCGCTCTGCTCTCTCTCGCCTCTCTCCCCCGTTGACGCCGCTCGGTCCTGAACACCGGCTGCGCCCTGTGCGCTCTGCCCTCTCTCTCTCCCCCGTCGACGCTGCTCGGCCTTTTTCTGTGCCGCTCGGTCGGGCTCTAGCCCGTCGCTGTCCGGGAAGGGTCTGCGCAGTACCTATTGCCAGCCCGTTTCGCTGGACCACCGTGACTGGAAAGCCAAGCCTGGCTCTCGACAGCCTTCCCTGCGATGCTCAAATCTCCGCTGGATGACTGGGCGGTTGCCCGTGGTCGACGCCCGTGCTTCTGGACTTGACCTTCTTCCACTGTTCTCCAGGAGCGAATCCCTGGGAGGTGATGCAGAGTTGCAGGTAGGTTCGAACTTGCTCGTCGCCACTGTTACGTCCGTGTAATAATAAGAAAAGGACTGCAGAGAATGGTACAACAGGTGTTTACTCAACATGGTTCAAACTGCAACTGAAACAACAGATTACTACTCAGCGTTATATACAGGTGTGGTCACTGCCGGTACTACAGTATACATGAGCTGTAGAAAGTAGTACCCCCTTAAAGGTACATACATTACAGGTGAGACTAGAACTAGGGGGCATAATCTTAGAATAAGGGGCTGCCCTTTCAAAACTGAGATGAGGAGAAACTTCTTCACTCAGAGGGTAGTAAATCTATGGAATTTACTACCTCAGAGAGTTGTGGAAGCTGCGACATTAAATAAATTTAAAACGGAGATAGACAGTTCCTAGCTGATAAGGGAATAAGGGGTTATGGGGAGAGGGCAGGGAAGTGGACGTGAGTCTAAGTTCGGATCAGCCATGATCCTATTGAATGGCGGAGCAGGCCCGAGGGGCCGTATGGCCTACTCCTACTTCTTATGTTCTTATAACCATACTTATCCTTACTGCCTCTCCTCTCTCTCTCCATAGTTACTGCTCTTTGGAGTTCAACTTATTTGGTTTGTTTATGATTAATTTAATTAAACCATAGAGCATTTCATGCAATAACAACAGAAAATGCTGGAAATACACAGCAGGTCAAGCAGCGTCTGTAGAGAGATAAACAGATTTAACGTTTCAGGTTGATGACCCTTCGTCGGAGCCTTTCATACAGTGGTTGATACATTTTGCAAAGTAATGTGACCATGTAATGATGTAAGAGCATAAGAAATAGCAGTCGAGTAGGCCATACGGACCCTCGAACCTGCTCCGCCAGTCAATAAGATCATGGCTAGAGTCATAGGCCTAGAAATTGGGTTGAGGCGCTAAAGTGTCACCAAGTTCACCTGGGCGCTGATTTTTGCGCAGCGTTCGGAGCATTAACGAACATCTGAAATTCAGTTTCAGCGCCCCTAGAGGGAGATGGGGCAAGGCTTGAGGCGCTCCGCGTCCCTCTTAGGGCGCTGAAACTGAATATCGCAGCGCAATGTGCCGCAGCACCACACGCTGCGGCATGGCACGCTGCGGTACTGCAGGCCTTCCTCCCACTGTTAAGGGGGAGGGGCCTGCAACAGCGCGATCCCCGAGCGCGAGTGCCGGCAAAAGAGCCCGGCACCGAGGAGAAGTGCCGGGCTCCCGGGAAACAGCCGGCAATGCCGCGGGGGGGGGGGGGGGGCGCGGGGGGGGGGAGGTTTTGGTCAGGAGGCCGGGGACGGAGGTGCTGGCAGGTGGCCGCTGAAAAAGGCGGCCGCCCCGCACCTCCACCTTAACTTGCGCCACTGCCAGCACAGCAAGGCCCCGTGAACCAGGCACGGGTAGCGAGCGGCGCTACAGCGGCGTTCGCTACCAAATATCGTGATCGGGGCGCTGCGCACACCGATGACGTCGTCGGTGGCGGCGCAGCGCAACAGGCTAACGCCACCATTTGCACCCCCGCTGAATATCCCGGGAGGCGTGGCCAGTGGCGCTACAGCCACCGACTGCCCTCTTTAGGCACTAATAGGTGGCGCTACATACCAAATTTCTCCCCCATAGAGTCATAGATTCATACAGCATAGAAAGAGGCCCTTTGGCCCATCGTGTCTGCGCCGGCCATCAAGCCCTATCTATTCTAATCCCATTTTCCAGCACTTGGTCCGTAGCCTTGTATGCTATGGCGTTTCAAGTGCTCATCTAAATGCTTCTTCAATGTTGTGAGGGTTCCTGCCTTTATCACCCTTTCAGGCAGTGAGTTCCAGATTCCAACCACCCTCTGGGTGAAATTTTTTTTCTCAAATCCCCTCTAAACCTCCTGCCCCTTACCTTGAAACTAAGCCCCCTGGTTATTGACCCTTCTACTAAGGGGAAAAGTTCCTTTCTATCTACCCTATATATGCCCCTCATAATTTGCCCCTCAATCAGGTTCCTTCTCAGCCTTCTCTGCTCTAAGGAAAACAACCCCAGCCTGTCCAATCTCTCTTTATAGCTGAAGCACTCCAGCCCAGGTAACATCCTGGTGAATCTCCTCTGCATCCTCTCCAATGCAATCACATCCTTCCTATAGTGTGGCGACCAGAACTGCACACAGTATTCCAGCTGTGGCCTAACTAGTGTTTTGCACAGCTCCATCATAACCTCCCTGCTCTTATATTCTATGCCTCGGCTAATGAAGGCAAGTATTCCATATGCCTTTTTAACCACCTTATCTACCTGTCCTGATGCCTTCAGGGATTTATGTACATGCACACCAAGGTCCCTCTGATCCTCTGTCCTTCCTAGGATCCTACCATTCATTGTGTATTCCCTTGCCTTGTTAGTCCTCCCAAAATGCATCACCTCACACTTCTCAGGGTTAAATTCCATTTGCCACTGTTCTGCTCATCTGACCAACCCATCTATATCGTCCTGTAGCTTGAGGCTTCCCTCCTCGCTATTTACCACTCCACCAATTTTCGTTTAATCTGCGAACTTACTGATCATACCTCCTATATTCATATCTAAATCATTAATGTACACTACAAACTGCAAAGGACCCAGCACCGATCCCTGTGGTACACCACTGGACACAGTCTTCCAGTCACAAAAACAACCTTCAACCATCACCCTCTGCCTCCTGCCACTAAGCCAATTTTGGATCCAATGTGCCAAATTGCCCTGGATCCCATGGGCTCTTACCTTCTTGACCAGTCTCCCATACAAGACTTTGTCAAAAGCCTTACTGAAGTCCATGCAGACTACATCAACTGCACTATCCTCATCCACACACCTAGTCAACCCCTCAAAAAATTCAATTAAATTGGTTAGACATGATCTCCCCCGGACAAAGCCATGCTGACTATCCTTGATTAATCCTTGCCTCTCGAAGTGGAGACTAATTCTGTCCCTCAGAATTTTTTGCAATAATTTCCCTACAACTGACGTTAGGCTCACTGGACTGTAATTCCCTGGTTTATCCCTACTACCCTTCTTGAATAATGGTACTATGTTAGCTGTCCTCCAGTCCTCTGGCACCTCCACTGTGGCCAGAGAGGTTCAGAAAATTTGTGTCAGAGCCCCTGCAATCTCCTCCCTTGCCTCACACAGTAGCCTGGGATACATCTCGTCTGGGCCTGGGGATTTATCCACTTTTAAGCCCGCTACAACCGCTAGTACCTCGTCCCTCTCAATACTAATTTGTTCAAGTATATCACAATCCCCCTGCCTGATTTCTCCATAGTGAACACAGATGCAAAATATTCATTTAAAATCTCACCTACCTCTTCCGGCTCTACACACAGATTGCCATTTTGGTCCCTAACGGGCCCTACTCTTTCCCTGGTTATCATCTTGCCCTTAATAGACTTATAAAACACCTTGGGATTTTCCTTTATTTTGCCCGCCAGTGTTTTTTCATGCCCTCTCTTCGCTCTCCTAATTTCTTTTTTAAATACCCCCCTACACTTTCTATACTCCTCTAAGGCTTCCACTGTTTTTAGTCCTTTGTATCTGCCAAAAGCATCCCTTTTTTTCCTAATCCATTCATGTATATCCCTTGACATCCAGGGTTCCCTGGGCTTGTTGGTCCCACCCTTGACCTTTACGGGAACATGCTGGCGCTGTAATCTCTCTATTTCCTTTCTGAAGGACTCCCACTGCTCTGATATGGATTTTCCTACAAGTAGCTTATCCCAATCCAGTTTGGCCAGATCCTGCCTTATCATATTAAAATCTGCCTTCCCCCAAAATGCTCTCCTACTGACACTTCTACCACTTGCCCGGCTACATTCCATAGAATTCGGTCCAGTACCGCCCCCTCTCTTGTAGGACTTTCTACATGTTGACTCCAAAAGCTCTCCTGGATGCACTTTAAGAATTCCGCACCCTCTAAGCCTTTCACACTCTGACTATCCCAGTTAATATTGGGGGAAGTTGAAATCCCCTATTATTTCTACACTTCTCTGAGATTTGCCTACATATCTGTTCCTCTATCTCCCCCTGGCTGTTTGGGGGCCTATAGTACACTCCCAGCAAAGTGCTTACCCCCTTTTTGTTTTTAAGTTCTACTGATTTGGCCTCATTAGAGGAACCTGCGAAGATATCATCCCTCCTTCCAGCAGTAATTGACTCCTTGATTAATATTGCAACACCCCCTCCTCTTTTACTCCCCCCTCTCTCTTGCCTGAAGATTCTATACCCCAGAATATTGAGCTGCCAGTCCTGCCCCTCCCTCAACCATGTCTCTGTGATAGCAACAATATCCTATTTCCATGTGTTCATCAACACCTTTCATTCATCTGCCTTACTCGCAAGACTCCTTGCATTAAAATAAATGCCATCCAGCCTTGCCATACTCCCTTGTGCTGTTACATATTTGCTCTGCCTTCCAGGCTGACTTGTTTTTTCCTCTATATTTGGCTGTGCATCACCCCCTACTATAGCTCCACTCCGTATCCCATCCCCCTGCCAAGTTAGTTTACCCCCCCACCCCCAACAGTACTAGCAAACCTCCCCGCAAAGATGTTGGTCCCGTTCCGGTTCAGGTGCAACCCGTCCGACTTCTACAGGTCTCACCTTCCCCAGAAGCAGACCTAGTGATCCAGGAAACTAAAGCCCTCCCTCCTGCACCAACTCTTTAGCCACGCATTCTTCTGCTCTATCCTCCTATTCCTATACTCACTAGTACATAGCACTGGGAGTAATCCAGAGATTACAACCTTTGAGGTCCTGCTTTTTAATCTGCCACCTAGCTCCCTAAATTCTTGTTGCAGGACCTCATCCCTCTTTCTACCTATGTCATTGGTACCAATGTGAACCACGACCTCTGACTATTCGCCTCCCCCTTCAGAATGCCCTGCAGCCATTCAGTGACATCCTTGAACCTGGCACCAGGGAGGCAACATACCATCCTGGAGTCACGTCTGTGGCCACAGACATGTCTATCTGTTCCCCTTACGATAGAATCCCCCATCACTATTGCTCTCCCACTCTTTTTCCTCCCCTCCTGTGCAGCTGAGCCACTCGTAGTGCCACGGACTTGGCTCTTGCTGCATTCCCCTGAGAAACCATCTCCCCCAGCAGTCTCCAAAACCGAAAATCTGTTGGAGAGAGAGATGGACCCAGGGGACTCCTGCACTACCTTCCTAGTTCTTTTACTCTGTCTGGTGGTCACCCATTCCCTGTCTGCCTGTGCACTCTTTACCTGCAGTGTGACCACCTCGTTAAACGTGCTATCCACGAAGATCTCAGCTTCGCAGATGCTCCACAGTGACTCCAGCTGCAGCTCCAGCTCCGAAATGCGGATCTCGAGTAGATGCAGCTGGAGACACTTCCTGCACGTGTTCGCCCTGGACACCGAAAGTGTCCCTGACTTCCCACATAGCACAGGAGGAGCACGCCATGCTGCCGAGCTGCCCTGCCATGTCCTTAACTTACTCGCTTTACTTCCTTTAAATTAAAGAATATTAAATACACTAGGGACCTTACTTCACTTTAAACACTACTTACTCTAAACGAGAGACCTTACTTTTACTTCAACGACTAGACTGTAGAAATACTCACCAGGTCCTACTTACCAATCAGCTCCTTCCCTGGTTGTGATGTCACTTTAGTAGTTTCGCAGTTGTTGTTTGACTGCTTTCGCTCTCGAAATCTTTCCCAACTCGCAGCACTCCTCTGCAGCGCTCCTTTATGGCCGCTCCGCCTTCTCTCAGGTCCCGTTGCCGCTCCCAAACAAGTCCGCCTCCTCTGCCGTGCTCCTTTATGGCCTCTCCGCCTTCTCTCAGGTCCCGCTGCCGCTCCCACACAGGTCCGCCTCCTCCGGTGTCGGGCCTCCTCTGCCGTGCTTCTTTATGGCCGCTCCGCCTTCTCTCAGGTCCCGCTGCCGCTCCAACACAGGTCCGCCTCCTCCATCATCTTCTACATCAACTCCACTTTCCTGCCCTATCTTCATATCCCTTGATAATAAGGGATAATAATTAATTAGAAAAAGATGTGCCAGAGGACTGGCGGATAGCTAACATAATACCTACATTTAAGAAGGGAGATAGAACGTATCCAGGGAACTATAGACCAGTCAGCTTAACGTCGTTGATAGGAAAAATAATGGAATCCCTACTAAAGGAGAAAACAGAAGAACATCTAGAAGCCAAAAATATAATAATGAATAGTAAGCATGGATTTCAAAAGGGAAAGTCTTGCTTGACCAACCTCATTGAAACTTTTGAAGACGTAACAGAGAGAATAGACAAGGGTAATGCAGCAGATGTAATTTATCTAGATTTTCAAACAGCCTTCGATAAGATACCCCATAATAGACTGATGAATAAGGCCAGAGAATGTGGAGTCAGGGGAAAAGTAGCAGAATGGATAGCTAGCTGGCTTCAAGACAGAAAGCAGAGAGTAGGGGTAAAGGGTAGCTATTCACACTGGCAGAAGGTGGGTAGTGGTGTTTCACAAGGATCAGTGCTGGGACCACTGTTGTTCACAATTTATATTAACGATTTAGACTTTGGAATCAAAAACACAATTTCTAAATTTGCAGATGACACCAAATTGGCGGGGATAGTCAATACTGAGGAGGACTGCAACAAATTACAGGAAGACATTAATAAACTTGCAGAATGGGCATATAATTGGCAAATGAAATTCAACACAGATAAATGTGAGGTATTACATTTTGGCAGGAGGAATAGGGAGGTTACTTATTACTTGGAGGGTGCGAGTCTAGGTGGGGTAGAGGAACAAAGGGATCTCGGAGTAAAAATACACAAATCACTAAAAGTTGCGACACAGGTGAACAAGGCCATGAAAAAAGCAAACAAGGCACTAGGGTTTATTTCTAGAGGGATAGAATTGAAAAGTAGTGAAGTTATGCTAAACTTGTATCGAACCTTGGTTAGACCACACTTAGAGTACTGTGTACAGTTCTGGTCGCCATCTTATAAAAAGGATATAGAGGCACTGGAGAGGATACAGAGAAAATTTACAAGGATGATACCAGAAATGCGAGGGTATACATATCAGGAAAGAATGAACAGGCTGGGTCTCTTTTCAATTGAAAAAAGCAGGCTGAGGGGTGACCTAATAGAAGTCTTTAAAATTATGAAAGATTTTGATAGAGTAGAAAGAGAGAGAATGTTTCCACTTGTGGGGAAAAGCATAACTAGAGGCCATCAATATAAGATAGTCACCAAGAAATCCAATAGGGAATTCAGAAGAAATTTCTTTACTCAAAGAGTGGTGAGAATGTGGAACTCGCTACCACAGGGAGTAGTTGAGGCAAATAGTATGGATGCATTTAAGGGGAGGCATAAGAGGGAGAAGGGAGTAGAAGGTTATGCTGATAGAGTTGGATGAGGAAAGACGGGAGGAGGATCAAGTGGAGCATAAACGCCGGCATGGACTGGTTGGGCTGAATGGCCTGTTTCTGTGCCGTACATCCTATGTAATCCTATGATTCCCTTAGTGCCTAAAAATCTATCAATCTCAGTCTTGAATATACTCATCGACTGAGCATCCACAGACCTCTGTGATATAGAATTTCAAAGCTTCACAACACTCTGAGTGAAGAAATTTCTCCTCATCTTAGTGCTAAATGGCCAACCCCTTATCCTGAGACTATGCCCTCTAGTTCTAGACAATCCAGCCAGGGGAAACAACCTCTCAGCATTTACCCTGTCAAGCCCGCTAAGAATTTCATACATTTCAATGAGATCACCTCTCATTCTTCTAAACTCTAGAGAATATAGGCCTATTCTACTCAATCTCTCCTCATAGGACAACCCTCTCATCCCAGGAATAAATCTAGTGAACCTTTGTTCCACCCCCTCTAAGGCAAGTACATCCTTCCTCAGATAAGGAGACCAAAACTGTGCACAGTACTCCAGGTGTGGTCTTGCTAAAGCCCTGTACAATTGTAGCAAGACTTCCTTACTCTTGTACTCCAACCTCCTTGCATTAAAGGCTGATGCGCCATCAATAACTCCAAAAGACTAAGGCCTAGAATTTCGCTATCGCCGCGCCAGGTGTTTAGCGCCCGAAATTTAGCGCTCGCCCGGATTCCCGTAGCGCCCACCTGAAATTCAGTTGCAGCGCCCCAAGAGGGAGGCGGGCGCTATTGCAGGGTTTGGCCGCCTCACTTGGGGCGCTGAAAGTCAGTTTCAGGCGTCCAGCTGCCGCTGCGCCACCCGATGCGGTGCGGCAGGCTGGGGTACTGCAGGCCTCCTCCTTCTCTTAAGGAGGAGCTGCCTGCAGCCGTGAGATCGCCGCTGGATTCCCCCGGCAAATGAGCCCGGCACCACGGAGAAGTGCCGGGCTCGCGGGGGTCAGACACCAATGCCGCGGGGGGGTGGTGTGGGAGTCCGGGGAGGAAGGAGCGGCCAAGCGGCCGCCGGTAAAGCGGACGGCCGCACCTCCACCTTTACGCCCCGGCCTCTCGGAGCTGCAAGGCCCCGTTTTACAAACGCTCCTTGCGCCCGCTACGGGTGAGGCGGCGGCAAGTGAATTTGGGTGTTGGGCCGGCATCGCGTTGAAACCGGGGCGCTGCGCACACCGATGACGTCATCGGTGCCGGTGCAGCGCTACCGGCTAACGCCACCATTTGCGCTACACTGAATTCCAGGCTACCAACAGCGCCGGCGCTAAAGATCTCTTTAGGCGCTAAGTGGGCACTAACACCACTGAATTTCTAGGCCTAAGAGTTAAACTTATAACAAGTAGGCTTTTATTAACAAAAGAATACAAGTATGCCTCTGCTGGTAGACCGATCCTTAAAGCCAGGGGGACTGGAGGTCAATCACCTTTATACCTGGGCTTAGGGGTGGAGCCAGGGGCGGAGCCAGCTGAGGCATGCCCAGACATGTTCTGTACAGGCAGATTAGTGGTTTACCACAAAGGCTAACATACTATTTGCCTTCCCAATTGCTTGCAGTACCTGCATGTTAACTTTCTGTGATTCATGTACAAGGACACCCAAATCCCTCTGAATCCCAACATTTACTAGTCTCTCATCTTTTAAAAAATATTCTACTTTTCCATTGTTCCTACTAAATTGGATAATTTCACACTTCCCCACCTTCTTGCCCAATCACTCAACATTTCCTAGTCTTTCACCTTTTAAAAAAATTCTGCTTTTCTATTTTCCTACCAAACTGTGTAACTTCACACTTCTCCACGTTATATTCCATCTGCCACGTTCTTGCCCACTTACATAACCTGTCTATATCCCTTTGCAGCCGCTTTGCAGCCTCATAACAGCTTACTTTCCCACCTAGCTTTGTATCGTCAGCAAACTTGGATATATTACACTCGATCCCCTCATCTAAGTCATTGACATAGATTGTAAATAGCGGAGGCCCAAGCACTGATCCTTGCGGCATTCCACTAGTAACACCCTGCCATCCTGAAAATGACCCATTTATTCTTACTCTCTGCTTTCTGTCCATTAAACATTCCTCGATCCAAGCTAATATATTACCCCGACCCCATGAGCACTAATCTTCAGGCTTAGGTTGACAGGAGGTTGAAATCAGCTTTATTCACATGCAGTTGTAAAGTATTTAGAATCCAGCTATTTTCACGTTAATACACCAATTCCTCCTGATGATAGGCCTAGAAATTGGATATTGTTAAATCCATGAATCTTGATGTATGGTGTCCTTCAACAAATAGACAGAGACTGCAGAGGAACAATCAACAGGTGTTTACTGGATGAGGGTCACCCAAAAACTAACAGTACAGATCCCAACTCAGGGTTTATATACAGGTGTGGTCACTGCCGGTACTACAGTATACAGGAGCTGTAAAAAGTAGTTCTCCCCTTAAAGGTACATACACTATAATTCCTCCCCTTTTAGATTAACAGTACCATAACATTCATTTAACAATTAACACTTTTAACATGCAACATTAACTGAAAATAGTCCATTTATAAATTCAGTCTTTGGGGTGGCTTCCTGATCCTTTCTGGATAGCGCCTTTCCCGAGTGTCTTGCTCTTGGTGCAGAGGCGATTCTGGCCCCCCTGTCGTCGGTTGGTTCATCAGCTTCCGATGCTACTGTTTCTGGGGTAGATGCTACCTGTACGTTGGGTTCATCACCAGGTACGTGAGACATGGGGTTGGCTCGTTCCTGTGACTCTAGGATCTGGTCGACATGGCGTCTCACAATGTTCTCCCCAACATCCACTGTGTACATTAGTGGCCCCTGCCGTGTGCATATCGTTCCTGGTTGCCATTTCTCTGTTCGGTAGTCGCGAGCCAAGACTGGTTGCCCTACATTGAAGCTCCTTGTCGGCTTCTCATTGATGTGCTGGAATTGCTTATTCTCAACATCTCTTCGTACATTTGGTCTGAGCAAATCTAGACGAGATCTCAACCTTCGGTTAAAGAACATCATGGCCGGGGTCTGGTCGGTGACTGCATGTGTCGCATTTCTGTAGGCTAACAGGAAATTGTCCACCTTATGCTGCAGTGGAATGTTGTCATCACACATGGCCCTTACTGCCTTTTTAAAGGTTTGTACGAACCTCTCAGCCAATCCATTTGTGGCTGGATGATACGGGGCAGATGTGTAATGCCTTACCCCATTCCTTCTCATAAATTTCCGAAACTCTTCGGACACAAACTGTGGTCCGTTATCAGAACAAATCTGCTCTGGCAAGCCGTTCCTGGCAAATATGGTCCGTAGGACTGCAATCGTTTTCTCCGTGGTGGTGGACATTTTTATCACCTCAGGCCATTTCGAGTGCGCATCCACGGCTATTAAAAACATTGGGGGAGAAATTGGGTGAGTAGCGCCACCTGTTAGCGCCTAAAGAGGCAGTCAGTGGCTGCACCACCACTGGCTGCGTCTCCCGCCATATTCAGTAGGCGCTAATGGTGGCGTTAGGCATTTGCGCTGCGCCGCCACCGATGACGTCATCGGTGTGCGCAGCGCCCCATTCGTGCGTCGTTCGCGATATTTGGTAGCGAACGGCGCAGTTGCGCCGTTCGCTTCCCGCGCCCGGTTCACGGGGCCTTACTGTGCCGGCAGCGGCGCAAGTTAAGGTGGAGGTGCGGGGCGGTCGCCTGCCAGCACCTCTGTCCCCAGCCTCCTAACCACCCCCCACCCCCGGCGGCATTGCCGGCTGTTTCCCGAGAGCCCGGCACTTCTCCTTGGTGCCGGGCTCATTTGCCGGCACTCGCGAGCGGGGATTGCGCTGTTGTAGGCACCTCCCCCTTAACAGTGAGAGGAAGGCCTGCAGTACCACAGCGTGCCGTGCCGCAACGTGTGGCGCTGCGGCACGTTGCACTGCGATAATCAGTTTCAGCGCCCTAATAGGGACGTGGAGCGCCTCGAGCCTCGCCGTGTCCCTCGAGCGGCACTGAAACTGAATTTCTGGCGATCGGAATTACTCCGATCGCTGCGCTAAATCCTGCGCTCAGGCGACTTTTGCGCCCCAACCCAATTTCTAGGCCATTGAGTCCATGAATGGACCAGCAAAATCAATATGCACCCGTTGCCATGGAGAGGAGGGCCACTCCCATGGGTGTAGAGGGGCATGTGGTGGTGCATTTTGGACCTTCTGGCATCCTGAGCAACTCTTTGTCAGGTCCTCGATTTGTTGATCGATCCCCGGCCACCACACATGAGCCCTAGCAAGGCTTTTCATTTTCACCCCTCCCAGATGGCCTTCGTGAAGCTGACTGAGCACTCTCTCCCTTAACTTGGGTGGAATTACCACTCGGGATCCACACATCAAGGTCCCCTGGCATACTGACAGCTGTTCTCTTCTGGATGAGAATGCTGGCAAGTGAGTCGCCATGTGTTGGCCATCCCTTCACCGTCAAGTCATATACCCGAGACAGTGTCGGGTCATTTTGGGTCTCCTTCTCTATATCCGCGTTAGTTACTGGCAAGCGTTCAATTATAGTCGAATAAAATATTTCGACAGGGTCCACTGCTGGTGCTTCCTCCGCAGTAGGCAGTGGCAGGCGTGATAGCCCATCAGCGTTTCCATGCTGTTTCGTGCCCTTATACTCGATTTCATATTGGTTCGCTCCTAGAAAAAGGGACCATCTTTGTAGCTGTTGTGCAGTCATCACCGGAACGCCCTTCTTTGGATTAAAGATGGAGACAAGTGGTTGGTGGTCAGTCAGCAAGTTGAACTTCTGCCCGTGCAGATAGTGGTTGAACTTTTTCACTCCCCACACTAGGCTGAGGGCCTCCCTGTCAATCTGGGCGTAGTTACGCTCGGCTGAGGTTAGTGACCGAGACGCAAAGGCTACTGGCCTCTCCGAGCCGTCCGGGAATTTGTGCGACAGCACCGCTCCAATACCATAGGGTGATGCATCACACACCAACCGAATTGGTAGTGCTGGGTTGAAATGAGCCAACACCTCTTTTGATGTGATCAATTCTTTGCACTTCTGGAAAGCTCGTTTACATTCGTCATTCCACTTCCATGGTACCCCCGTTTACAGTAGGGTGTTCAGTGGGTGTAGTACTGTAGACAAATTCGGCAAGAACTTATGGTAGTAGTTCACCAGCCCGAGGAACGACCTCAGTTGTGACACATTTTCCGGTGCTGGAGCCTTGACTACTGCCTCAATCTTTTCAGGGGACTTATGTAACCCTGCTTCATCAATAACGTGGCCACAATACGAGATCTGCTTCTGGAAAAACTCACATTTGTGGTGATTAGCTCGGAGCAATTATTCCTTCAATCTAGTGAGCACCTGCTCCAGGTTGGCGAGGTGATCACTGTCATTTTCGCCCGTGACCAGGATGTCGTCCAAATAACACTGGGTCCCTGGAATCCCTTGCAGGACTTGATCCATTGCCCTTTGCCAAATAGCCAGAGCTGATGCTACCCCGAACACCAGCCGGTTGTATTGGTAGAGACCTTTATGAGTGTTGATCGTGAGGTACTGTTTCGAGGCTTCTTCTACCTCCATTTGCAGGTACGCCTGGGCCAGATCAATCTTAGTGAAGCGTTTTCCTCCAGATAGCGAGGCGAAAATATCTTCAATCCGCGGAAGCGGATATTGTACCGTGTGAAGGACTGGGTTCACTGTCACCTTAAAGTCCCCACAGATGCGAACCTTCTTTGGTTCCCCAGGCGTATTACTCAACGACCTATTCATTACAGGGACGATGGGTGTAGCCCACTCGCTCCAGTCCACTTTGGACAGTACTCCAGAACGTTCCAAACCTTCCAGCTCTGCTTCGACGGCTGGGCGGATCGCATAAGGCACCGCCCAGCCATAAAAAACTTTGGGCTTGCATTTTCCTCTATTTTGATCGTTGCTGTTATGCCTTTTAGTGTTCCGAGTCCCTCCTGGAACACTTCTTGTGCGTCAGTTAGCATTTTTGACAGTCGTCCAGGTGTGACGTCGTCATCCTTTTTGGCATCTACAGTCAGTGCTTGTATGGAATGCCAATCTAGCTGTATCTTCCGGATCCATTCACGCCCTAGTAGTGGTGGTCCTCCATCTGGCAATACATATAGGTCCATTTTTGGTGTTTCCTTGCCGTTATATATAACGTTCACCCTTATTTTTCCTTTGGGGTAGACTTTTTGCCCTGTGTACGTCTTCAAGACAATCTCTGTATCTCTCAAGGGTGTATGTGAGAATAGCCGCTTGCAGTCCCTTCGGTTTATGACTGTTAGGGCTGATCCTGTGTCCAATTCCATTTTCACTTGGACTCCGTCTATCTTGAGCGTGACCCAGATAGTTTGGTGATCCTCCATTTTGATTACATTATGTAGTTTCAGACAACCCAGCTCCTTGCTTCCGGAGTCTGTATCACTTTTCTGTTCGTCTGAACTACTCTCCTTCACCTTATGTACCTTTTTGTACTTCTCCTGTGGAGATTTCTTGCTGCTGGTCTTATTTCCCGAGCTGCAGACTCTTGCTATGTGTCCTACTTTTCCACACTGTCTGCACACTTGGTCCTTGAACCAACAATCCTTATGGTCGTGTGTTGTTCTGCCGCAGCGATAACACTTCACTGCTCCATATGACATTTCATTTGTGCCATATTCTTGTGGTCTCCGTTGCATCTCTGCAGCGCCCCGTGCGGCTGCTTCGTGTGATACTGCCATGCTGAAAGCCTTGTCCAGCGTAAGATCCTTTTCTGATAGAAGCCGTTTCTGGGTTCCTTCACTTTGAAGCCCACACACAAACTTGTCCCTTAACGTATCTGCTAGTCCTGTTCCAAACTGGCAGTGTTTCGATAGCTTGCGCAGTTCCGTTAAATACTCAGCATTACTTTCGTCTTTATGCTGGTTCCTTTTGTGAAACTTAAATCTTCCTGCTATCAGCAGCGGTGTGGGGTTTAAGCGGTCCTGTAGGATTGCCACTATGCTTTCAAAATCCTTTTCCACTGGCTTCTCTGGGGTTACTAGGTTTCGCAGTAAGCCATACGTTTTTGCACCCATGGAATTCAACAATACCAGTGCTTTCCTGGCACTTCATTCACCTTGCAGTACACTTCTATGCGTTCTACATATGTCGCCCAATATTCAACTTCATTGTCGAACGCTGTGACACTGCCACTCTTCGGCATCCCTGGGTGTGGTTAGACTGGCTAAAAATGGCGTCTCCCGCGCTCTCCCTTCTCCGCTGCGGCTCAAAAATGGCGTCTCCCGCGCTCTCCCTTCTTCTCCTCTGCAGCTCAAATGGCGTCTCCCGCGCTTTCCTTTCTTCCCCCATGGACG
The DNA here is from genome assembly GCF_052327205.1 of Somniosus microcephalus. Classification (NCBI taxonomy): domain Eukaryota; kingdom Metazoa; phylum Chordata; class Chondrichthyes; order Squaliformes; family Somniosidae; genus Somniosus; species Somniosus microcephalus. The sequence continues at coordinate 75,061,319 of NC_140988.1, read as the reverse complement.
CTGCTCAGCCCTTGAACACCGGCCGCGCTCTGCGCGTTTTCCTGCGCGCCTCTCTCGTTGACGCCGCTCGGTCTTCAACCCCGGCTGCGCCCTGTGCGCTTTACCCTCTCTCTCTTACCCCGTCGACGCTGCTCGGCCTTCCCCTGTGCCGTCGGTCGGCTCCAGACGCCGCCATCTGGGAAGGGTCTGCGCCGTACCTGCTGCCAGCCCGTCTCGCTGGAGTCTCCGCCGGATGTTCGACGCCCGTGCCCCTGGAATCGGCCTTCTTCTGCAGAGTTGCAGGTAGGTTCGAATCGACTCGTTGCCAATGTTAAATCCGTGAATCTTGATGTATGGTGTCCTTCAACAAATAGATAGAGACTGCAGAGGAACAATCAACAGGTGTTTACTGGATGAGGGTCACCCAAAAACTAACAGTACAGATCCCTACTCAGGGTTTATATACAGGTGTGGTCACTGCCGGTACTACAGTATACAGGAGCTGTAAAAAGTAGTTCTCCCCTTAAAGGTACATACACTACAGATATAGCCATGAAATGAGCAGTGTTAAGCTGCATCACCTCAAAATGGTCTAGGTAGCACGCAAAATTCATGCTCACTCCTCATTAACGTGCTTATAATTATGATTTCAGCATTAAAACTGCTGCTCATTGGCTTAACGCTCAACCAGGTGAACTTATATCAGGGCCAGTCTAATTCCCAGTCATGTGTGCCACAGGCTTTTTCCACTACTTAAAGGGGAGGTGAATTGAGGCTACAGCACCTCATTGTCAAGGCAGTTCCAACTGCAGCTGCCACAACAAGAAGCAGAAGTAGAAAGAAGCGTAGGAGCTCCAAAGCAATGACAGAAGGTCCTAATTGGGAGAGAGCCAGGTGGTTTTCAAGTTGCTGATGCTGTATGCATGCATATTTGTCCCCAACTGCCTCGCGCCGCCCCCCCCCCGCACCCGCCACTCACCATTACCCGACTCTTGTGCCTTTCTGCTTTCAGATAATCAACAAGCAGTACTGGACCAGCCTATCCCTGAGGTGTTGCAAGAGAGCAAGGGGAAGAGGAAGAAGACACTGCATCACTGCATCAGTCACTCGCAGCACCAACTCAGAAACTTGCACTACGTGTACTTTAGAGGCTAGTGTAGATGCGGGATCTGCACAGGATGAGTCACCGGGCACGAGTGGGCCAGGGAGAAAGGGTAGTTCGGGGGCCAGCTCCCCGGAGGGCGAGTTCACGCGAGAGTTCTGCTGCACACGACTCAGATGAGGACCTCGATGGGGCGGCCTTCAAAAGAAGGTTGCATGCACACCGAATTGCTAGGTGCAATGGTAAGCCTGCCAGAGAGCCTTGTGGCAATATCAAGGAGTGTGGATGAATCCGCCCCCAACATTGCACAGGGCTCTGCGCAGAGCTTGGAGCCCAGGATTTCCAGCCTGGAAATTATGAAGGACTCCCGAAGAGACCGTGATGGGTGATGTCGAGTCTGCCATTGTAGTACAGGTGGAAGAGTTCCAATGTCTTAGTATTATAGAGGAAGTGCAGACCACTCTCATGCAGCATAAGCGTGATGTCACCCAAGCTCAGTCAGCTCTCATGCAATCTCAGCTTGCTGCCACCCAAGCTCTGATTGCTGCCATCGTGTCTGGGTTTACCACTGTCGACCGGGGCTTGCATGGTTTCACAGCAGCCCAGCAATCTGTACTCTGACAGATTGCTAGGAATGCTGAGGCAAGGTGGAGTGGCAGTGGGTCTGTGGACCAGGACCCTGCTGTCCTCTCTGGATGGTAGCCTTCCTCTTCCCACCACTACCACTCCACCATTGCCCTTGTCGCTGCATGTCAGCCAGCCAGCCCAGACTGCTGCCGTCCATACCAAGGTGGTGCAGTGTTCTGCCAGGCTTTCTAGGGCCAGAGCTGCTCAAGGTCGCCCTGCAAGGCCATCTGAAGTCTCCCCCATGGAAACTGAGCAGCCTTCCACCAGCTATGCTGCAGCCACTGTGGGGGAGCACTTCGTAGGAGCACTAGATCAAGAAAGGGCACCTGAACGATAGACACTAAGGGATTGCATAAGGGTGATTAGTTCATATTTTTGCTGTAAGTCTGTGTTGTGATTTTTGATAAATTATTAATTTTGTTTGTGTCCAGGAGGGTGCTGCGATATTCTGTAACACAGGGATGGTATGATGGGGATGTGGTGAGCAACGGAGGATCTGGGGTTTCATTCATTGGAATCAGAGTCTGATAAGCCACTCACGGACAGCCCGGCTGGAAGGGGAATTGGCTGCCTGCTTCCTCCCTCCCTCCTCGTCCTATTCCTTCTTGGGACACCCACTTCAGCGTGTATTGGAGGGCTCCTCCCGACCGGTCATGGCAGCGGAACCGTTGCTTCAGCAGCCCGATGGTCTGCTCGATGATGTTCCCAGTGGAAGCACGGCTCTCATTATATGGGTGCTGAGCACGAGTGGTGGGGTTGCAGAGAGGAGTCATGAGCTAGGTGGAGAGCAGATAGCCCTTGTCTCCAGCAGCAGCCCCTGAGTTTGCTTGGTGCCTGGAAGATTGCTGTCACACCGGACTGACACAGGATGAGGGCACTGTGGCTGCTGCCAGGATAATGAGCATTAGAGTCATAGGGGGAGAAATTCGGTTGTTAGCGCCACCGATTAACGCCTAAAGAGGCCGAGAAGTGGGGCGCTAGCCAATTTCCGGGCGGGCGCAGGGCGCCTCGCCCCATATTGAGCATGCATTTAGCGCCGGCGCTAAATCTTTGCGCCCGCTCATGGGCGCAGGCTGATTATGATGCCATTTGAGTGTGCAACGCCTTTTGGGTGCCCCAGACCGGAAATTCAGTGGCGCCCCCATCCGTAGTGACAGCTTACCTGGAACCTTACCAAGTCGCTCTCGGGCTGGAGGAGCGTTATTTAAAGGGGACTGGTGTGGTTTAAAAGCGGCAGCCATTTTTGGAGCACAACTTCCTCGAGAGCTACAAAGAGTTGCTGAGCTGCACACTGAGAGCCATTTGACCACTGAGCCAGCGCAGGCAGACGATCTTCAGCCTTCTGACCATCACCTTGCTGTTGGTGAGCCTTGACAACGGGGAACCTTCCTGTGGGCACTTATTATGGGGGCTGCATTGGAGGGGAACGTCCTGCTGCTGAATCATCTGGAAAGGGCACTGAGACGCTGGGAGAGGGGGGCGGGCATGGCCAGACGGAGGAGGGCCAACAGACGTCGCCACAGCAGACCTTACGCTGGCAGGGTTTTCCGACAGCAGTTTTCCTACATGAACATGCCGGAGGAGCAGTGTGTCAGAAGGCTGCGATTTAGAAAGGAGATGGTGACTGAGCTGTGCCAGCTGCTTCAGCCAGATCTGCAGCCTCAGATAAGGTGCAGGACATCTCTGTCGGCGGCTGAGAAGATGCCTGCTGGCCTGAACTTCTACGCGAGCGGCTCTTCTCAGGCTGCGCGTCAGAGGCTGATCAGAAGTAGCTTCTAGGCCCCTCTCATGGAATGCTTGCTGCCATTCCAAGAACAGGAATGGAACCGGTCTGATACCCCCAAGCCTGTGAAGGGCAAGATGCATGTAAATAGCAGGCATGGCCATTGTAAATGAAGAAAGTGTTTCATTACACAAAATGTGGTTCCTTCAAACATGAGAAAGCTATGGCAACAGAAAGCAAAACTAATACACTGATACATAACTGCCTCTCACACCCGGGAGACTGTCCAAAACATAAATCACATTCCGACCATCTTCCTTGGCCTTGATTCCACTGCGCCAACCAAAGCATCCAATGCCCCATCAGTGAGGCGTTCCGCCCTCTGCCTCACCCTTTCCATGTCTTGCTAGGCTGGTGCGCCACAGGTAGGCTCCCACCGCTTTGAAGGCCTACAAGGCAGTGAGTGTGTCTAGTGATGCCAATTGACCTGTCCCTTTAAGAGCTGGCTGGCGCCAGTGTGTCTCAGGGAAAGTGATTATTGACAGCACCTTCGCTGCGCCCCGCCGTCGCAAAATTGGGTTGCGCCACTGGGTTAGCGCCTTAAGAGTAGCGTGCAGCGCCTGATTTAGCGCCACAATCACCTTTAGGGGCGCTGCAACCCAATCTCGCGCTAGGTGGCGCTAAACTTTGCGCATCGCCAGGACTAGGCCCCAAACGTGGCTATACCGAATTTCTAGGCCATAGAGTTATACAGCACAGAAAGAGACCCTTCGGCCCATCGTGTCCACGCCGGCCATCAAGCCCTATCTATTCTAATCCCATTTTCCAGCACTTGGTCCGTAGCCTTGTATGCTATGGCGTTTCAAGTGCTCATCTAAATGCTTCTTCAATGTTGTGAGGGTTCCTGCCTCTACCACCCTTTCAGGCAGTGAGTTCCAGATTCCAACCACCCTCTGGGTGAAAAAGTTTTTCCTCAAATCACCTCTAAACCTCCTGCCCCTTACCTTGAAACTATGCCCCCTGGTTATTGACCCCTCTACTAAGGGGAAAAGTTCCTTTTTATCTATCCTATCTATGCCCCTCATAATTTTGTACACCTCAATCAGGTCCCCCCTCAGCCTTCTCTGCTCTAAGGAAAACAACCCCAGCCTGACCAGTCTCTCTTCATAGCTGAAGCGCTCCAGCCCTGGTGAATCTCCTCTACACCCTCTCCAATGCAATCACATCCTTCCTGTAGTGTGGCGACCAGAACTGCACACAGTATTCCAGCTGTGGCCTAACTAGCGCTTTGTACAGCTCCATCATAACCTCCCTGCTCTTATATTCTATGCCTCGGCTAATGAAGGCAAGTAAGCCTCCCTTCCTCTTCCTCCACTTCCTGTTGCATTTCCTCCTCCTCTACTTCCTCCTCCTTCTCGTGCTCTTGCTCCTCAGCCTCACACCTGACAGGATGTGGCAAAGGCTGTTCCCTCATAATGGCCAGGTTGTGCAGCATGCAGCATACTGCCACAAATCTTGGTACTCCAGAGTGGTCCAGGCAGCGAAAGCTTTGCTTGAGGATGCCGATGGTGTGCTCTATAATGTTCCTTGTGACAGCATGGCTCTCATTGTAGGCCTTCAGTGCACGTGTGTGGGTCCTGGAACGGAGTCATGAGCCATGGCATGAGTGGATAACCCTTGTCGCTCAGTAGCCAGCCTTTGACGTGTCGTGGTGGTTCAAATACAGGCGGCACAGAGGACAGCTGCAGAATGAAGGAATCATGACTACTGCCAGGATAACGGCCATTAACCTGCATGATGCATTGCCTGTGGTCGCACACCTGCATAAGGAGGGAGTGGAATCCCTTTTGGTTCATGAAAATGGCAAAGTTCACATGAGGCGCCGCAAGGCAATGTGCCTGCAGTCAATGGCTCCCTGCACCATGGGGAAGGTTGCAATCCATGCAAACCCACGTGCTTGCTCCGTCTGCTTGTCTCTAGCAAGAGGGAATGAGATGAAGCTGTCTCTCTGTGTATAGAGAGCATCAGTGAACTCCCTTATGCAGCAGTGTACTGCAAACTGCAAGATGTTACTTATATCATCAGCAGCAGCCTGGAAGGAGCCAGACTCATGAAAGTTAAGAGACACGGTCACCTTGACAGCCACCAGCAGTGCGGTCCTTGCCCTACTTTGACATTGCAGTTGTGGCTGCAGCAGCTGGCAGATTTCCGTCACAACCTCTTTAGTGAAGTGAAGATGTCTCAAGCATAGGTCGTTGAAGATGAGGAAAGAGCATTGCTCCCTAAAGACCCTCTGCAGATATGGCCTCCTGCTGAGAGGCCTTCTCCCCCTCCTCAATCCCCCTCTTATAGCAGCCTGTCCTGTTCTGCATGGCCTCTCTACATTCTCCCAGTCATGCTCAATTGCAAGAGGAAGACCTACCGGTCCACCCATGTGTGGAAGCAACCTTTTTCTGCACAAGCTTTTAAATGAACAAAATGTACTTCAGAACAAGCCAGACCACTCCCTCTACACTACTAAAGTTGAAGTTGAGGTAAGAGCATTGCTCCAGTGCAGTGCTGAGGGAGTGCTGCACTGTCTGAGGTGCCATCTTTCAGATAAGACGTTAAACCAAGGCCCCGTCGGCTCTCTCAAGTAGACATAAAGGATCCCATGGCACCATTTCGAAGAAGAGCAGGGGAATTATCCCCAGTGTCCTGGCCAATATTTATCTATCAATCAACATAACAAAAACAGATTATCTGGTCATTATCACAATGCTGTTTGTGGGAGCTTGCTGTGCGCAAATTGGCTGCTGTGTTTCCTACATTACAACAGAGTCTACACTCCAAAAGTACTTCATTGGCTGTAAAGTGCTTTGAGACGTCTGGTGGTCATGAAAGGTGCTATATAAATGCAAGTCTTTTCTTTTACTAAAACTTTAGGCAAGTATAGGAAAGCACCAAAACGCGTACAATTGCACTAGCAGTAAGAAGAAATAATTCAGCAACTAACCTGTAAGTAGTTCATGATTCCTTTAAGTAGCACTGGTGTGGGGGCCGGGGGGGAGGTCTTCCCTGCCATTTAACGTTATTTTCAGCTGTGCGAGGTTAAGACAGGGCATAGGTTGGAGCTTGGCATTCGAAAATGGCAGCGCTGGCATCAAACCAGCATTGCACACTGATTGACATCATAATCTGCCTGCTCTGTATGCTGCTGGCAGTTGTTAGCGGCGGCGCCCAAACCCCTTTACCAAGATGGCATCAGGTGCACTTACCGTTGGAAGTGTTTGTGCGCACCTTGGACACCTAGTGATAGGAGGTCGCGTAGCGCCTAAAAAATGGGCACTACCGAGCCCAATTTCTCCCCCAAAGTTATTGGAACTGTTCAGAAGGAAGATGCTGAGGTATATTTGAAACAGAAAATGTCAGGGTCAATTTTCTGACTTTGTGCTCATGGGGAGGAGTCATAGAAACATAGAAAATAGGAGCAGGAGTAGGCCATTCGGCCCCTTGAGCCTGCTCCGCCATTCAATGAGATCATGGCTGATCATCCAAATTCAGTACCCTGTCCCTGCCTTCTCCCCATATCCCTTGAACCCTTTAGCCTTAAGAAATATATCTAACTCCTTCTCGAATATATTTAATGAATTGGCCTCAACTGCCTTCTGTGGTAGAGTCTTGCCAAGCGACAATGCATATCGGAAATCATGTGCTGTGCACTTCCAAATTTCCAATATGCATTCCTATTTGCTGGACTCACAATTACATCTGCACTGTAAAAACATTTCAGTCAGTTCTGTAGATGAAACTGCATGTCCAGTATTTCACCTGTATGCCAACTCGAGCTGCAAAAATTCCTATTCTACGCGTTATGCTGTTATTAAACCTTTGAAACTGACCGCAATTTTAGGATTTAGTGCATGTGCATCCCAACGCGGAAATCCTGAAGTTGTGGTCAGTCATTTACTGCTCCAACACTGGCTGCGCTGTAACCCCCCCTCCCCCAGCCCCATAGCTGGCAATCTGTGTAATCAGAGAAATCAGTGAAACTGATGAAAACTTGGGCTATTCTGCGGTAATATCGCTGATAAATACCCCATTAAAAGTTAGACCCTTTTGGATGAGGTGTAACTGGGGTTTTAACAGCATATTGACAGATAAACAAATGTTACGGCCCTAAAAAACTCATTTTAATTTTGTGGACTGTCAAATTTATCTATTTTAATAAAAATTACAATTTTTAAGAAACTTTAAAGAAAATTATATTCTTTTTATGTTTTGTAGGAATGTCTAGTTCCTATCCAAAAGACTGAGGTCCACTCAGGCGATCAAATAAACGAGGTTTAATGAAAAGTAACAGAGTTTAACAGATAACTACAGGAGAACATCGAATATAGGTCTAGTCAGTTCGGAGGCTCCACGAGGACTGCAAGGGCGGTCCCGTGGCTGACGTCATGATGTCATCACATTTTTCCCGCTGGTGGGGGATCACGTGATGAACGGCGTGACGTCATCGCGTTTGTCCGCGCTATTAAAGTGATCGCGCTCTGTACATGTAAACAGTGAAAACAAAGATACAGACTCAGGCTGCAGCCAACATATTATTAAAGGGAATTATATACAGTTGATTGGAGTCCCTTAGTGGCTCCGCCACATGCACCCCCCCAGAATTGTCTTTAATAGCAAAAGTAAAACGGCGAGGAGGCCTGACAAGCCTGTCAAATCGACTTCTGTAGCCTTGAAGTGGAAGCTGATGGACGGCGGGCGGTTGCGTTTGATCTGGCACGGCAACTGTGGGCGGTCGGCCACGTTTTGGCAGTTGTGCAATCTCGACTGGGCGGTCAAGGTCCAAGTGAGCCGGCTTCAACTGGTCAACCGAAATGTGGTCCGGTTTACCTGCAACATCGACCGAAAAAGATTTGTCTCCCGGCTCTATCACACGGAAAGGACCAGTGTAAGGGGGTTTGAGCGGGTCCCGATGAGCGTCGTGGCGGATAAACACATAGTCGGTGTTCTTCAGCTCAGCTGGGACGTGGGAGCTCTGCAAGCCGTGATGCGACGTAGGCACTGGAGCGAAACTTCTGGCTGCCTCCTGGTGGCTGATGAGCTGCTGGGACGCGGACCATGGCTCTGTTGGAGACGGAAGGAAATCCACTGGTACGCGTAGTGGCTGGCCATACACGAGCTCCGCCGAGGACGATTGAAGATCTTCTTTAGGTGCCGTATGAAGACCCAAAAGGACCCATAGAAGCCTGTCCACCCAGCCCGCGCCTTGAAGGCTGACTCGGAGTGCGGCTTTGAGCGACCTGTGGAATCGTTCGCACAGGCCGTTCGCCTGTGGATGGTAGGCAGTGGTGCGATGTAGCTTGACGCTGAGCCCCTGAGCCACAGCATTCCAGAGCTCAGAAGAAAACTGCGGCCCACGATCGGACGAGATGTCCGCCGGTACCCCGAAGTGGGCGACCCAAGAGGAGATGAATGCCCTGGTGACGTCTGCAGAAGTGGTGGAAGACAGAGGAACTGCCTCCGGCCATTGAGTGGTGCGGTCCACCATTGTAAGATGAGTAAACCCGTGCGAAGGCGGAAGTGGCCCCAGCAGGTCCACATGCACGTGATCAAACCTACGTTCCGGAACGAAGAAAGTGGCCAATGGAGCCTTGACGTGACGCTGCACCTTGGCCTTTTGGCAGACCATGCAGGTGTTGGCCCAGTCGAGAACATCCATGTGCATGCCCCGCCACACGAATTTGGACGACACCAACCATTGCGAGGCCTTCATGCCAGGGTGCGACAACCCGTGGATGGCGTCAAAAAACTTTTCGGCGCCAGGCGACCGGGACGATAGGGCGAGGATCTCCTACGGAGACGTCGCAAAGTAGCGTAGTGCCCACAGCATGGAATTTGACGTCAGCCGCTTGGAGGCTAGAGGGGTTGGCTCTGTAAGATTGGCCCTCCGGATCCGAGGCTTGATCCGCAGCCATGAGGGCATAGTCGATGCCGAGCTGGACTGCATGAACGGTCGCGCGGGAGAGGCAATCCGCCACCTGGTTGTCCTTACCGGACACATGCTGAATGTCAGTGGTGAATTCTGAGATAAACGTCAACTGACGTTGTTGCCGAGCTGACCACGGTTCGGCGGTCTTGGCCATAGCGAACGTTAGTGGCTTGTGGTCCACAAAAACCGTGAACGAACGTCCCTCTAGCAAGAACCGGAAATGGCGGATGGCCAGAAAAAGGGCCAGCAACTCCCGGTCAAACGTGCTGTACTTTCGTTCGTTTCGCCGCAGTTGACGGCTGAAAAACGCCAGCGGTTGCCACGTCCCATGCATCCACTGTTCCTGCACTGCGCCGATGGCGTAGTCTGATGCGTCGGTGGTAAGGGCGATGGTGGCACCTGGCAGCGGGTGTGCCAGCATGGTTACGTTGGCTAAAGCGCCTTTTGTGTCGACGAACACCCGGTCCATTTCGACCGTCCAGCTGATCGGATCCTTGCTGGACTTGCCCTTGAGGACCTCGTACAGGGGCAGCATGAGCAGAGCTGCATTAGGGACGAACCGGTGATAAAAATTTATCATCCCGAGGAACTCCTGCAGGGCCTTGACGGACTGCGGGCGCGGGAACGAAGTAACTGCCTCCACCTTCATTTGCAGGGGAATGGCGCATGCAAACGAAGGTCTGGGAAATCACCGAGGAGGCGAGTGAAGTCATCCGGAGGTAGGGACGCGCAGGAGACAGTGCGCGCCACGGTGTTACCGCGGTAGCATGGGATGGAATGAAAAGTGGCCGCATTGATCAACCGGCGGTGCCATACATCCCACAGGAGGCCGTTGGCGCACAAAAAATCCGCCCCGAGGATGGCTTGAGAGACTTTGGCCGTGATGAAATCCCAGTAAAACCGCTGGCCGCCGAAGCACACCTGGACCCGCCGGCTTCCGAAGGTCCGAATGGCCCTGCCTGGAGGGAGGGGCCGTGCCCCCCAACTTGTAGATCAAGATTTGACGCGGGTAGGATGCTTCACTGCGCCCCGGTGTTGCAAAGGAAACGTCGACCAGATACGGAATCATTGATGAAGAGGAGTTTTCCCGAATTACCGATTGCCATCGCAGCCACGGGGCGCTCGTTATAACCGGTCCTCTTTCGACAGGGTGGCTGCTGTTTTTTATGAGCGAAAAGCTGCAGGGAGGGCGGCAGCATCTTGCTTTCGCGCTAAAACGGGCGTGGTAGAAGCACAACCCCGCAGGTTGAGGGGCTGGTCCGGCGTCTGTGGGGGATGGGCGCCTCGTGGCAGCGCAGCACTGCTGTGTCACCGCAAAGATCTTGTCCACATCGGCAGCCAGCTTTGCACGGTCGGTGACTTCCGACCTGGCTAGGGCAGCTTGAACTTGCTCCGATAGCTGGCTGAGGAATAGCTCCCTGAAGAGGAAGCATTCCGGTTCGGAGCCCAGGAGCGTGAGCATTTGGCTCATGAGCTCGGATGGCTTGGAGTCCCCGAGGCTGGGCATATTGAGCAGCTGGCGGGCGTGCTCCGACTTCGTGAGCCCGAAGACCTGTAACAACTGTGCCTTTATCGTCTCATACTTGCGATCTTCTGGTGGATTACCAAACAGGCTGACGATCCGCGAGGCTGTGGCGCTGTCGAGGGCGGCGACCACGTGATAGTAACGGGGCTGATCCACAACGATGTTCCTGATTGCGAACTGGGCTTCAGCCTGGATGAACCACGCAGCTGGCTGTTGCTCCCAGAACTGTGGTAGCTTCAAAGCAACGGCGTTCGATTCCATGTTCAGTAACTTCTGCGAAAACCGTTCACAAAAGTTGGGGTCACCAATGTAGGAATGTCTAGTTCCTATCCAAAAGACTGAGGTCCACTCAGGCGATCAAATAAACGAGGTTTAATGAAAAGTAACAGAGTTTAACGGATAACTACAGGAGAACATCGAATATAGGTCTAGTCAGTTCGGAGGCTCCACGAGGACTGCTAGGGTGGTCCCGTGGCTGGAGTCATAGAGTTTTACAGCACAGAAAGAGGCCCTTCGGCCCATCGTGTCCGCGCCGCCCATCCATCCCTGTCCAGTCTAATCCCATTTTCCAGCATTTGGTCCATAGCCTTGTATGCAATGGCATTTCAAGTGCTCATCCAAATGCTTCTTGAATGTTGTGAGGGTTCCTGCCTCTACCACCCTTTCAGGCATTGAGTTCCACATTCCAACCACCCTCTGGGTGAAAATGTTCCTCCTCAAATCCCCTCTAAATCTCCTGCCCCTTACCCTGAATCTATGCCCCCTTGTTAATGACCCCCCTACTAAGGGGAAAAGTTCCTCTTTATCTACCCTATCTATGCCCCGCATCATTTTGTACACCTCAATCAGGTCCCCCCTCAGCCTTCTTTGCTCCAAGGAAAACAACCCCAGCCTGTCCAGCCTCTCTTCATAGCTGAGGCGCTCCATCCCAGGTAACATCCTGGTGAATCTTCTCTGCACCCTCTCCAAAGCAATCACATCCTTTCTATAGTGAGGCGACCAGAACTGCACACAGTACTCCAGCTGTGGCCTCACCAGCGTTTTGTACAACTCCATCATAACCTCCCTGCTCTTATATTCCATGCCTCGGCTAATGAAGGCAAGTATCCCATATGCCTTTTTAACCACCCTATCTACCTGTTCCGCTGCCTTCAGGGATCTATGTACATGTACACCAAGGTCCCTCTGACCCTCTGTACTTCCTAGGGTCCTACCACTCATTGTGTATTCCCTTACCTTATTTGTCCTTCCAAAATGCATCACCTCGCACTTTTCAGGGTTAAATTCCATTTGCCACTTTTCCGCCCATCTGACCAACCCGTTTATATCGTCCTGTAGCCTGAGGCTTTCCTCCTCGCAATTTACCACCCCACCAATTTTCGTGTCATCTGCGAACTATTTTAATATGTTAAGGCAGGATCTGGCCAAAGTGGACTGGGAGCAGCTACTTATAGGAAAATCCACATCAAAGCAGTGGGAGACTTTCAGAAGGGAAATAGAGAGAGTACAACGCCAACATGTTCCTGTAAAGGTCAAGGGTGGGACCAACAAGCAAAGGGAACCTTGGATGACAAGGGATATACAAAAATGCATTAGAAATAAAAGGGGGGCTTTTGGCAGTTACAAAAGACTAAAGACGGAAGAAGCCCTAGAGGAGTATAAAAAGTGCAGGGGCATACTTAAAAAAGAAATTAGAAGGGCGAGGAGGGGCCATGAAATAACACTGGCGAGCAAAATAAAGGAAAATCCTAAGATGTTTTATAAGTATATTAAGGGCAAGAGGATAACCAGGGAAAGGGTAGGGCCCATTAGGGACCAAAGTGGCAATCTGTGTGTAGAGCCAGATGATGTAGGCGGGGTTTTAAATGAATTTTTTGCATCTGTGTTCACTCTGGAGAAAGACGATGCAGACATAGAAATCGGGCAAGGGGACTGTGACATACTTGAACATATTAGCATCGAGAGGGAGGAGGTGCTAGTGGTTTTAGCAGGCCAAAAAGTGGATAAATCCCCAGGCCCGGACGAGATGTATCCCAGGCTGCTGTGGGAGGCAAAGGAGGAGATTGCAGGGGCTCTGACACAAATTTTCAGAACCTCTCTGGCCACAGGGGATGTACCAGAGGACTGGAGAACAGCTAACGTAGTACCATTATTCAAGAAGGGTAGCAGGGATAAACCAGGGAATTACAGGCCAGTGAGCCTAACATCTATGGTAGGGAAATTATTGGAAAAAATTCTGAGGGACAAAATTAGTCTCCACTTGGAGAGGCAAGGATTAATCGGGGATAGTCAGCATGGCTTTGTCAAGGGTAAATCATGTCTGACAAATCTGATTGAATTTTTCGAGGGGGTGACTAGGGGGGTGGATGAGGGAAATGCTGTGGATGTGGTTTACATGGACTTCAGTAAAGCTTTTGACAAAGTCCCGCATAGGAGACTGGTCAAGAAGGTAAGAGCCCATGGGATCCAGGGTGCCTTGGCGCGTTGGATCCTAAACTGGCTGAGTGGCAGGAGGCAGAGGGTGATGGTCGAAGGTTGCTTTTGTGACTGGAAGCCTGTGTCCAGTGGGGTACCTCAGGGATCGGTGCTGGGTCCCTTGTTGTTTGTGATCTACATAAATGACTTGGATGAGTCATGACGTCATCACATTTTTCCCGCCGGTGGGGGATCACGTGATGAATGGCGTGACGTCATCGCGTTTGCCCGCGCTATTAAAGTGATCGCGCTCTGTACATGTAAACAGTGAAAACAAAGATACAGACTCAGGCTGCAGCCAACATATTATTAAAGGGAATTATATACAGTTGATTGGAGTCCCTTAGTGGCTCCGCCACAGTTTGATATTTATTTCAGGTTTACCTTTTCCTCATGTGAGAGCCCCAATCTTTCTTTTGCTTTCTATAACATTTTTAAAAAGTCAGAATAAAAGCATTTCTTCACTTCCTGGTTTCCAATCTGTGAGAATTGTGCATTGTGATTGGCTGCTTAGACAGCTTCGCCGCTGATCGCAAATTACAGGCCAATATTAGTAAAGAAAGAGTACTGGAGAAATTAATCGGATTAAAAGCCGATAAATCCCCTAGGATGGCTTACATCCTAGGGTTTTAAAAGAGGTGGCTACAGAGATAGTGGATGCTTTGGTTCTGAACTTGCAGAATTTCTCAGATTTTATAATGGTCCCCGCAGATTGGAAGGTAGCAAACATAACCCCGCTATTCAAGAAAGAATGGAGAGGAAACACGGAATTAGAAGCCAGTTAGCCTGATATCAGTAGTAGGGAAAATGCTAGAATCTATTATTTGGGACGTGATAACAGGGCACTTAGAAAATCATATGATTTATGGAAGTGAAATCGTGTTTAACAAATTTGTTAAGAGTTTTTTGAGGTTGTAACTAGCAGGGTAGATGGGGGGGTCCAGTGGATGTCGTGTAGTTGGATTTTTAAAAGGCATTCGATAAGGTGCCACACAAGAAGCTATTACACAAAATTAGGGCTCATGGGATTGAGGGTAATATATTAGCATGGACTGAAGATTAGTTAATGGACAAAAAACAGAGAGTAGGAATAAATGTAACTAGTGGGGTACCGCAAGGATCAGTGCTTGGGCCTCAGTTATTTACAATCTATATCAATGATTTAGATGAGGGGACTGAGTGTAATGTATCCAAGTTTGCTGATGATACAAAGCTAGGTGGGAAACGAGATATGGACAGGTTAGTAAGTGGGCAAGAACGTGGCAGATGGAATATAACATGGAGAAGTGTGAAGTTATACAGTTTGGTAGGAAAATAGAAAAGCAGAACTTTTTTAAAAGGTGAGAGACTAGGAAATGTTGGTATTCAGGGGGACCTGGATGTCCTTGTACACAAATCACAGAAATATAACATGCAGGTACAGCAAGCAATTAAGAAAGCAAATAGTATGTTAGCCTTTATTACAAAAGGATTGGCGTATAAGAGTAAAGAAGTCTTACTGCAATTATATAGGGCCTTGGTGAGACTACACCTGGAGTACTGTGTACAGTGTCGGTCTCCTTACCTTAGGAAGGATATACTTGCCTTAGAAGAAGTGCAACAAAGGTTCACTAGACTGATTCCTGGGATGGCGGGACTGTCTTATGATGAGAGATTGAGTAGACTTGGCCTATATTCTCTGGAGTTTAGAAGAATGAGAGGTGATCTCATTGAAACATACAAAATACTTAAGGGGCTTGACAGGGTAGATGCTGGGAGGATGTTTCCCCCGGCCAGGGAGTCTAGAACCAGCGGTCACAGACTCAGAATAAGGGGTCGGCCATTTAAGACTGAGATGAGGAGAAATTTCTTCACTTAGAGGGTTGTGCATCTTTGGAATTCTCTACCCCAGAGGGCTGTGGAGGCTCAGTCGTTGAGTTTATTCAAGACTGAGATCGATAGATTTTTGGATACTAAGGGAATCAAGGGATATGGAGATAGGATGGGAAAGTGGAGAAGATCACCATGGTATTATTGATCGGCAGAGCAGGCTTGAAGGGCTGAATGGTCTACTCCTGCTCCTATTTCTTATGTTCTTATGTACTTTTCACTTTTACCCACAATGTAATATGCCAACTTGAAAATTGTAGCGTGGCCACCATAGTGACATATTACTTTGCTGTTCCATTGCATTGTACAGTAGTGTAGTAGAATGCAAGTCCGCGACAATGATTCCCCACGGACAGGATTTCTGATCCCATCTGTGCTGTCAAGAGGTGGTGTCAATTGAAGAACAGTGAAGGTGAAATTCCTCTTTTCATCAAAACAGGAAAATGTGTTTTTTCTACAACAAAATTGTGGAGACATGCGCCTTTGAAATGTGTGATTTCTGAAAATGCAATTTTGGAAACAGATTCTTGATTACAAAGGAGGTACTTCACCAGGTGTTTTTACAGAAGGAAAATTGGCAGGAGATTCACCTTGGGCTTTTCTCATATACATCCCATTTAGCAGGATTAAGAATAGCATGGTAGAGCTCTGAAAGCCAGGAAACCAGTCTATCTGTGCTGTAGTTGATGGCTCATAAGTGTTGGCTCATTTTCCCGTAGCTCAGGGATTTCCCCAACTTTCTCCCAGGACTTTTGCCTACTTATAACTCCATTCCATGTGGTGGGATAGAGTTGGGGAAATCCCTGAGCTACTGAAAATGAGTCAACTAGGGATCTAGTAATCCAGAGGCCTGGACTAATAATCCAGAGATGTGTATTCAGGCAGGTCCGGGGCGATCCCATCCCGCTGCTTACTGCAGCCCGCACTCTCCAAGCAATTTATTGTTGATTGGGCTTGTTAAGCCTGCCCTGCGAGGTTCCTGGCCAATTAATAAGAAGCGGGTCTGATGACGTCATTTGATGATGCGTCATTAGTCGGTTTCCTTAAAGGGGCCATGTCCAAACTGATCTTGACAGTTCTGCTGTCAGTATTCTACAACTTTGAGGTGCTGCAAACACTGACAAGCACTGCACAAAGGTGCATGGCTGCACCCAGGCTCTCCCATAACTCTCTCTATATGCTTATGGAGGGAGTCACAGCACACAGGGAGGTTCTCTTCCCTTCCCATAGGCGGTAGAGACATCCCCAGGAGATCAACGCAGCCTGGTTGCACATTGCACAGGAGGGCACAAGCAGGGATGTCGTCAGGAGGACCAGGCTGCAGTGGTGCAAACCTTTCAATGATCTCAGTAGATCACGAAACGTTACTGCCGAGCCACACTCAACCTCATCCTGCTGTGCCACTCATCACATCCACATCACTATGCCTTACCTACCCTACTCCTGCACATCTTTACACCAACTTACCTTGCACCTCCACCCATCCCTCTCTATCTACATTATCTTCCCCATTTCACTAGCCACCCCTCACACTCACTCTGAACCTACTGCAAGCATATGAACTAACAACACACAAGGGTAGGCATCTGGGTGGTTTAGCCAATGTTTCTGTTAATGTGTTGTCAAACATTGAAATCTGTATTTTCAACACTTTACCTTATTGGGCAGATCTGTGCTCACCTTTGGAAGTGTCTTAGTGAGTTCCAGTGAATGTTGAGACATAACTTCCCCCCGCCACCAACTGTGATGAGTATGAAAGGAATGGCTTGGACATTGTAGGGATGCATTATGGTGCTGGTGTGGGGTGGTGTCAACCTGGCGCATCATGTGGCAGCCAGGGTGTACAGTGTCAAGTGGAGTAAATCTGGCCATGGTAATGCCATCGCTGGCTTCCCGAGCAGCAATGTGCTCAGGTGCTGATGCCCTGTGCAGCATCAGGTGATTGTGGAGAAGGTTGGTGTTGTTGTTGGTGTGCCTGGTGATGTTGGTGTTGGGGCTGATCATGGAGGGATTCAGAGGAACAAGGTGAGATTTTTTCAAGGGCATCGATGTTGCTGGAATAGATGTCAGCTGAAGTTGAGATGACAGAAGCAATCTGTCAATGGTGAGAGAGGTTGCTCCAAGGAGGTGACAGTGGATAGAGAGTTTACTCCAAACACTTCCAAACTGCATACAGCTCAAAAGTGTCTTCCAAGTCCTGAAGTCTCAAGCTCCTGGCATTGGAAAGTGACCAGCTGTGAAATGGTAGCTTTCATACCACTTTTGCAGCTGTCACCTATTCACAGCAAAGTGGAGATATAGAGAATGTGACCTAATTACCTGACGTGATCTGCGAATGACGTGAACCCCGTTACAAAAGTGGGAAAATAGAAATAGGCTGGCAAAATAGTAGTTAACAAGCACTTAACAAGCATTGAACCAACTATCTTAAATGCCTCCCCCACTGCTTGGAATTCTCTTCCCCAGAGAGCTGTGGAGGCTGGGTCATTGAATATATTTAAGGTGGAGATAGACAGATTTTTGAATGATAAGGGAGTCAAGGGTTAGGGGGAGTGGGCAGGGTAGTGGAGCTGAGGCCAAGATCAGATCTGCCATGATCTTTCTGAATGGTGGAGAAGGCTCGAGGGGCCAAATGACCTACTCTTGCTCCTACGTCTTATGTTCTTATGGTGTGGGGTCTGTTCTGAAATCGCAGACCCGACACTTTGGAAACTTACATGGAGGCGGGTTTGGAGCGGGTTCCCAACCCGCTGTCAATCATTCTGATTTTGACAGCAGACCCGCCTCTGAACGTTGGCAAAATCGCAGCCCATGAAACTACCGGATTGTTGGAAAAACCCAACTGGTTCACTGATGTCCTTTAGGGAAGGAAATCTGCCGTCCTTACCCGGTCTGGCCTATCTGTGACTCCAGACCCACTGCAATGTGGTTAACTGCCCTCTGAAATGGCCCAGCAAGTCACTCAGTTATACCAAACCGCTATGACAAAGTCAGCACTGTGGGAGTACCTTCATCAGAAGGACTGCAGCGATTCAAGAAGGCAGCTCACCACCACTTTCTCAAGGGCAATTAGGGATGAGCAATAAATGCTGGCCTTGCCAGCGATGCCCACATCCCGTGAATGAATAAAAAAAATTAAAAATGATGAACCATCAACTACAGTAAAGATACTATGGTTTCCTGGCTCCTGGGGCTGTACCAGTGCTATTATTAATGCTGTTAAATAGCTACATGAGAAACGCCTGACCTGCTGAGCTTTTCCAGTGTTTTCTGTTTTTGTTTCTATTTTCCAACATTTGCAGTATTTTGCTTTTAGGCTAACATTTTATTTGCTTTGTTGATTGTTACCCTAACATGTTGAGCATTGAATTTGCCAAAACCCCTAGGTCTCTTTCAGCTTCACCCTAAGCTACTAAAATGCCATTCATGGAATCTTCATCTATTTCTTGATATTCTTGGCATTATCGTCTTTGATCTTAAATGCAACTCTCATGTCTTCTCCATTGCTAAAGCAGCCTCCAAAAAACAAGGTTTTTTTCTTTCATGCCAATATTACTTTTCTCCTCAATAACTTGTATGAAGCCTAAATTTACCTAAATTCAACTAGGCACTTTCATCTCTAAGTCAGAAGGTTGTAGATTGAAGCCCCATTCTAGGACTTGAGCACATAATCTTGAGCTGATATTCCAGTGCAATACTGAAGGGATGCTGCATTGTTGGAGGCTCTGTCGTTTGAAAGAGATGTTAAACCAAAGCTCCATCTGCCTATTCAGGTGGACAATAATGTTCCCATTGGCACTATCCTGAAGAGACTGCATAGACACTAAATACAAAAATCTACCCTCGCGAGCCCCCCTCTCAGCTCTACCCCTCCCTACATCAGTTGCATTGTAGGACAGATGTAGGCTGTGCTCTCACAAAGCCATCCTTAAGGCCAAGAACTGGTGTATCTGGGTCCCGTCCAAGTTTGCAATTGTCTGGCGGATTCCCGCCAAATTTATGACAGGAGTTTATTGCAATGGCCAAACGATTTCATGACCTCTTTTGAAAAAAAACTGCAAATCATTCAAAAAACAAACATATCTAATAGATAAATAATATTGACTAAATATTTGCTAAAGCAGTGAATTAGAAGTCAAACAGACACATTTGTGGCAAATCCGGTTACATTTGTTGAAGTTAGTACTAACCCTAAACTTGAAAGCAGAGCCGTTAAATACATTATACATCATATTGTCACAAAATGTAATCGAAAAGATTAAAAACAACTTACTTACCATGTGTATCTGTGGGCCTTACTTATTCAGAATGAATGAGAAAGCACAGGAGGGCAGGCATTTCATGTTGAGTGTGTTTAGTTGTCAAAATAATTTATGATGTAGATATGGGCTTTATTTTATCATCATGTTTTATTATAACTATACACCATATGTTGCAATAAAAATTTTCAGTGACGTGTTACAAAGCTCTTCTTTATTAAACTCTCACCCATGGCACTGTTTGAAGTTTGCTTTCCTGACCAGTGATAACAGACCCAAAAATACAATGTTGTAAAATGTCAGAATGCTGTTCAGTATTTATTGGCCCGTATTTTCCGATCAGAGGCTTCCTGCGTGTGGAGGCCTCCGATCTGGAAAATATCTATGGACTTACCTGAGGGCTCCCGAGGTGTGTATACCTCTGCTTCTGGACAGATTGGAAATGCCGGTTTTCAGAGCATGCGCTTGGCATGCCTGAAACCGGCATTTCCGATGTCCCTACAGTCCGACAGCCCATACACACCTGTAGGCATCGTTATCCAATAGTATCTGGTCATTTTGTACAGAATTATTAAATAAAGCAATTAAATTACATATTACAAAAATAAGGCGTGACTAGAATTAAAAACTGTTAACTCTACTTATGTCAAGTTCAATCCATGATTCTTATTTTCTGTCAAATGTAGTCAGGAGTGCAACAAAATTAGTTGAAATTAGAACTTGTGCTGGAGATAGTATCCACTGTGAAAGAGCACTTCCAATCCTTCAGATAATTCATAAAGTGAGTGGTAATGCTAATACAGTAGATGGTAACTGCAGGACAAGAACGTTAGTTTCTTATACACGTGCATTGGGTTTGTGTGGGAGTTATCAGGATATATTAGCTGTGTGAGTGCACTGTAAGGTTACAAATTGTAGAAAATGTTATCAATCAAGTGAGAAAAGCTTGAGCAGTTTATAGCTTTATAAGAGCTGAGAAGACTGTGTTATAACCATAATAATGAACCACTTCTACGTTATTTTAAGTAACGTGCAATTTTTGACTGTTCGAACAGAGTTTGCAACCTTAGTACCATATTTGACCCCAAGATGAGCTTCCAACCACATATTCGCATCATCGAGTATTAGCTGTGACTCAGTGGGTAGCACACTCACCTCCGAGTCAGAAGGTTGTGGGTTCAAGTCCCACTCCAGGGACTTGAGCACATAAAGCTAGGCTGACACTCCAGTGTAGTGCTGAGGGAGTGATGCACTGTTGGAGGTGCCGTCTTTCAGATGAGATGTTAAACCGAGGCCCTGTCTGCTCTTTCAGGTGAACATAAAGGATCCTATGGCACTATTTCAAAGAAGAGCAGCGGAGTTATCCCCAGTGTCCTGGCCAATATTTATCCCTCAAACAACATAACAAAAACAGATTATCTGGTCATTATCACATTGCTGTTTGTGGGAGCTTGCTGTGTGCAAATCGGCTGCCGCGTTTCCCACATTACAACAGTGACTACACTCAAAAGTACTTCATTGGCTCTAAAGTGCTTTTAGACATCCGTTGGTCGTGAAAGGTGCTATATAAATGCAAGTCTTTCTTGCTTTCTATCACTAAGAACGCCTATTTCTACCTCCGTAACATTGCCTGACTCCGCCCCTGCCTCAGCACATCTGCTGCTGAAACCCTAATCCATGCCATTGTTACCTCTAGACTTGACTATTTCAATGCACTCCTGGCTGGGCTACCACTTTCTACCCTCCATAAACTTGAGGTCATCCAAAACTCGGCTGCCCATGTCCTAACTCGCACTAAGTTCTGTTCACCTGTCACCCCTGTGCTCGCAGACCTACATTGGCTCCTGGTTAAGCAATGCCTCAATTTTAAAATTCTCATCCTTGTTTTCAAATTCCTCCATAGCCTCGCCCCTCCCTATCTCTGTAATCTTCTCCAGCCCTACAACCCTCCAAGGTATCTGCGCTCCTCCAATTCTGACCTCTTGAGCATTCCTGGTTTTAATCGTTCCACCATTGCCTAGGCCCTAAGCTCTGGAATTCCCTCCCTAAACCTCTCTGCCTTGCTATCTCTCTTTCCTCCTTTAAGACGCTCCTGTGAAGCTTCTTGGGAAGTTTGACTACATTAAAGGTGGTATACAGTTGTTGTTGTTTTGTGTTGCCATTTTAATTTTTATAGTGTGCCTGTAAGTCTTTCAGTCATCACTTGTGCATTGAGGCCACCATTATGTGTTTGGTGCAGTAGTCTATTGAGAATCATTGTACAGAAAGGGTTATTATCCAGTATTATGACAAAGTTACTATGGATAAACAGATTGGACAACATGAGGATTTTCCTGAAAATAGTACACCCATTTTTTTTTTTTAAATAGCAAGAGGCATGTTATATATTATGCAAAAAATAAAGTGTACTTTTACACATTTCTTATTCTACAGTGAAACAATAACTATATTGTATAATTACTTCAACAAAGGATGGTTTAATATTTGAGCGAAAGCAGCATATTTTATCTGCTACACTTGAACATAAAAAGTCACCTGGGCAGTGGGCACATCACATAGAGGGAAATCAGGCCGGATGATCGCACACCCATAACGGAGCCCACATGACTTTCCATCCATTTAAATTATTGGACAGGTGATTGTGTGAGTTCAGACAGGGGCATGTGCTGATCCCCACCCAATTTTCCTGTATTCGCTACACTCAGATGATCCATGAGCCTGAGATGTAGAAACAGAAAAATCTATCTATTTGTTTAGTTTACATTCATTTTTCTTGGGTTTATATTTATTTAGTGTGTTCAGTATCATAAGTTGAGAAGTGTTCCATTTTTCCAGCAATATTTCCCAGTTAATCAATTTCAGTTTATCCCAGTACAGTACTTTGAAATTTGCCTTTTCAATATCATGTATTTTTGTCTAGATGATGACTGCCAGATAAGCTTAAATTTAACCATTTTGTGGTCAATACAACAACTTGCACTTAGATAGTGCTTTTAACATAGAAAATGTCCAAAGGGACTTCACAAATTGAAATTGATAGGGAAATGGACACTGACCCATGAAGGAGATTAGGGTGTGTGCACAAAAGCCATGTCAAAAAGATGAGTTATGAAAGGACTTTTAAAGGATGAGAGAGAAATGCAGAGTGAAGAGGTTTACCAAGTTCCAGAAAGTAGGGTTGAGGCAACTAAAGGCTGAGTGAGGGGTGAATGCACAAAAGCCTAACGTTCTAAGGGTGTAGGTGTGATACAAGTCTGGAAGAGGTTCCAGTGATAGGGGGCCATTACAGATTGCCTCGGCGCAGCACAGAGGAAAATCGCACACGCTTTATGGAGCCTGCTCAATTTAAAGTTTTGGAAAATCAGGAGAGTTCCATTATAGGCATGTGATCCTCCCCACCTGAATTTCCTCTGTGTTCTGTGCCCAGGCAATCCTTTACACCCAAGCACAATAAGAAGAAAATCAGCTTAGCAGTTAACCAGTGCACTGAAAATGGTGTACAAAGAAGTTTCAACGCTTTAGTGTGATCCAGTACCTGAAACCTATTTGACATTTATTTTCAATGCTGCTCTACTGTCTTGCTTACTATCTTTCCTCACTGTTAGTCAATCCCTTCCTTCTGTCAGTTATTTTTTCTCTACCTTCACTTCCCCGAGTCCAGAAATTCTGCTCTCTCCAGGGCAGAACTCAGGCATTGAGGCGGAGGGACCAAACCTTCTGAGATGCACCGGCCAATTCAGAATATGGGGTGGGGTTGCTTCTTCCATAACTATAATGCTAAGACTTTATTATGATTCAGGATATTTGAATGTGAGAGGGGTCTGGTTAGAGTAACTCAAAAGTGAAAGATTTCCTTTCTGTGTTAAGTGTAATGAAACTGTAAATCTAATCTCTACAAACAGGTTTACGATTTTGTCACACATAGGGAAATGATTTTGTCTTCAGCATTCCTGGTAGAGCTTCTGTTAATTTAAACACACAGAAAATCAGAGGCTGTAGTCCTCCAATTTCCCAACCAGTGCTCTCTGCAAATGCCACTCCTTGCTGGAAGTGCTTCATTGGGGAAAGCAGTGCAATAGTGAATTCAAGGACAACTCTCATGGTTTTCCATCTATTAAATCTAACTAACTCTAACTTAACTCTATCTAACTAACAGAAAGCAGAGTGTCGAGATAAATGGGTCATTTTCTGCTTGGCAAATGGTAACTAGTGGGGTGCCACAGGGATCAGTGCTAGGGCCTCAACTATTTACAATCTACATTAATGACTTGGATGAAGGGACCGAGTGTAATGTAGCCAAGTTTGCGGATGATACAAAGATGGGTGGGAAAGCAAGTTGTGCAGAGGACTCAAAGAATCTGCAAAGGGATATAGACAGGCGAAGTGAGTGGCCAAATATTTGGCAGATGGAGTATAATGTGGGAAAGTGTGAGGTTATCCACTTTGGCAGGAAAAATAAAAAAGCAAATTATTATTTAAATGGAGAGAGATTACAAAATGCTACAGTTCAGAGGGACCTGGGGGGTCCTTGTGCATGAAACACAATGGCTCAAAAATTCGGGTCGGGGGCTTCCCACGGGTGCAAGCCCCCGACCTGCACTTACCTTGCGCAGTTGAGCTGCAGGGCCCCGTGGAATTCCGCTCCGGGGCCTGGCCCAGCTGCCGGCGCGCTGTGCTTGCGTGTCCCAGGGGCGTAGTTCGTGCGATGCGTCCCCTGGGATCACGTGAGCCATGGGCAGCCAATCAGAGGAGGGAAAAGCCCATTCATAAGATTGACAGGTAGACCTGTCAAAACTTATAAATACTACGGGCCCAAAATAGCAGTAAACCTTCAAATAATTTTTTTTTTTTTTTTTTTTTAAATCACACTTTTTAAATAAACTATAAATTACATTAAATAGCTATTTTAAACAATAATTTAAATTTTTGAAAAAAATAATTTTATATTATAACGGGGCTAAAAATAAACTTACCTTGCTTTAAAGTATTTAAAAATAATAAACCTGTGGAAAAAATGTTTTAATTTTAATTAAATGACCACTTACCTTGCAAAAAGCAGGCCTTACGCCTGCTTTTTAAATGTGTAAATCCTGCAGGCTTACCCTCCCGGGAAAACCTGTAAAAAAAAACTAAGTTCAAAGCAGCCTCCCGTGCGCACGCGTTCGACCTCTGAATCTCTTCGTTCAGAGGATCGGAAGTGCCGGTTTCCCGCGCATGTGCAGTGCATGCAGGAAACCGGCAATTCCACTCGGCCTACGGGTGAGTACCCCGTGCGTACTCACCCGGGGAGAGACGAATTTCTGGGCCAAAAAGTTAGCATGCAGGTGTAGCAAGTAATCAAAAAGGCAAATGGAATGTTGGCCTTTATTTCAAGGGGGTTGGAGTGTAAAAGCAGGGAAGTCCTGCTACAACTGTACAGGGTATTGGTGAGACCACACCTTGAGTACTGCGTACAGTTTTGGTCTCCTTATTTAAGGAAGGATATCCTTGCATTGGAGGCAGTTCAAAGATGATTTACTAGGTTAATTCCTGAGATGAGGGGGTTGACCTATGAGGAAAGGTTGAGCAGGTTGGGCCTATATGCATTGGAATTTAGAAGAATGAGAGGTGATCTTATTGAAACATATAAGATACTGAGGGGGCTCGACAAGGTAGACGCAGAGAGCATGTTTCCCCTCGTGGGGAAATCTAGAACTCGGGGGCATAGTTTGAGAATAAAGGGTCATCCTTTTAGAACTGAGATGAGGAGGAACTTCTCTCAGAGGGTCGTAAATCTGTGGAATTCTCTGCCCCAGAGAGCCGTGGAAGCTGAGTCATTAAATACATTTAAAGTGGAGATAGGCAAATTGTTACAAGATAAGGTAGTGAAGGGTTATGGGGAGTGGGCGGGGAAGTGGCTTTGAGCCCAAGATCAGCCATGATCTTACTGAATGGCGGAGCAGGCTCGAGGGGCCAAGTGGCCTATTCCTGCTCCTATTTCTTATGTTCTTAAAACAAATTATGCAACAACAACTTGTATTTATATAGCACCTTTAACGTAGTCAGACATCCCAAGGCGCTTCACAGGAGCGATTATCAAACAAAATCTGACACAGAGCCACATTAGGACATATTTGACCAAAAGCTTGATCAAAAAGGTAGGTTTTAAGGGGCACCAAAGGAGGAGAAAGAGGTAGAGAGGCGGAAAGGTTTAGGGAGGGAATTCCAGAGCTTAGCAGCTAGACAGCTGAAGGAACTGCCACCAATGGTGGAGTGATGAAAATCTGGGATGCATACGAGACAAGAATTGGAGGAGTGCAGATATCGAGGATGGTTGTAGGGCTGGAGGAGGTTACACAGATAGGAAGGGGCGAGGCCAAGGAGGGATTTGAAAACAAGGATGAGAATTTTAAAATTGAGGTGTTGCTAGACTGGGAGCCAAAGTAGGTCAGTGAGCACAAGGGTGATGGGTGAATAGGACTTGCTGCGAGTTAGGATACAGGCAGCAGAGTTTTCGATGAACTCAAGTTTACAGAGGGTGCAAGGTGGCAGGCCAGCCAGGGGAGCAGTGGAATTGGTGAGTTTGGAGATACCAAAGGCACGGATGACGGTTTCAGCAGCCGATGAGCTGAGGCAGGGGGTTGACGGGCAACTTTACGACGGTGTAAGTAGGATTTCTTGGTGATGGAGAGGATATAGGGTCGGAAGCTCAGCTCAGGGTCAAATAGGGCGCCAAGGTTGCAAACAGTCTGGTTCAGCCTCAGACAGTGACCAGGGAGAGGGATGGAGTCGGTGGCTAGGGAACAGAGTTTGTGGCGGGAAGCAAAGACAATGGATTTGGTCTTTCCAATATTTAGTTGGAGGAAATTTTTGCTCATCCAATACTGGATGTCGGACAAGCAACCTGACAAAATAGAGGCAGTGGAGGGATCATGAGGGGTGGTGGTGAGGTAGAGCTGGGTGTCGTCAGTGTACATGTGGAACCTGACATGATGTTTTCAGATGATGTCGCCAAGGGGCAGCGTGTAAATGAGAAATAGGAGGGGGCCAAGGATAGATCCACCAGAGTTAACGATGCGGGAGCGGGAAGAGAAGCCTTTACAGGAGATTCTCTAGCTATGACTGGATAGATAGGAATGGCGAAGGCAGTCCCACCCAGCTGGACAACAGAGGAGAGGCGTTGGAGGTGGATGGTGTGGTCAACTATATCAAAAGCTGCAGACAGGTCGAGACGGATGAGGAGGGGTAGTTTACCACAGTCACAGTTATGTAGGGTGTACACCTGAATTCCCAGTAACGGCTCCCGACACATGAATAACTGCTATAATGCACTGACAAAATCTTCCCCAAGAGATTTCTCGTAATGTCTAGTAATTATAAACTAACTACGAAAATCCTAGAAATGATCTGAAACAGTTTATAAGAAATTAAACTACAATCTCATCACTAAATAATTAACCATCACAATGAATGAACATTTTGTATGATCAAACGTCATTTGAATATAAAATATGTTAAGTAACAATTTACTGTGTAACTACAAAGCAGTTGCAAAAAAAATGAATAGCTATACCGATAAAAAGCAGTTTTAGTTATGTATTTAAATATTCTAGCCAATTACAGCTTTGAGACTTGTTAAACCACGTGGCCAAGTAATGATTGATGAATGCAATTATCTAAGAATTGGAGGGTTTTCCCCTGTGCTCCATTAACTGATGCATGTGAATGGCCATGATTGTTTATGTGATGCCTGTGATACAGTACTTGTACAACTGGGGCTAGATAATACAAATATCTATCCTAGATCAAGGTAGCAGGGAGAATTGCTGTATGTCCTGAAGTTTTAGGGACTAGTTTTGCACGGTTGATAACTTTTATGCTGAGGTACTACCATGTGCTAATTAGTGGTATAGGAGTTAATGCTACCTTTGGAACCATTAATGCCACTTAATTTCTTTTATGTAGATTTATGTGATAGTAAATGCTTACACTGATAAACTAAAAACATAAATTAAGCTAATTACTGGGGCTCACACAATTAAATTAAATCACAGTGCAAGTTTAAAATATTAAAATGGGGTGCTTCACTGGTGCTGTACTGGTGCTGTAAGTCATATTTGGACTAAGCTTTATTATCAACAGACCAATGCTAATTTAAGTCTTTTAAATGGCGAACAGAATTTGCCAATTAAAATATTTTTTCCCACAACACTACTGTATGTGGAGAAGTAGTGCAGGAACACTGCTGAATTTCTTTCATATTATCATGTGGAGTCCCATAACTGTAGGACAAGAGGATATTGGTACAAACTAGTAAAAAGCAAGATCAGGATCGATGTAGGGAAGCATTGCTTCATTCAGTGAGTGATTAATGTCTGGAATGGTTTTCCAGATGGGGCAATGGAGGCAATCGGAAATCATTCAAGAGGCAGCTGAATGCTGTTATGGAAGGATAGGCTAAATGAGCCGAATATTCTTCCTCATCTATATTTTGTGAGGCTATATGCCCTCTTTGCATTGGATTATATGATTGCATTATTCCAAATTGATATATTGGAAATAAGTGAAAGTGAAACATTGACTTGGAAGAACTTTTGGCGTCATTTTGTGAGCAGCCTCCATCGATTTTGTAAAGGCTGGTCAATATCCAGAAATACCAGTCAGACTAGAGCAAACAAATTTAGGGCCTAGAAATTGGATATGCGCCGGGTCAAACTGGTCTAGGTAGCATGCAAAATTTGTGCTCAGTGCTTATTTACATGATTATAGAGCTGATCTCAGTGCTGAAACTGCTGCTCATTGGCTTACCACTCAACAAATGGGCCAATAGCGGGTGCAGTCCAATTCCAAGTCATGTTTGGCCAAGGCTTTATCCACTACTTAAAGGGGAGGTGCATTGAAGCAACAGCATCTCATTGTCATTCCATTTGGAGCGCCATTTGGAAGCACAACCAACTAGGAAGAGACGGCTGAGCGGCAGCAGAGGGAGAGATGCAGATGCAGCTCTGGAGTCACTGGTGGTGGCCATGGAGAGGAGGTGGGCCAGCAGCAAACCTTCGGCCCATACATGCAGAAGGCTGTGGTATGAGATATCTGATTATGTAACGGCCAGAACTGTGGTTCCCAGGTCCTCCATCCAATGCCACAAGAAGTTTAATGACCTCACACGGCAGGTCAAGGTGAGTGACGGCTGCAGAAAATGCCATATCCCACCATCCGCACTACAAGCCTCACACACTGCTCAATGCACCACACCCTCAACACTCACCTACCAACAATCTCTACCTATCACCACTCAGACCTCACAATCATAGCTTCGCTTCACCCTCACAACCTTACCACTGCTGCAACACTCACACCCACATCTCACACCTTGCATACACTGACAGCTATTCAACTATGACAGCTATTCAACTATGGCAGGCAGATCACCCAAACACAACACACTGCACCACACTCATTGCTGCACTTCCCTTTCTCTTACAGGCCAAGGTCGCGCACAACCGCCCGGAGCAGTGGCAGACAGGCAGACAGCAAGCTGCGATACAGGCCTTGAGCCAACTGGAGGAGAGTATGCTTGACGTCACTGGAGGCAAAGGCACCAAGGCCGTGGAAACAGGTGAAGTTGAAGCCCTTGGGAACAATAACAGTATGGTGATTCCTAATCCTTCTTCTCACATCCCACTTCCCCCAAAATCTCTTCTCACTTACAAGCTGCTGATGCTATAGGCATGGGTAGTTTGGTTTCCCCCCATATAATTTAGAGGCTAGTGTAAATGCGGGATCTGCATAGGGTGAGGCAGCGGGCATGAGTGGGCTGCAGCAAGAGCAGGGGGATAGGGTAGCTCGGGGGCCAGCTCCCCAGAGGGCGAGTTCGCGCGCAAATTCTGCTGCACACAACTTAGATGAGGACCTCGATGGGATGGCCTACAGAAAAAAGGTGATGGGCATGCACACCAAATTGATAGGTGCAATGGCAATGGTGTTCGAGAGCCTCTTGACAATGTCAAGGAGCATGGAGGAGCCTGCCTCCAAAATTGGCCGGAGCTTTGCGCAGAGCTTGGAGCCCATGATTTCTGGGCTGGAAATGATAGAAAACTCCAGGAGAGACTGTGTCGACCCAGACATGATGCTGCGTGGGTTGGGCAATGTCGCGGCTGCCATTGCATTGATGCGCCTCAATAACTCCAAGACTCAAAGTTAACTGAATAAAACAAGGCTTTTATTAGCAAAGAAAAGATGCCTGTGTCTTCACCTAGCTTCACCTAGCATGCTGCTGTTCTGCTGCAAGACAAGCCTGGGCTTGTCTTAAGTAGGGCCAGGTATGGGCGGAGCCGACACACAAAGGGGGCGGTGCACTATATACAAGGTTACAAGGTAAAACACCGGAGCAGGCAATACAATATATGTAGTTATCTACAGAGTCTGATGAATGACATATTTCATCACATGCAGCACAGGCGGAAGCGACCCAACATCTTAGTGCTGTCGCGGAAGCGCAGACTTCTGTTCTGCAATCTCAGCTTGCTGCAACCCACATTCAGACTGCTGCTGTCGCGGCTGGGTTTTCCACTGTCGAACGGGGCTTGCAGGGTGTCACAGCAGGCCAGCAATCTGTCCTCCAACAGATTGCTAGAAATACTAAGGCACTACCCCGCAGGAGTGGCAGTGGGTCTGTGGAGCAGGACCCTGCTGTCCTCTCTCAGGATGACAACATTCCTCTTCCCACCACTGCCACCCCGCCATTGTCCTTGCCGCTGTCTGTGAGCCAGCCAGCCTAGACTGCTGCCACCCATGACAAGGTGGTCCAGTTGACCGCTGGGCCTTCTGCTCGAGGTCATCCTGCAAGGCCATCTGCAGTGTCCCCCACTGAAAGTCAGCAGCCTTCCACCAGCCATGCTGCAACCACTGAGGAAGCACTTCACTAGAGCAGGAAAGGGCACTCAAATGAAAGGCACTAAGGGATTGCACAAGAGTGATTAGTTGATATAGTATGTGTGAATTGATTATTGATAAATATATTAATTTTGTTTGGAATCTATGTTTTTGGTGGCTCTCATTTCAGCTTTGTGCCCAGGAGGACGCTGTGATATTCTGTGACAGAGGGGTGGTATGATGGGGATGTGATTGATGGGGATGTGGTGAGCAATAGGGATCTGGGGTTTCATTCACTGGAATCTGAGTCTGATGAGGTGATCACGGGCAGCCCATGCCAAAGGGGGATTTTCTGCCTGCCTCCTCCCTTCCTACTCATCCTCCTCCTCTTCCTCCTTGTCCTCTTCCTCTTCTTGAGGTGGTCCCACACTCCCTGCTGGCAAGGACTACACCCTCATAATAGCCAAGTTGTGAAGCATGCAGCAGACCACGATGAAATGGGACACCTGCTCCGCCGAGTACTGGAGTGCTCATTCCGAGTGGTCAAGACAGTGTAACCGGTTGGTCTACTCGATGATGTTCCTGGTGGCAGCATGGCTCTCATTATATGAGTGCTGGGCACGATGTTGGGGTTGCGGAGGAGAGTCATAAGCCAGGTGCAGATAGCCCTTGTCTCCGTGCAGCCACCCTCAGGTTTGACGTGGTGTTGGGAAGAGTGCTGACACACCAGACTGGTGCAGGATGAAGGCATCATGACTGCTGCCAGGATAGAAACATAGAAACATAGAGATAGGAACAGGAGTAGGCCATTCGGCCCTTCGAGCCTGCTCCGCCATTCAATGAGATCATGGCTGATCTTCGTCTGAGATCATAGCTGATCTTACCAGTTCAGTACCCCGTCCCCGCCTTTTCTCCGTAACCCTTAATCCCCTTAGCCTTCAGAAATATATCCAATTCTCTCTTGAAAATATTTATTGAATTAGCCTTCACAGCCCTCTGTGGCAGGGAATTCCACAGGCTCACCACTCTTTGAGTGAAGAAATTCTTCCTCATCTCTGTTTTAAATGATTTGCCCGCTATTTTTAGACTGTGGCCCCTGGTTCTGTGCTCCCCGGCCATTGGAAACATTCTCTCTGAATTCAGCCTGTCCAGGCCTGCCATAATTTTATATGTTTCGATGAGATCCCCTCTCAATCTTCTAAACTCCAGTGAGTACAAGCCCAAACTATTTAATCTCTCTTCGTAGGTCATTCCCGCCATTCCAGGTATCAGCCTGGTGAATCGCCGTTGCACTCTTTCCATGGCAAGAACATCCTTCCGCAGATGGGGCGACCAAAACTGTACACAATACTCCAGATGCGGTCTCACCAGCACCTTGTACAGCTGTAGTAAGGTATCCCTATTCCTATACTCGAACCCCCTTGATATGAAGGCCAACATACCATTTGCCTTCTTGATCGCCTGTTGCACCTGCATGCTCTCCTTCAGTGACTGGTGCACAAGAACACCCAGGTCCCTCTGCACTTCCCCATCTCCCAATCTATTGCCATTTAGATAATAATCTACCCTCCTGTTTTTACCCCCAAAGTGGATAACCTCGCATTTATCCACATTATAGTGCATCTGCCACGTATCTGCCCATTCCCCCAACCTGTCCAAATCGCACTGTAGCCTCCTGACATCCTCATCAGAGCCCACCCCTCCTCCTAGTTTAGTGTCGTCAGCGAATTTGGAAATATTGCATCCAATTCCCTGATCCAGATCATTTATATATATTGTGAACAGCTGGGGTCCCAGGACAGATCCTTGCGGCACCCCGCTGGTCACTGCCTGCCACTCCGAAAACGAGCCGTTTATTCCAACTCTCTGTTTTCTATCCGCCAGCCAGTTCTCTATCCACGTTAATACTTTGCCCCCAATCCCATGAGCCTTAATTTTGCATGATAATCTTTTGTGTGGAACCTTATCGAAGGCTTTCTGGAAGTCAAGGTACACCACATCCACTGGCTCTCCCCCATCTATTTTACCAGTTACTTCCTCAAAAAATTCCAGCAGATTAGTCAAACACGATTTACCCTTTGTAAATCCATGTTGACTCTGTCCGATCCTTTCCCCATTTGTCAAGTGCTCCGCTATTTTATTCTTAATAATGGACTCCAGCATTTTGCCCACAACCGATGTAAGGCTTACTGGTCTATAATTCCCTGCTTTCTCTCTACCCCCCTTTTTAAATATTGGGGTAACATTAGCTACCCTCCAATCCACGGGTACTGTTCCCGAGTCAATGGAGTTCCGGAAGATGATCCTTAGAGCATCTGCTATCTCCAGGGCCACCTCCTTAAGTACCCTAGGATGTAGTTTATCAGGCCCCGGGGATTTGTCGGCCTTCAGTCCCCTCAACTTACCCAACACCATATCCCTAGAGATACTAATTTCTGTCAGCTCCTCCCTCTCATTAGTCCCTATGTTTGCCGATATTCCTGGGAGGTTATTTGTGTCCTCCTTTGTGAATACAGAACCAAAGTATGAGTTTAATTGGTCTGCCATTTCCTTATTCTCCATTATATATTCTCCCGAATCGGACTGCAAGGGACCGACTTGGGATTTTACCAGTCTTTTCCTCCTGATATACCGATAAAAGCTTTTGCAGTCTGTCTTTATGTTTGCTGCAAGTTTACTTTCGTATTCTATTTTCCCCTTCCTGATTAATCCCTTTGTCCTCTTTTGCTGTATCCTGTACTGCCCCCAATCTTCCGGTCTGGTGCTTTTTTTTGCCAGTTGATATGCCCTTTTTTTTGATTTTATGCTGTCCCTAATTTCCCTCGTTATCCACGGTTGAGTCACCTTTTTAGGTTTATTTTTATGCCAAACCGGTATAAACATGTTCTGGAATTCTTCCATTCTATCTTTGAATGCTTGCCATTGTCTCTCCACTGTCAATCCCCCCAGAAACACCACCCAATCAATCTTACCCAATTCCCGTCTCATACCCTCGTAATTCCCTTTATTTAAGTTCTGGACCTTAGTCTCTGATTCAATTTCCTCACTCTCCATCTCGACTGAGAGCTCGATCATATTATGATCGCTCTGACCCAAGGGGCCTCGTACAAGAAGATTGCTGATAAGTCCCTTCTCATTGCACAATACCCAGTCTAAAATGGCCTGATCTCGAGTCGGCTCCTCGACATATTGGTCCAGATAACCGTCCCGAAAACATTCCAGGAATTCCTCCTCCTCAGAATTTTTACTAATTTGGGTAGTCCAATCAATATGTAAATTAAAGTCACCCATGATGACAGCTGTGCTCTTATCGCACGCTTCTCTAATTTCCCTTTTTATGCCTTCCCTCACCTCCATATTACTATTTGGAGGCCTATATATCACACCCACTAACGTTTTCCTCCCCTTGCTATTTCTAATTTCTACCCATACAGATTCCGTTTCATCCGAGTTAATATCCTTCCTTTCCATTGCATTAATCCCCTCCTTTACCAGCAATGCTACCCCACCTCCCCTACCTTTTTGCCGATCCTTCCTAAATATTGTATATCCCTGGATGTTAAGTTCCCAGCCTTGCCCACCCTGCAGCCACGTTTCTGTAATCCCAATCAAATCATACTTGTTTACCTCTATTTCCACAACTAATTCATCCACCTTGTTCCTAATGCTTCTAGCATTAAGATACAAAGCCTTCAGGCTTGCTTTTTTCACACTCTCATTATGAATTAGTTTGGCCCTTTGTGTTTCTCTCCTTTGCTTATTGCTTCTCACCTTTCTACCATCTATTTCCGACTTCATATGACTTCCCTCTTTTCCACTACCTAGGTTCCCATCCCCCTGCCAAATTAGTTTAAATCCTCCCGAACCGCCCTAGAAAATATTACCCCGAGGACATCGGCTCCCTCACAGTTCAGGTGTAGACCGTCCCCTTGGTACAGGTCACTCCTCCCCAAGAACTGGTTCCAATGCCTCAAGAATTTAAATCCCTCTCCCTTGCACCACTGCTCAAGCCACGTATTTAGCTTATCTATCTTACTCTCTCTAAACTTATTAGCTCGTGGCACTGGTAGCAATCCAGAGATTACTACCTTTGAGGTCCTACTTTTCAATTTAGCTCCTAACTCCCTAAATTCAGCTTGTAGGACCTCCTCCCTCTTTTTACCTACATCGTTGGTACCTACATGTACCACGACAACTGGCTGATCCCCCTCCCCCTTCAGAATGCTCTGCACCCGCTCCGAGACATCCTTGACCCGTGCACCAGGGAGGCAACATACCATCTTGGAGTCTCGGTCTCGGCCACAGAAACTCCTATCTATCCCCCTTACAATTGAATCCCCTATCACTATAGCCCTATCCCTCTTTTTCCCGCCCTTCTGTGCAGCAGAGCCAGTCATGGTGCCCTGAACCTGGCTGCTGGTGCCTTCCCCTGATAAGTCATCTCCCCCAACAGTACCCAAAACGGTAAACCTGTTTTGGAGGGAGATGACCGCAGGTGACTCCTGCACTACCTTCCTGCCTTTACCCTGCCTTTTGGTCACCCATTTACTGTCTGAGCTAGCCTTTACCTGCGGTGTGACCAACTCACTGAATGTGCTATCCACAACATCCTCAGCATCGCGTATGCTCCAGAGTGAGTCCATTCGCAGCTCCAGCGCCGCCGGGCACTGACCATCAGGAAGTGCTGGGCATGGTCGCACAATAACTGCACATTAAGGGGGGGATTTTAACTCAGGTGCGGGATGGTGTCATGTTACCCAAATTTCGTGTTTCCCACACAAATCTAAATGGATGTGGGAGATTGATGCAATTTTAACTTAGTTGGCCAATTGATTTCCAACGTGTGGGAAGCCTTTGCAAATGGGTTTTTCATGACTGAAAGTCCCCTCCGATGACATCATCATTGCTGCTGCATTTAAGGTCCACAGCAAGCCTTGCTTCTTCTGCAGACTGCCAAGCTTCTTGACTGTGCAGTGTGAGGGAGCTGCAGCAAATATGACAAGCGGGAGGGCCAGATCAGCTCCTCGCTTTGACGAGGTGGCAGTGCAGGCATTGGTGGATGGGGCTAGGGCCAACAGGGAGGTGCTCTTCCCTTCATCAGGGAAATGTAAGAAATCACACAACACCAGGTGAAAGTCTAACAGCTTTACCTGAAGAAGGAGCAGCGCTCCGGAAGCTTGTGATTTCAAATAAAGCTGTTGGACTATAACCTGGTGTTGTGCGATTTCTTACATTTGTCCACCCCAGTCCAACTCCGGCATCTCCACACCATGGCTTCATCAGGGAGGAAGAGGCCTCCCACTCAGACCAAGGCAGTGTGGATGCAGGTGACTGAGGAGGTCAACTCCTTGGGAGTCACCCGCAGAACCTGGATACAGTGCAGGAAAAGATTTCATGACCTTCAGCGCACTGGAAAAGTGAGTATGAATTTCCCATCACCCTCAATCTGATCCCCATTGCCTTTCCTCACCAGCACTCAGCTTTAGCAATCTCTTCCTCCACATCCCACTTGACATTGACATCCATGCACCCTTACCCATTCCCTCTCTCTCTATGCTCACATTAACATAACTATTCTACCATGCAACCCTCACACTCCCTATCACTCTGATGCTTTGAACACAACTGACAACACACAGGGAGGGCTCTTGGTCTTGCAACCTCACTCCATCTTTGTCTCCTTCTAAGTATCTATGCTATGCAATCTCTACACTCACTCCTTCATTCTCACTCAACCTCCACTTATCTCCCTCATTGCAGGAAAAGAGAGCTCACAACAAAAGAGAGCGAGCCAGGACAGGAGGAGGGACAGCCTTAATAGCCCACCTGACCCCCTGGGAGGAGGCCGTCCTGGAAATTATGGGATTAGAAGATGATTTGCGCATGGGGGACGGACAGACGGGTGTAACACAGCAAGCTGGTGACAGAAAAGTTTCCCATCTCTCTCTTTGGCATTGCATGAGTCGCTGATAATGATTGTGAAGCTGTAACAGATGAACTTATGAGCATCTGCAAAAAGCTATGTGCATGTAGCCTTTGCATCACATCTGTCTCTTTCCTTTACTCCCCCACAGGACCATCACAAGCATCCGTCTCACCTAGCCAGGAAGAAGAGGCTGAGCAGCCAGACTCCTCAGAGGAAGCTGCAACCTCTGAGGGCGCAGCGCCAGCAGAATTCAGCGCACCCAGCACCAGCGCAGACACTCACACCTCGGTGGGACTTTCGGGACATTGAGTAGTGTTGTCACCTGGTGTATCACAGCTCGCATCAGCAGATTGTGGAGACAGGGACAGCAGTGGAGAGTCCTAGTCGGAGGGCGCAGGACTCTGCCAGTTCGGCTCAGCAGCATGTCGACCCTCTGCCTCTGGGTCCATCCACAAGATCAGAGGTGATGGAACTTCAAGCACAGATGCAGGAGTCTCTGGCAGGTTTTGTCTCTAGGGTCACTACGAGTGTGGAGCGAATGGAGGAGTCCATAGCGACCATGAGCAGAGCCTTTGTGGAGTCATTGGCGCATGAACGGATCACCACTGAAAGGATGGCTACCTCCGTGGAAAGGATTGCTACCTCTGTGGTAAGGCTGGCTACCATAGAGGAGAGGATGGCTATGGTAGAGGAGAGGATGGCTATGGCGTCCTAGTGAGATGTGGAGGAAGAGATTGCTAAAGCTGAGTGCTGGTGAAGAAAGGCAATGGGGATCAGATTGAGGGTGATGGGAAATTCATACTCACTTTTCCAGTGCGCTGAAGGTCATGAAATCTTTTCCTGCACTGTATCCAGGTTCTGTGGGTGACTCCCAAGGAGTTGACCTCCTCAGCCACCTGCATCCACACTGCCTTGGTCGGAGTGGGAGGCCTCTTCCTCCCTGATGAAGGGAACAGCACCTCCCTGTTGGCCCTAGCCCCATCCACTAATGCCTGCAGTGCCACCTCGTCAAAGCGAGGAGCTGATCTGGCCCTCCCGCTTGTCATATTTGCTACAGCTCCCTCACACTGCACAGTCAAGAAACTTGGCAGTCTGCAGAAGAAGCAAGGCTTGCTGTGGACATTAAATGCAGCAGCAAAGATGACGTCATCGGAGGGGACTTTCAGTCATGAAAAACCCATTTGCAAAGGCTTCCCACACGTTGGAAATCAATTGGCCAATTAAGTTAAAATTGCA
Source organism: Somniosus microcephalus (assembly GCF_052327205.1). NCBI lineage: Eukaryota > Metazoa > Chordata > Chondrichthyes > Squaliformes > Somniosidae > Somniosus > Somniosus microcephalus. Next base: position 75,023,767 of record NC_140988.1, on the reverse strand, counting down.
TCAATCTCCCACATCCATTTAGATTCGTGTGGGAAACATGAAATTCGGATAACACACCATCCCGCACCCGAGTTAAAATCCCCCCCATGTATCTGTCTTCACAGTAGAATACACAAATAGCATATCAAAAATAGTGGGGAACCAAGTGGCAAATGAGAGTGAGTAACTTAACATAATTAGTATCAGAAAAAAGTGCTCGAGAAACTAATGGGACTAAAAGCAGACAGATCCCCTGGACCTGATGGCCTACATCCCAGGGTTCAAAAAGAGGTGGCTGAAGAGATAATGGATACATTGGTTGTGACCTTCCAAAATTTCCTAGATTCTGGAACAGTTCCAACTGATTGGAAGGTAGCAAATGTAACCTCGCTATTCAAGAAAGGAGGACGAGAGAAAACGAGGAACTATAGGCCAGTTTGCCGGACATCAGACAGGAAAATGCTGGAATCCATTATTAAGTGGTAAGAGAATTTGAAGAACATAATATGATTAAGCAGAGTCAACATGGTTTTATGAAAGGGAAATAATGTTTAACAAATTTATTAAGAGTTTTTTGAGGATGTGACTAGCAGGGTAGATAAAGGGGAACCAGTGGATGTTGTATGTTTGGATTTCCAAAAGGCATTCGATAAGGTGCCACATAAAAGGTTGCTATGCAAGAAAAGCGCTTATGGGGTTGGGGGTAATATATTGGCATGGATCGAGGATTGGTTAATGGACAGAAAATAGAAAGTAGGGATAAACGGGTAATTTTCCATTTGGCAGGCTGTAACTAGTGGGGTGCAGCAAGGATTAATGCTTGGGCCTCAGCCATTTACAATCTATATTAATGACTTAGATGAAAGGACCGAGTTTGCTGACAATACAAAGCTAGGTGGGAAAGTAAGCTGTGAGGAGGACACAAAGAGCCTGCAAACTGATATAGCCAGATTAAGTGAGTGGGCAATAAGGTGGAAGATGGAGTATAATGTGGGGAAATGTGAGGTTATTCACTTTGGTAGGAAGAATAGAAAAACAGAAGATTTTTTAAATGGTGAGAAACTGTTAAATGTTGGTGTTCAGAGAGATTTAGGTGTCCTCGTACAGGAAACACAAAATTAGCATGCAGGTACAAGCAGCAATTAGGAATGCAAATGGCATGTTTGCCTTTATTGCAAGGGGGTTGGAGTATAAGAGTAAGGACGTTTTGCTACATTGTACAGGGACTTGGTGAGACCACACCTGGAGTACTGTGCACAGTTTTGGTCTCTTTATCTAAGGAAGGATATACTTGCCTTAGAGGCAGTGGAACGAAGATTCACTAGATTGATTCCTGGGATAAGAGAGCTGTCCTATAAGGAGAGATTGAGTAGACTAGGCCTATATTGTCTGGAGTTTAGAAGAATGAGAGGTTATCTCATTGAAACATAAGATTCTGAGGGGAATTGACAGGTTAGATGCTGCAAAGTTGTTTCCCCCGGCTGGAGAGTCTAGAACCAGGGTGCATAGTCATAGATAAGTGGTCGGCCATTTAAGATTGAGATGAGGAGGAATTTCTTCACTCAGAGGGTTTTGAATATTTGGAATTCTCTGCCACAAAGGGCTGTGAATGCTGAATCATTGAGTATATTCAAAGCTGAGACAGATAGATTTTTGGACTCTAGGGAATCAAAGGATATGGAGATCGGGCAGGAAAGTGGAGTTCAGGTTGAAGATCAGCCCTGATCTTATTGAATGGCGGAGCAGGCTCGAGGGGTTGTATGGCCTGCTCCTGCTCCTAATTCTTATATTCTTATGTTCTTAGATGGGCTGAATAACATTAAAGCCTGAATTTTCTGCCTTGGTACAATCTTTGTGTGCTAGGTTGGGACCTCCACCTGCGCTATATTTTCTGGGGTCAGCATGATCTGTATAATTCAAGCAAACTCCACATATTAGCAATATTTCTGATTGGGAGTCACCTGTTTGGGGTGGGAAATAGAATGCAGCTATAGGCTTTAAATGCCTGCAAAACATCAAAGTGACAGAAATGCTCACAAAACCTTTTTGTTCTGGACTTGTTAGATGTAGTTACAGCCCCTAGTGGTAGTTATTGTATAGCAGCATGTTATTTGACCTTCCTGTCTGCCCCGGAAGTAGTATTCCAGGGAGTGTTTGCTGAGCTGTGAACAAGTCCACGTATGGCAGCTCGTTTCTATCCTCCTCCATCCTTCCTTATACGCTAGGCAAGACGCAATGTCTGTGAGTATCCTTGTTTGGTAACACAATAACAACCTTGTCGGTATAGTATTTTGACAATACTTTGTAAATAAGAAGTTTATTAGCTGCTAGCAACTAAGGGTTAGCTTCAGTGCTATTTACTTATACAGTTACCTACTTATCTGTGTTAAGCAGTCTATTCTGTTTTCATAAACATGTTTTTGCATCTTATGTAACATCTAATGTATAGTACTTACCTCTGTGTACAAAACATACTTTGTCTTTGTTTACAGTTTCACAATTTTATTCAAGTAAAGCTTCAAAACAGCACACTGCTTCTCGAGGAGTTATTTGAATGCATGTTTAACTGACTGGATAACTGGATAGGAGTTACATCTAGCGAGACCAGTACAGTGAAAAGACAGCAATACGGCTAGCTGTGAAGAGAGGAGACCCTCCACGTGGAGCAGCAAGGACTCAAGAGTTAAGTGGCTGTCATCTAGGTGCAGAGTAAGCCATCACGACACAGCCAGCTTAAGTCTTCACCTTGTACACCACATTTATCTCACATCATCATGGCAGAAGGTAATACCGAAAACGCTACTCAGCAAGTAGAAGATCTTAAACAGTTAGATGAAACTGAAGAATGTGACAATCTGTCTATAAGCTCTCGTTACTACAGATCATCAGCCGGTTCACGGTAATCAGCTGGTTCTAGGGCTAGTATGGCCATCACCAGAGCACTGGCCAAGGCAGAAGCAGCCCAAGCCAGAGCAGCTTATGCCAAGAAAGAAATAGAAATAAAAGTTGAACAGGCCCGTCTCCAAGCCACATTAGACGCCCTGCAGGAAGAAAAAGAGAAAGATGCTGCATTAGCTGAGGCACAAATATTGGAGGCAGTTTTAATGGAAGCTGATCCTGAGTCAGCTAACAAAGTTCCAATTCCTGTTCCACGTCAGAGTCGACTACAGCACACCACAGACTATGTGAGCGACCAAACTGACACACAGTTTACGAGAGAGAGATGAAGACCCGCACATCTCTACAGATGCAAGCACTTCATATAACATGCCCTATGTCACCAACCAAGTTCAAAATGGACTGCGTGTCTAAGTCACAGGATCCTCCCCCACAAAACAGAGGACTGGAGCGCTGAAGAGAGAAAGTCAGCAGCAAACCCCCTCTCGTTTCCTCGAGACCCCCAGCAGAGCCCCTACTCAAGGCGACCATGGCATAGGCCCCACCACCTACGACCTTGTCAAATACCTTGCACACAGCCAGCTGGTGACTACAGGGTTAACCACGTTTGATGATAAACCAGAGAATTATTGGGCCTGGAAGTCCTCCTTCCACGGTGCCATATCGGGCCTAGACCTGTCAGCAGGAGAAGAGCTCGACCTCCTTATCAAATGGCTCGGCCCAGAGTCCGCCGAACAGGCGCGCAGGATAAAAGCAGTCAATGTGAGACATCCGCCAGCTGGGTTCATGATGGCTTGGGTGAGGCTGGAAGAATGCTACCGCTCGCCTGAAGCCATTGAAAGGGCTCTCTTTGCCAGGTTGGAGAACTTTCCGAAGTTGACAAATAAGGAACCCCAGAAGCTCCGCGACCTTGGAGATCTGCTGTTGGAACTCGAAGCTGCAAAGCAAGACGGCTACCTACCTGGCCTATCGTACTTAGATACTTCCAGAGGGGTAAGTCCCATCGTTGAAAAGCTTCCATTCAATCTGCAGGAGAAGTGGACATCATTCAGGTCAAGGTTCAAGCTAGAGCACAACGTTACCTTCCCTCCATTCTCAAAGTACCTCAAAGAGAACTCCATATGTTTCAAGTGCTGCTCCTCCACGAACCATCTCGCTAAGAACCGCAAGGTAGATGCAAAATGCACAGAACGTGAAAGTGATCGGCACATTTCAGCACTCCACCCAGGCTCAGCTCCTCGGAAGTCAGAGTCATCTCCTCCCGCCTCAGAGCACGGCGGGGAGGGAGAGGGAGCTGCCAATCCGGAGATTACATTCAAGTGCACCGAGTTGTGTGGAGAAGGAGTGAGCGCAAGAGCATGCTCCAAGATATGCCTCGTTAATGTGTACCCTGTAGGACGTCACCAGGAATCTGAAAAGATGTATGCCATACTAGATGAACAAAGTAACCGTTCTCTAGCAAGATCCGAGTTCTTCGACATCTTCAAGGTCAAAGGAAGTCCGTTGCCTTACACGCTGAAGATGTGTGCTGGACTTTCAGAGACAGTCGGCAGGAGGGCCTGTGGTTATGTTGTTGAGTCAGCTGACGGGAAGATTAGTTTCCCCCTTCCTACACTCATCGAATGTAATCAAGTCCCCGACAACCGTTCTGAGATTCCCACTCCGAATGCAGCTCATCACCACAGTCATCTGAGATGCATTGCAGACGGGATCCCACCTCTTGATCCAGACGCAGACATACTCCTGTTGTTGGGCAGGGACATCCTGAGGGTACATAAGGTAAGGAAACAGATCAACGGTCCACATGATGCCCCTTTCGCCCAAAGGCTAGACCTCGGCTGGGTCGTTGTTGGAGACGTGTGCCTCGGGTGCTCACAAGCCATCTCAGGTGAGCACACTCAAGACTTCCATCTTGGAGAATGGTCGTCCAAGCTACCTTACCCCATGCAGTGGTCAGATCCGAGTGACAGAGAAGTTCAGTCATACGGCCCAGCCTCAGAACCCCCCAGCGCTGATCTCCACAGACAGCACACAGATGATGCTCACTGGAGAGAACCCGGGTCAGTCAGTCTTCTGTCGCACCGCCAATGACCACAAACTTGCTCCATCGATCGACGACATGAGATTCCTCCAGATTATGGACAATGAGGTCTCTCGTGACAGCTCTAACAGCTGGGTTGCACCCTTACCCTTCCAGAACCCCAGATGACGGCTGCCGAACAACAGGGAGTATGACTATAATCGTCTTAACTCACTCTGTCACACACTAGAGAAGAAGCCAAAGATGAAAGCACACTTCCTTGAGTTTGTTGAGAAAATGCTTGTCAACGATCATGCAGAGCTAGCTCCTCCACTCCAGGAAGGCCAAGAGTGTTGGTACCTCCCCTCCTTCGGAGTCTATCACCCCAAAAAGCCGGAACAGGTCCGCGTGGTGTTTGACTCCCGTGCACCATATCAGGGAGTCTCTCTCAACGATGTACTCCTCACAGGGCCCGATCTCAACAACAGCCTCTTGAGAGTACTCGTGAGATTCAGGAAAGAGCCCGTCGCCATCACTGCCAATATCCAGCACATGTTTCACTGCTTTGCGGTGAGAGAAGACCACAGAAACCTCCTCCGCTTCCTGTGGTATCGCAACAACGACCCCAGCAGTGACATTGTGGACTACAGAATGCGTGTCCATGTCTTTGGCAATAGCCCGTCCCCTGCTGTCGCCATATACGGGACTAAGGAGGGCTGCCAAGGAAGAAGATGACGACTTTGGCAGTGAAGTCAGAGGGTTCATCGAACAAGAGTTCTACGTCGATGATGCACTGAAGTCATTCCCTGCCGAAGCAGAGGCCATCAGTGCCCTTGGGCGAGCTCAGGAACTGCTTGAACTATCCAACCTCAGGCTACACAAAATAGCCTCTAACAGACCGGCAGTGATGGAGGCATTCCCCCCTGAAGATCGTGCTAAGGATGTCAAGGATCTAGACCTCTTCACTGATGACCTCCCCTTACAGCGTAGCCTTGGAGTGTCTTGGAACATAGCAACAGACACGTTCACGTTCCAAGCCTTAGATGACAAGAATCCCTTCACACGTAGAGGAGTGCTCTCTACAGTCAACAGCCTATATGACCCTCTCGGCTTCTTAGCCCTTGTCACCATACAAGGCAGGCTGCTCCTCAGAGAACTCTCCACATGCGCTGAAGAGTGGGATTCACCCCTCCCTGAAGAGATGGAAGCAGAGTGGAACAGATGGAGAGACTCGCTTCAAGACTTACAGGAGATCCAAATACCTCACTCCTATACGTCCTTCTCTCCCTCAAATGTCCAATTCAAGGAGCTTTGTGTCTTTGCAGACGCATCCGCTAAGGCCATCGCAGGTGTGGCTTATCTGAAGGTCACCACTCAAGATGGACAAAGCAAAGTCGGCTTCGTCTTTGGAAAGGCCAAGTTGGCACCCCAACCAGACCTCACCATACCCAGATTGGAACTGTGCGCAGCAGTATTAGCAGTTGAGATTGCAGAGTTCATAGTGGAGGAGATGGATCTGAAGTTCGACAGCATCAAGTATTATACAGACAGCAAAGTGGTGCTAGGATACATACATAACCAAACTAGGCCGTTCTACGTCTACGTGAACAACAGGGTCCAACGTATCACACAGTCCACATCCCCCGACCAGTGGAGGTACGTCCCCACAGACCTGAACCCAGCTGACCATGGGTCTAGATCTGTAACAGCGTCCCTTCTCAGCAGCACGACATGGCTGTCAGGACCAGCTTTTCTTTAGGATCCGTCCCTGCACTCCTCTGAACCCAATGAGTCATTCGACCTCCTCAACCCTGTTTCTGACTCCGAGATACGCCCACAAGTCACAGCAAACGTCACTCAAATCTCTAAGGACCTGATGAGCACCAAACACTTCGAGCGTTTCTCCAAATGGAACACTCTCATAAAGACAGTAGCACGCCTAACCCACATAGCTCATACCTTCTCCCAGCCTACACAAGAGAGTAGCTGCCATGGGTGGCACATTTGTCATAAGAGTCACTCTGAAGAGGAGCTCAAGAGAGCCAAAATCCTTGTCATGAAGAGCGTTCAACACGAGTGTTACTCAGAAGAGTTGAAGTGCATAGCAGCAGAACACAACCTACCCCCTCACAGCAGTCTACGGAAGCTGCATCCTATCATCGACACCGACGGACTTCTCAAGAGTTGGGGCACGCATATCGCAGTCTCAACTAGGAACAAACGAAACCAACCCCATCCTCGTTCCAGGTCGTCATCACCTGGCTACTCTGCTTGTGCGTCTGCTTGTGAAGCACCAGGGCAGACATTTCACTGAAGGTGCCATCAGAGCAGACGGACTCTGGTTGGTTCGAGCTAAGAGATGTATCAGCGGCACGCTTTTCAAATGTGTCACCTGCAAGAAACTCCGTGGGAAGACAGAGCACCAACAGATGGCAGATCTGCCAGCCGAACGGCTACAAGTAGCAGCAGCTTTCACCTATATAGGTGTGGACGTCTTCGGGCCATGGGACGTGGTCTCACGCCGCACCAGAGGAGGACACGCCAATAGCAAAAGGTGGGCGGTGATGTTCTCATGTATGTCCACAAGAGCTGTACACATTGAAGTTATAGAAACAATGAGCGTCTCCAGCTTCATAAACGCTCGGAGAAGGTTTTTCTCAATCAGAGGTCCGGCAAAGCAGATACGTCGACAGGGCCTGCGGGAAACCCGTTCTCTTGGGGTTCCCGCCCGCATCGGAGCCCCCACCCTCCGATCCGCCTACCTCATGAAAATCCAGCCTATGTCTCCTAAGCACCAGCTGACAGATATCCAACCCAGGGGAGGAACAGGAGAGTGCACTGGGCGACACCCAGGCATGATTGAGTAAGAACAACTGGTAGCGACACATGAGGAGGAAGACATTACCAGCTGGAGGAGAGAAGACCCTGGTTCTCAGCTAATAAGTGAGTGTGCATCTCCAGGGGCTATGCATTAAAAAAAAAAAAAAATGCTTTCAGAGCATCAAGTGTTGCTGCAAGCATTGGGTATTGTCTGGGGCAGGATGCTGCAGTTGGCAGCTCAGCTGGAGAAGTTCACTAGCTACATGAGCAGTACACTGGAGGATTGCTGTCCACCACTGAGCATGTTGCAACTCCAGGGACATATCCGTTGGAGGCTTTCATGTGATATGCTCTAAGGGCAGTCTTTGTTTTCTGCACAGATGCTCAGACTGCTGCCAAAGATGCCACAGGTACCAGACTGGAGAGATCTTTCCCGGTTTGAACAGACTTAGTGACCAATTGCAGACAAGCATCATAGAGGCTTTTGCTGACCTCATTGGGTCCATTCGATCTGCTTTTTTGCAGATAGGTGTGATGCGCTATCAATTACTCATAAAAGACTGAGAGTTAAGAGAGTAACTAAAGGCTTTTATTAACAAAAGAATGAAGGTCTGCCTCGAATGGTCGACCGGTCCAGAAATACAAAGGGCTGGGGAGCAGTCACCTTTATACTAGGACTTGTGGGAGGAGTCAGCCGAGGCATGTACACAGTGGAATACAAACAGTGGTTTACCACATTCACCCCTTGTTTAAAATTGAGTCCGGCAGGGTGAAGTGTATTAAAAGTTAGTGTATTGGAGTCTCTCCGGAGGTCTTGTCTGCCGCTGTGATCGGCGTGGCGACGGCAGGGGTAGTGGAGCTTCCGGCGTCGAGTCCTGCGTGGGCTGTGGCACAGGCGTGTCGTCCTCGTAGATGTCGAGCGGGTCGCGGGGCCCAGGCCTGCCGTCTGCTGGGGCTGGATATCGGATCGTGGGGGGGGGTGGTAGTGAGTAGTGGGTTACTGCGGCCCCCGAGGGTGCAAGGTCTCTTATGGAGACTGTGTCCTCCCGCCCGTCCGGGTATGCAATGTAAGCATACTGGGGGTTGGCGTGGAGGAGGTCGACCCTCTCGACCAGGGGGTCCGTTTTATGGGTCCTCACGTGCCTTCTCAGTAGGACCGGCCCTGGGGACGTCAGCCATGGCGGTAGCGATGTCCCCGATGTGGACTTCCTTGGGAAGACAAACATTTTCTCATGAGGGGTGGCGTTAGTGGCAGTGCAGAGCAGTGACCGAATAGAGTGGAGCGCATCGGGGAGCACATCCTGCCAGCGGGAGGTTGGAAGGCCCCTAGACTTTAAGGCTAGCAGGGCGGCCTTCCAAACTGTCGCATTTTCTCTTTCCACCTGTCCGTTCCCCCGGGGGTTGTAACTGGTGGTCCTGCAACGCATTTTGATCTACCATCCGGTCCATCTCCCTTTGGAAGACGGAGACCCCGTTGGTGACGCCAAAGGGAACCCTAAGGAAGTGGTAGAGGCGGCCGTTTGCCTCAAAGGCAGTATACTGGCGGTCCTCAGGGCGGATAGGGAGCTGGTGGTACGCTGATTTCAGGTCAATGGTCGAGAAGACGCGGTACTGCGCGATCTGGTTGACCATATCAGCTATGCGGGGGAGTGGGTAGGCGTCCAGCAGGGTGTAGCGATTTATTGTCTGGCTGTAGTCGATGACCAGGCGCTGCTTCTCGCCGGTCTTAACGACCACAACCTGGGCTCGCCAGGGGTTGGTGCTGCCCTCAATAATCCCTTCCTTCAGGAGCCGCTCCACTTCGGTTTTAATGAAAACCCTGTCCCCGGCACTGTATCGCCTGCTCTTTGTGGCGATGGGCTTACAGTCGGGGGTGAGGTTAGCAAACAGTGGGGGGGGGGGGGGTGACTCTGAGTGTGGAGAGGTTGCACCTGGTGCGCGGCGGGCAATTTGGGAGCTGCTGGCTGCGGACTGTGAGTGGGGGTAGGGGTCCACCGTACGCCATCGTAACACTTTTAAGGTGGCACTGAAAATCTAACCCCAGCAGGACGGCAGCGCAGAGGTCGGGCAGGACCAGAAGTTTAAAATGATCGTACATGGTCCCGTCTACTACGAGTGTCACTATGCAGTAGCCGCCGATGTCCGCCGACTGGGACTCGGAGGCCATAGAAATCCGCTGGTGCGCAGGCAGGACTGGGAGAGAGCAACGCCGCACCGTGTCGGGGTGGATGAAGCTCTCCGTGCTCCCAGAGTCAAAAAGGCAGATTGTATCGTGGCCATTTACCTTAATGTCCATTGTGGAACTGGCCAGCTGGTGCGGTCTTGCTTGGTCCAGTGTAACGGATGCCAGCGTAGGGGTCGGTGTGTCGCTGCGGGTATCAGATGAGGCGGTGTTGGGGGCCTGCTGCGTTCCGGCTGTCGTCCAAGATGGCGGCGTCCATGATCCCCATGTGGCTGGAGGCGTCCAAAATGGCTGCTGTAACTGGTGGTCCTGCAACGCATTTTGATCTACCATCCGGTCCATCTCCCTTTGGAAGACGGAGACCCCGTTGGTGACGCCAAAGGGAACCCTAAGGAAGTGGTAGAGGCGGCCGTTTGCCTCAAAGGCAGTATACTGGCGGTCCTCAGGGCGGATAGGGAGCTGGTGGTACGCTGATTTCAGGTCACATGCACATGGCCGGGGAGGCCCAAGATGGCGGCCCGCATGGCCCACACGCGGCGCTGCTGGGGTTCGGGGTGGCTTTGGCCCTGCAGACGTTAGCGTAGTGTCCCTTCTTCCTGCAGCCCGAGCAGATCGCGTTTTTCGCCCGGCAGCGCGCTCTGGGGTGTTTTGCCTGGCCACAGAAGTAGCATTTCTGGCCTTGGGGCACTGCTGTCTGGCCTTGGGACACTGCTGCGGTAGTTGGGCCGTTGCTGGGGTGTGGCTGGGGTGGCACGGCGCTATGAGGCGGTCCTACCGTGTCCCAGGCTGTCATTCCCCGCGGCGTCCACGGTGCAGAGGAGTAGGCATCCATGCCCCGGTAGGCTGCATCCAATGATAGTGCGAGTTCAGAGGCCTTGTTGAGGTCGAGGTCACTGCTCCAACAGTCGCTGTCGGGTGTAATTGGATCTGTGGCCCGCTACAAAAGCGTCCCGGATAAGTTCCTCTGTGTACACGGCGGCCTTTACATCCTTACAACCACAGGCCCGGCCAAGCACAGACAGTGCCTGAAGGTATTCCACGGTCGATTCCCCAGGTTGTTGTTTACGACTCCCCAGAAGGTGCCTGGCGTACACTTCGTTCACTGGGCGCGTGTACTGGTCCTTGAGGAGCTTGATAGCGTCCGCGTACGAGGTCGCGTCTTGGATGACCGAGTACACTCGGTGGTTCACTTTGGAGGTCAGGACATCCAGTTTGTCCTCGTCCGATTTGATTGCTGCGGAGGCGGTCAGGAATTTTTCGAAACACTTAAGCCAGTGAGTAAACTTGGTGGATGAGTCCGCCTCCCGATGATCTAAGTCCAGGCATGCTGGTGTGAGGATCTTCTCCATTATAAAAATTTTGTTAATAAAATTGATGCGCTATCAATTACTCATAAAAGACTGAGAGTTAAGAGAGTAACTAAAGGCTTTTATTAACAAAAGAATGAAGGTCTGCCTCGAGTGGTCGACCGGTCCAGAAATACAAAGGGCTGGGGAGCAGTCACCTTTATACTAGGACTTGTGGGAGGAGTCAGCCGAGGCATGTCCAGGCATGTACACAGTGGAATACAAACAGTGGTTTACCACAAGGTGGTGGGCAATTCCACTGTCTGCTGGAAATGACAGTGGAAAGTCAGTCTGCGTCGATCTGGCAAAAAGGCTTCTGGCCTAATCTACCATCACTCCCCAATCCAATTACAGCCCCAAAATTGTGCAGAATACAGATGGAAGTAGAGATTTAGGGGGTGAAATTCATTATCGCCCAGGAATGGGCGCTAACTTTGGAAAAGTTTCAGATTTAGCGCCAGGCGCTAATGAATTTCGCTGCACGCAAAAGTCAGTGTCATCGCTCAAAGAAAGGATGGGAGCGTGAAATCAAGTGCTAATGACCTAGCTCAGTGGTGTTAGACTCAATGCGCTAAGCAACTTCAGGTGCAGTCTAATCACTAGTCATCATTGCCACAGGCTCTTTCCAGTTCTTAAAGGGGAAGTTCAATTATGCTGCAGAACTTCATTCTCAGCATTGCAGGTTCTGCAGCTGTGACAGCAGGCAACAGCAGGCCAAGGAGAAGGAACTGGACCACTGAAGGAAGTCTCATTATGGCAGATCAATGGCCCAGGGAGAGAGCTCACAGATTCTGCAATAAGGCATTGGAGGCATTGGTGTTCAATGTGGAGAGACGGAGGGCGGTGCTCTACCTGGCAAGTGGCAGGAGGCCCTCGCCGCAAGTCTTCCACACCATGTGGAGGGAGGTTGCCCATCAGGTCTCAGGCAGCACTGTGGTCCCCAGGACCCCCACACAGTGCAGAAAGAAATTTAACAACCTCACTCGGGTGTTCAGGGTGAGTCAATGCTTCAGCAAATGCAACATACCACCATCTGAACAACAAACTTCACACACTGCCCAACGCACCACACCCCCAGCACTCACCCACCAATAATCTCTACCTACCAACACTCACGCCCACATCTCACACCTTGCACACAATGACAGCTATTAAACTATGGCAGGCACATCACCCAAACTTCCACACTCACTCACACACTTTCCTTCTTCTTGCAGGCTAAGGTGGCTCACAACACAGGAGGGAGCAGGAGCGCACAGGCGGGAGACATGCCGACACCCAACCACTGTCTGCGCTGGAGAAGAGAGTGCTGGAGATTATTGGGCACCAGGTGGTGGGTGCCATGGCCACTGGTGACGTTGACCCCCTTGGGGACAACAACGGTATGTTCATCCCTACTCCTTCTTCTCACATCCCACTTCTCTCACCCCACAAGCATTTCCCACTTTCCAGCTAATCATGCTGTATGCATGCCTTTCTCCCTTCCTGCCCCCCTTCCCACACCTTAACCCAACTCTTGTGCCTTTATGCTTTCAGATAATGAGCAAGTAGCTGAGCAGCCTGTCCCTGAGGGTACCACAGCGAGCAAGGCAGGAGAAGAGGAGGAGGAAGAGCACGCCACATCACTGCATGTCTCACCTGCAGGCACCAGCTCAGATACTGGCACTACGCGTTCTTCAGAGGCTAGTATAGTAGCAGGATCTGCACAGGGGGATGCACCAGGGACGAGCAAGTTGCAGCAAGGCCAGGGGGAAAGGGTAGCTTGGGAGTCAGCTCCCCGGAGGGCGAATTCTGCTGCACAGGACACAGATGAGGACCTCGATGGGGAGCCCTTTAGAAGAAGGGTGATGGGCATGCACACAGGATTACATAGGATGTACGGCACAGAAACCGGCCATTCAACCCAACCAGTCCATGCCGGTGTTTATGCTCTACTCAAGCCTCCTCTTGTCTTTCTTCACCTAAATCTATCAGCATAACCTTCTATTCCCTTCTCCCTCATATGTTTGTCTAGCCTCCCATTAAATGTATCTATAGTATTCGCTTCAATCACTCCCTGTGGTAGCGAGTTCCACATTCTCACCACTCTTTGAGTAAAGAAGTTTCTTCTGAATTCCCTATTGGATTTCTTGGTGACTATCTTATATTAATGGCCTCTCGTTATGCTCTTCCCCACAAGTGGAAACATTCTCTCTGTATCCACTCTATCAACATTTTTCATAATTTAAAGACCTCTATTAGGTCACCCCTCAGTCTTTTTGCAAGAGAAAAGAGATCCAGCCTGTTCATCCTTTCCTGATATGTTTACCCTTGCATTTCTGGTATCATCCTTGTAACTCTTCTCTGCACCTTCTCTAGTGCCGCTATATCCTTTTTATAACATGGCGAACAGAACTGTACGCAGAATTCTAAGTGTGGTCTAACCAAGGTTCGATACAGGTTTAGCATAACTTCACTACTTTTCAATGCTATCCCTCTAGAAATAAACCCTAGTACTTGGTTTGCTTTTTTTTTATGGCCTTGCTAACCTGCATTACAACTTTTAGTGATTTGTGTATTTGTACTCCTAGATCCCTTTGTTCCTCCACCCCACCTAGACTCGCATCCTCCAAGTGATGTGACAACAACAACAACAACTTGTATTTATATAGCACCTTTAGCGTAGTAAAATGTCCCAAGGCACTGCACAGGAATATTTTAAGACAAAAAAAGACCTCCCTATTCTTCCTACCAAAATGTAATCCCTCACATTTATCTGTGTTGAACTTTATTTGCTAATTATATGCCCATTTATTAATGTCCTCCTGTAACTTGTTGCAGTCCTCCTCAGTATTGACTATCCCCCCAATTTGGTGTCATCCACAAATTTAGAAATTGTGTTTTTGATTCCAAAGTCTAAATCGTTAATATAAATTGTGAACAGCAGTGGTCCCAGCACTGATCCTTGTGGAACACCACTACCCACCTTCTGCCACTGAGATGATAGGTGCAGTGGCAAGGGTGCCTGAGAGCCTCTTGGCAATGGTAAGGAGCGTGGAGGAGTCTGCGTCCAACATTGCACAGAGCTCTGCGAACACCATGGAGCCCATCATTTGCAGTCTGCAAAAGATGGTGGATTCCCAGAGTGACCGTGGCGACCCAGACCTCACGCTGCGTGTGATGGGCAATGTTGCAGCTTCCGTTCCAGCACAGGCGGAAGCCACACAACGTTTTAGTGCTGTAATGCAGTCTATGCTTGGTGCCATCGATTCTCAGACTGCTCTCATGCAGTCTCAGCTTGATGCCACACAAGCTCTGACTGGTGCCATCATCGCTGGGTCCACCACAGTCCACTGGGGTTTTCACAGTGTCGCAGCAGGCCAGCAATCTATTCTCCAGCAGATTGGTAGTGATGCTGGGGTGCTGCTCTGGGGGAGTGGCAGTGGGACAGTGGAGCAGGAACTTGCTGTCCTCTCTCATGATGATAGCATTCCTGCTTCCACCACTGTCACTCTGTCATTGCCCTTGTCGCTGCCTGTCATCCAGCCAACCCAGACTGCTGCCATCCATGCGGAGATGGTGCAGTCTACAGCTGGGACTTCCAGGCCCAGAACTGGTCGAGGGCGTCTTGCAAGGCCATCTGAAATCTCCCACACGGACACTCAACAGCCTTCCACCAGCCCTGCTGCAACCACTGAGCCAACACTTCGTAGGAGCACTAGAGTAGGCAAAGCCACAGTAACGAGAGGCAGTAAGGGATTGCACAAGGGTGAATAGTTAATATTGTTGTTGTAAATATATGTTCACTGATTATTGATAAATGTATTAATTGGCTTTGGGTGATTTTGTGGTGTCTCTCACTTCAGCTTTGCGCTGTGATATGGCCTGCGACTAGGATGGAATGATAGGGTTGTGGTGAGCCAACGGGATCTGGGGCTTAACTTATTAGAACCACAGTCTGATGAGGTGGTCATGGACCAGAAGGCTGATTGAGTGGCTGCCTCCTCCCTCCTCCTCCTCGTCATCTTCCCCTTCCTCCTCGTCCTCCTCCTCCTCCTCTGAAGGTAGCAGGACAGGTAAATAAGGTGGTAAAGGCGGCATATGGGATACTTTCCTTTATTAGCTGAGGCATAGCATGTAAGAGCAGGGAGGTTATGCTTGAACTGTATAAAACGCTAGTTAGGCCTCAGCTAGAGTACTACGTGCAGTTCTGGTCACCCCATTACAGGAAAGATGTGATTGCGCTAGAGAGAGTACAGAGGAGATTTACAAGGATGTTCCTTGGACTGGAGAATTTTTAGCTATGAGGAAAGATTGGATAGGCTGAGGCTGTTTTCTTTGGAACAGAGGAGGCTGAGGGGAGATGAGACCTAATTGAGGTGTATAAAATTATGAGGGGCCTAGATTGAGTGGCTAGGAAGGAAATGTTTCCCTTGGCAGAGGGGTCAACAACCAGGGGGCATAGATTTAAAGTAAAAGGTAGGAGGTTTAGAAGGGATTTGAGGGGAAATTATTTCACCCAGAGGGTGGTGGGGGTCTGGAACTCACTGCCCGAAAGGGTTGTAGAGGCAGAAACTCTCACTACATTCAAAAAGAACTTGGATGTGCATTTGAAGTGCCGTAGCCTACAAGGCAAGTGGGATTAGGCTGGATAGCTTTTTGTCGACCGGCGCAGACATGATGGGCCAAATGACCTCCTTCCATTCTGTAAATTTCTATGAACTTCTATAAGAACATAAGAAATAGGAGCAGGAATAGGCCATTTGGCCCCTCGAGCCTGCTCTGCCATTCAATAAGATCATGGCTGATCTTGGGCTCAAAGCCACTTCCCTGCCTGCTCCCCATAACCCTTCACTCCCTTATCTTGCAAAAATCTGTCTATCTCCACCTTAAATGTATTTAATGACCCAGCCTCCACGACTCTCTGGGGCAGAGAATTCCACAGATTTACGACCCTCCGAGAAGAAATTCCTCTTCATATCAGTTCTAAAAGGGTGACCCTTTATTCTGAAACTATGCCTCCTCGTTCTAGATTTCCCCACGAGGGGAAACATCCTCTCTGCATCTACCTTGTCGAGCCCCCTCAGTATCTTATATGTTTCAATAAGATCACCTTTCATTCTTCTAAATTCCAAAGAGTATAGGCCCAACCTGCTTTACCTTTCTTCATAAGTCATAGAGTCATAGAGTTTTTCAGCACAGAAAGAGGCCCTTCGGCCCATCGTGTCTGCGCCGCCCATCCCTCCCTGTCCAGTCTAATCCCATTTTCCAGCATTTGGTCCATAGCCTTGTATGCAATGGCATGTCAAGTGCTCATCCAAATGCTTCTTGAATGTTGTGAGGGTTCCTGCCTCTACCACCCTTTCAGGCAGTGAGTTCCAGCTTCCAACCACCCTCTGGGTGAAAAAGTTCCTCCTCAAAGCCCCCCTAAATCTCCTGCCCCTTACCCTGAATCTGTGCCCCCTTGTTATTGACCCCCCTACTAAGGGGAAAAGTTCCTCTTTATCTACCCTATCTATGCCCCTCATCATTTTGTACACCTCAATCAGGTCCCCCCTCAGCCTTCTTTGCTCCAAGGAAAACAACCCCAGCCTGTCCAGTCTCTCTTCATAGCTGAGGCGCTCCATCCCAGGTAACATCCTGGTGAATCTTCTCTGCACCCTCTCCAAAGCAATCACATCCTTCCTATAGTGAGGCGACCAGAACTGCACACAGTACTCCAGCTGTGGCCTCACCAGCGTTTTGTACAGCTCCATCATAACCTCCCTGCTCTTATATTCTATGCCTCTGCTAATGAAGGCAAGTATCCCATAAGCCTTTTTAACCACCTTATCTACCTGTTCCGCTGCCTTCAGGGAATTATGTACATGTACACCAAGGTCCCTCTGACCCTCTGTACTTCCTAGGGTCCTACCACTCATTGTGTATTCCCTTGCCTTATTTGTCCGTCCAAAATGCATCACCTCGCACTTTTCCGGGTTAAATTCCATTTGCCACTTTTCCGCCCATCTGACCAACCCGTTAATATTGTCCTGCAGCCTGAGGCTTTCCTCCTCGCAATTTACCACCCCACCAATTTTCGTGTCATCCGCGAACTTACTGATCATACCCTTTACATTCTCATCCAAATCATTAATGTAGATCACAAACAGCAAGGGACCCAGCACCGATCCCTGAGGTACCCCACTGGACACAGGCTTCCAGTCACAAAAGCAACCTTCGACCATCACCCTCTGCCTCCTGCCACTCAGCCAGTTTAGGATCAAACGCGCCAAGGCCCCCTGGATCCCATGGGCTCTTACCTTCTTGACCAGTCTCCTATGCGGGACCTTGTCAAAAGCTTTACTGAAGTCCATGTAAACCACATCCACAGCATTTCCCTCATCCACACACCTAGTCACCCCCTCGAAAAATTCAATCAGATTGGTCAGACATGATTTACCCTTGACAAAGCCATGCTGACTATCCCCGATTAATCCTTGCCTCTCCAAGTGGAGACTAATTTTGTCCCTCAGAATTTTTTCCAATAATTTCCCTACCACAGATGTTAGGCTCACTGGCCTGTAATTCCCTGGTTTATCCCTGCTACCCTTCTTGAATAATGGTACTACATTAGCTGTTCTCCAGTCCTCTGGTACATCCCCTGTGGCCAGAGAGGTTCTGAAAATTTGTGTCAGAGCCCCTGCAATCTCCTCCTTTGCCTCACACAACAGCCTGGGATACATCTCGTCCGGGCCTGGGGATTTATCCACTTTTGGCCTGCTAAAACCGCTAGTACCTCCTCCCTCTCGATGCTAATATGTTCAAGTATGTCACAGTCCCCTTGCCCGACTTCTATATCTACATCGTCTTTCTCCATAGTGAACACTGAGGCAAAAAATTCATTTAAAACCCCACCTACTTCATCTGGCTCTACACACAGCTTGCCACTTTGGTCCCTAATGGGCCCTACCCTTTCCCTGGTTATCCTCTTGCCCTTAATATACTTATAAAACATCTTAGGATTTTCCTTTATTTTGCTCGCCAGTGTTATTTCATGGCCCCTCCTCGCCCTCCTAATTTCCTTTTTAAGTATGCCCCTGCACCTCCTATACTCCTCTAGGGCTTCCACCGTCTTTTGTCTTTTGTAACTGCCAAAAGCCCCCCTTTTTTTCCTAATGCATTTTTGTATATCCTTTGTCATCCAAGGTTCCCTTTGCTTGTTGGTCCCACCCTTGACCTTTACAGGAACATGTTGGTGTTGTACTCTCTCTATTTCCCTTCTGAAAGCCTCCCACTGTTTTGATGTGGATTTTCCTATAAGTAGCTGCTCCCAGTCCACTTTTGCCAGATCCTGTCTTATCTTATTAAAATCGGCCTTCCCCCAATTTAGAACCCTGATTTCCGGGCCGTCTTTGTCTTTTTCCATGACCACCTTAAATCTCACCGAATTGTGGTCACTATCGCCAAAATGCTCTCCTACAGACACTTCCACCACCTGCCCGGCTACATTCCCTAGAATTAGGTCCAGTACCGCCCCCTCTCTTGTAGGACTTTCTACATGTTGGCTCAAAAAGCTTTCCTGGATGCACTTTAAGAATTCTGCTCCCTCCAAGCCTTTCACCCTCTGACTATCCCAATTTATATTGGGGAAGTTGAAATCCCCCACTATTACTACCCTATTATTTTCACACTTTTCTGATATCTGCCTGCATATCTGTTCCTCTATCTCCCCCTGACTGTTTGGGGGCCTATAGTACACTCCCAGCAAGGTGCTTGACCCCTTTTTGTTTTTAAGTTCTACCCATATGGCCTCATTTGAGGAACCCGCTAATATATCATCCCTCCTTACAGCAGTAATAGACTCCTTAATTAATATTGCAACACCCCCTCCCCTTTTACACCCCCCTCTGTCTCGCCTGAAGATTCTATACCCCGGAATATTTAGCTGCCAGTCCTGACCCTCCCTCAACCATGTCTCCGTGATAGCAACAATATCGTACTCCCATGTGTTCAACAACAACTTCAGTTCATCCACCTTATTTGCAAGACTCCTTGCATTAAAATAAATGCCTTCCAGCCCTGCCATATTCCCTTTTGCCTTCACATCTTTGCTCTGCCTTCCCTGCTGACTTGTTTTTTCCTCCTTATTTGGCTGTACATCACCCCCTACTATAGCTCCACTCTGTATCCCATCCCCCTGCCGAATTAGTTTAAACCCCCCCCAGCAGTGCTAGCAAACCTCCCCGCAAGGATATTGGTTCCCCTCTGGTTCAGGTGTAAACCGTCCGACTTGTACAAGTCCCACCTTTCCCAGAAGCAGACCCAGTGATCCAGGAAACTAAAGCCCTCCCTCCTGCACCATCCCTTTAGCCACGCATTCATCTGTTCTATCCTCCTATTCCTATACTCACTAGCACGTGGCACCGGGAGTAATCCAGAGATTACAACCTTTGAGGTCCTGCTCCTTAATCTTGCCCCTAGCTCCCTAAATTCTTGCTGCAGGACCTCATCCCTCTTTTTACCTATGTCGTTGGTACCAATGTGGACCACGACCTCTGGCTGTTCACCCTCCCCCTCCAGTCAACCCCCTCATCTCAGGAATCAACCGTGAGAATCGTCTCTGAACTGCCTTCAATGCAAGTATATCCTTCCTTAAATAAGGAGACCAAAACTGTACGCAGTACTCAAAGTGTGGTCCCACCAATACTCTGTACAGTTATAGCAGGACTTCCCTGCTTTTATACTCCAACCCCCTTGTAATAAAGACCAACATTCCATTTACCTTTTTGATTACTTGCTGTACCTGCATGCTAACTTTTTGTGTTTCATGCACAAGGACCCCCAGGTCCCTCTGAACTGTAGCATTTTGTAATCTCTCTCCATTTACTAATAATTTGCTTTTTTATTTTTCCTGGCAAAGTGAATAACCTTGCACTTTCCCACATTATACTCCATCTGCCAAATGTTTGCCCTATGAACTTCTCCCTCTTCCTCCTCCTGAGGTGGTCTCGCAATCCCTGGTGGCAAGGGCTGGGCCCTCATGATGGCCAGATTATGGAGCATGCAGCACAGGCGAGTACTGAAGTACCTAGTAGTCAAGGCAGTGGAACCATTGCTTGAGCACCGCGATGGTCTGCTTGATGATGTTCCTGGTGGCAGCATGGCTCTCATTATCTAAGTGCTGGGCAGGAGTGTTGGGGTTGCAGAGGGGAGTCATGAGCCAGGTGGAGAGCGGATATACCTTGTCTCCGAATAGGCAGCATCGAGCTTGATGTGGCGGCTCGAAGAGTGCTGGCACAGGATGAAGCCATCGTGGCTGCTGCCAGGACATTGGGCATTCACATTGAGGATTCGCTGTCTGTGGTCGCACGCCAACTGCACATTAAGTGAGTGGTAGCCTTTGCGGTTAGGGAAGACCTCAGGATTGTAATGCAGTGCCCGCAAAGCCATGTGGGTGCAGTCAGTGAGAACAACCCCAGCTTCTCCAGTCTATCCACGTAACTGAAGTCCCTCATCCTTGGAACCATTCTTGTAAATCTTTCTTGCACCCTCTCTAAGGCCTTCCCATCCTTCCTAAAGTGTGGTGCCCAGAATTGGACACAATACTCCAGTTGAGGCCGAACCAGTGTTTTATAAACACCTTCCTTGCTTTTGCACTCTATCCCATATTTATGAAGCCCAGGATCCCTTATGCTTTTTTAACCGCTTTCTCAACCTGCCCTGCCATATTCAATGATTTGTGCACATATCCACCCAGGTCTCTCTGTTCATGCACCCCCTTTAGAATTGTACCCTTTAGTTTATATTGCCTCTCCTCATTCTTCCTACTATAATGTATCACTTCACACTTTTCTGCATTAAATTTCATCTGCCACGTATCTCCCATTCCACCAGCCTGTCTATGCTGTTTTGGTCTCCTGGGGAAGTGTCTTCCACCCATCTGTGCAGTCATTGCTCGTGTTTGCAGCACCTCAATGCTGTAGAACACTGACTGCACAAATGTCAAAAGAAAGTTGGTCATGGTCCCTTTAAGGAAACCGGCTGATGATGTGTCATGAATGACGTCACCAGACCCGCTTCCTCTAATTGGCCCAGGAAATGGGCTGGGCTGGCTTAACAAGCCCTATCAACGTAAATTAATTTTAGGCAGCAGGATGGAGCCAGCAGCGGGGGTGTGACCCGCCAGCAACATCACCCGCCCCAGATCTGCCGAGGTAAGCAAAATCCCGTCCAGAGACTCTGCTCTTAGGGTATGGGAGTGAGGACTAGGCAGAGATCAGTGTGTCTCACTCAAATTTTCTGATCATTAATACATTTCAATGGTCTGAAAATCACAGGCTGTGTGCCTGCTATCTCCTGAGATGCATTTCCTCCAAATGCTACTCCCTACATACAGATCTCCATGCTTGATTCTTCCATCTGTACTCCAGTCCAGTGAGACGCCCCTCCACAAATTGAGTCTTCAAAAATATATCTGATTGTCTGTCTCTTATTCCAACTCATTCTTTCTCAGAGAAATTCCTGACCACCTTCAGTCTCGTATACCCCCTACAAACTTCAGCCTTTTAAAACCCAAGCTTAGAATCACCTAATTACTACTTCTCTTTTAACCTTTACAATCTTAGTGATTTCTTGGCCTTCACCTAGTATCATTGTCAAATTTTATTTGCGATCTGTGAGCTTTGTGTGGTTTTGCAATGAATATGAAGCTGGGGGATGTAGCATTGGCTGGGAACATAATATAGGGGTTGGGACAGTGGGTCACTTTTGAGATCGCATTGCACGGCTGAAACTGTAAGTCTGTGGTAGGAGGTCAGATATTAGCATCTGTGCAACTTCAGGGGGCCTGTGTAAGAGGTACAAAAAAACTAGCAAAGTTTTGTGGTCTGGTGAGCAATGATGGAGAAAATGTGCTACAACAGTGAGCAGCTGATGCCAGAACAAACAACATGATTTTAATGCAGCAACGATCACTAGATTATAAAGCAGCACGCCTCAAGACCATATTTATGTGTAATATATAAAACAAGATTCCTCACATCGCAATAAAGATAGAATTATATAATTTTCACAAGGAAGAAGTCACATTGTAACAGTCTAATGGTACACCTATCTGTGGATAGCATCACAATTCAACATTCTGCTGAGATAAGAACCAGACTACTCTCTGTAACTAGAGGCTATCTTCATCAAATACTAACTTCAGTAGACTGAACACTCCCTTTAAAGGGTCCTTTAGTACACTCATTTGATGATATCATCAAAACATCAAAGCAAAATGTTTCTATTGGTTACAGATGCTCATACATTAATGATAACAGATGGCTGCATAAAGCTTCTTTCCAAATAGACTGCAGGGTGCTGAAGGATCTCTTTATAATACAATAGATGCCTCTTTGTATCAGATTCAATCTACTTTAGCATGATCACAGATCAGAATATGTAAGACCTCTGTCAAATGTACAAAGAGAAAAATGGGCACCATCTACAGGTATAACATTAATTTAACAAGACTGAATATAACGGGCACATGGAACTTCATGCTTAAGAGAACATTTGAAAGAAGTTAAAATGGGCCCATTGCAGTGAAAGTGGGCATAAGGCCAACAAGAGGTAAGAGTTTGAGCAGAGTAGAGTTTGTACTGTTAATAATTTTGGAATTGATTATTAATTTATATTCTCTATATATACAAGATATTCATAGGAATTACTGAGAGTTTTCATAATAAATAAGCTAAAATATTAGAGGGATACAAAACAGGGAAATGCTTTTATCAGTGATATCCTGAAATGATCTTCCCTGAAGAAAAAAGAAACATTTAATTAAATCATCTAAAGCACATTAGGATTTGTTACAATAATGCCTAATTATATAATGATTTCTTTAAGTGAAACTTACACTTAATCTAAAACATCATGTGACGTGAAATACATGACCTCCAGCTAAATGAAAACACAAACATCTGAAGCAAATAATTTAATACAATTGAATGTAATTGAATTAGAATAATCTAAATAAGAATTTGAAAACTCTGGCTGGGGGCAAGTTCATAGCACAGTCTTGTCCGACTTTTAGCTAAACTTTGGAAGTATTAAATGTGTGATTGTTACAGAGTTGGTTCGATTTAAATCAACGTTTTGTTTTTATGATTTTACGAGATAAGATTCTCCTTAAGGAGGAGCGTTTGGACATATTCAGAAGGTCCAAAATACAAATGCTGCAAAAAAGGCCAATGGGGTTCCATAAACAATTGAGGACTTTATGAAATAACACCACTGGGCCACTAAGAACTGGTTCTTAATCTTCTCGCTAGATCTGCAGTAATTCTTCAACATATTAGTTAAAATGGAGGAGGTATATCTAGGGCCTGCTCTATATTAGTTTGCTAGGTTCTATTGAATCAAAGTACCATTTTATAACTTCTACAGCCATGGACAATTCAGAGATATCTGTTGGTAAAGGACCAGTCAATCATTACTTCCTTTAAATGCAGTGTTGACAAGATAATGCATTTGCCAGTGTCTATTATCTTCCAAAAAATGGCTATTCACGTGGAATAAAGCCCTTCCTGACAATGAGCAGAAAATAAGATGCAGTTACTGGAATGTTTGGGAAATGTCTATCTAAAAAACGTTAACTACTGACAAATACTCAATTAAAAATGATGCAAGAAACTGTTTATCTTGCAAAAGAGCTAAATCTTATTAACCCAAGAGCAACAAGCTTTTGTATGGATTGTCCTTCAGTGGGTTTAACTCTTTTCATAAAAATATTAAATCAGTTTATGAAATCCCTCTTGCCAAAAAATGGCTCTGAATTTCCAAAGGGTTCTCCCAATCTCCTGCTGTCACTTCAGCAAAGGTAAGCAGAACTCTTGGAGAAATGGTGGAAATTATTAATTCTAGCTCTTTCAGCCATTTCTCCAGGGAATCTGCTGATCACCCGCCAGAAAACCCTTGTGGAAATTCCAAGTGAATTGCTGCAAGCAACATGTTAGCTTCATGATTTTCTGATAAAAATGATATTGCGTAGCAGAAACACTGACCTCGATTTTTAGAGAGCGGGCAGGGTGTGGGGTCCTCAGTAGTGGGCGATCAACCCCCCCAGGTCAGGGATGTGGAGGTGATTGGCAGGATCTCATTTGAGTAAGTATTTCCAGAGTACCAACCGACACCTGGGCAGATTGACAACCTGGCCAGCGGGCGGGTGCTTAAATTTGACTGATGCAGGAGTTCCCCAGGATTGGGAGTCAGGTACAGTCTTGGATAGAGAACTGGTTGGCAGACAGGAAGCAAAGAGTTGGAATAAACGGGTCTTTTTCCGAGTGGCAGGTGCTAGTGGGGTACCGCAGGGATCGGTGCTAGGACCTCAGCTATTCACTAGGATCAGGTGCTTGCCACGCGTGCAAGCCCCCGATCTGCACTCACCCTGCGCGCTGACATCTGAAGCCTGGGCCTGCTCGCATTTCCTGTCACTGGCCCAGTTCAGATGTCGGCGCGATGTGCTTACCTGATCCAGCGGCGTAGTTAGTGCGATGTGCCGGCTGGGATCAGGTGAGCACTCTGCAGCCAATCAAGGGAGGGGAAACTCATTCATGAGTTTGATAGTAAAGACTGTCAAACTCATGAAAAGTACGGGCGCCCAAAAGACTAGTTTAACTTTAAGTAAAATTTTAAAAAACATCCCAATAATTAAATAAACTATACTGTAAATAACTTTAAAAAACTATTTAAAACAATTAATAAAATTTTTGAAAAATTTTTTTTTTTACGAATTCGGGTCTAAAAATAAACTTACCTTATTGTAAAGTCCTTAAAAACAATGAAGCTGTGGAAAAAATGTAATAATTTTAAATAATACACCACTTACCTTCAAAAATCCACTGCTTACGCCTCCTTTTTTCATTTCCAAAAAGTCCAGGCCCTTGCACACGCGCAAACCTGTCTAAACGAAGGAAGTTCAACGCGTGCGCGCAGAGTCCTGCGCGCACGCGTTGGACCTCTTAACCCCTTAGTTCGATGGAGAGGAAATGCCGGTTTCCCACGCATGCGCTGTGCATGCTGGAATCCGGCACTTCCAACGGGCCCACGCATGAGTACACCGTCCGTACTCACGCGTTGGGACCGGAATTACTGGCCCAATATATATAAATGATCTAGGCGAGGGAACTAGATGTAATATCTCCAAGTTTGCAGATGACACAAAGCTGGGTGGGCGTGTGTGCTGTGAGGAGGATGCAGAGAAACTCCAGTGTGATTTGGACAGGTTGGGTGATTGGGCAGATGCATAGCAAATGCAGTATAATGTGGATAAATGCGAGGTTATCCACTTCGGTGGCAAAAAAAGGAAGACAGATTATTATCTGAACGGCAATAGATTGGGAAAAGGGGAAGGGCAATGAGACCTGGGTGACCTTGTGCACCAGTCGCTGAAGTTAAGCATGCAGGTGCAGCAGGCGGTTAAGAAGGTAAATGGTATGTTGGCCTTCAAAGTGAGAGGATTCGAGTGCAGGAGCAAGGATGTCTTGCTGCAGTTGTACAGGGCCTTGGTGAGACCACATCTTGAGTATTGTGTGCAGTTTTGGTCACCTTATCTGAGGAAGGATGTTCTTGCCATGGAGAGAGTGCAGTGAAGATTCACCAGACTGATACCTGGGATGGCAGGAATGACGTATGAGGAGAAATTGGGTCGATTAGGCTTATATTCGCTAGAGTTTAGATGAATGAGAGGGGATCTCATTGAAACTTATAAAATTCTAACAGGACTAGACTAGAGGCAGGAAGGATATTCCTGATGGCGGGGGAATCCAGAACCAGGGGTCACAGCCTAAGGATAAGTGGTAAGCCATTTAGGACTGAGCTGAGGAGGAATTTCTTCACCCAGAGCGTGCTGAACCTGTGGAATTCTCTACCACACAAGGCAGTTGAGGCCAATTCATTAAATATATTCAAGAAGGATTTAGATATATTTCTTAAGGCTAAAGGGATCAAGGGATATGGGGAGAAAGCAGGGACAGGGTACTGAATTTGGATAATCAGCCATGATCTCATTAAATGGCGGAACAGTCTCGAGGGGCTAGATGGCCTACTCCTGCTCCTATCTTCTATGTTTCTATGTTCCAAGGGAACACTTGCTCGGCAGTCAGTGGCTGAAGGGAAGTTCCTCGAACTGCAGTGGCAGGGAGAGGCCGGGTTTTTTTTCCACTGATCAATCAGGGCAGGCTGATGCTAAGGAATCCCCAAAGATCATGGGGAAGCCAGTGCTGTGGATTCCTCGATGATCGTGGGGAAAGCCGGGTCTGGGGAGGCCCAAGAACTCTTTAAGGGGTTAACAGGCAGCACGCCTCTCCTCCTGGGACAAAATGAGTTCAAAGAAAGACAAAGTTTACAAACTTACCTATGCCTTTACAGCCAGTCGGCTCCTCCCGCCTTGTTGCTGCTGCCCACAAGACTCCCCTTGCGAGGACATTAAATTTAAGTCACGGCGCCAAAGTCATCACCGGGCCGTGACTTTTGAATCTTAAGGCGGCTCCATCTGCTTTTAGTGGGACCCTCGCCCAGGGCCTGAATCACCAGTGTAAACATTATGGCAGCCGGGAACGCTCTCAATTTTTAGTATTTTAACCCCTCCCCGACCCTTTACTGCCCATTGGGGAGGGGGTGGAGGTTAACATCAAGGACATCAATTCTAAGAAGTGTCAGCTGGGCTCAGTTGGTAGCTCTTTCACTTCTGATTCAGAAGTCTGTGTAATCAATCCCAACTCCAGGACATAATTTAGGCTGACACTCCAGTGCCATGTTAAGAGAGTGCTGCATTGTTGGATGAGTCAATAAGCCGAGGTCCAGTGGTACTATTCAAGGAAAAGCAGGGAGGTGACCTGGCCAACACTCTTCCCTCAACCAACATTATCAAAATAAAAAATTTACTGGGCATTCATCTCATTGCAATTTATGTGAGCCAGCTGCATGCAAAATGGTCATCACATCTTTCTACAAAACAATAGTGATGGTACTTCAAAATAACTTCAACATATGTGGTAAAGTGCTATCCAAATGAAAATTCTATTTAATGTGTTGAAGAGTATCAAGCAACAGTGCTGTACTATAGATATCAGCCAACTTATCGGTTAACAATTCATAATTCTCAACGAATATACATTCCCTTGAGGAATAAAACACTACTGGAAAAGTGGTACAACCGTGGCTAACTAGAGAAGTTAAGGATAGTATTAGATTAAAAGAAGAGGCTTAAAGAGTAAGTTGCCAAAAGAGTAGTAAGCCTGAGGATTGGGAGGGTTTTAAAAATCAGCACAGGATGACCAAGAAAGTGATAAAAGAGGGATTAAGTAGATTATGAGAATAAACTAGCAAGAAATATAAAAACAAATTGTAAGAGCTTTTACAACTATGCAAAAAGGGATTAGCGAAAATAAATGTGGGTCCCTGAGAGGCAGAGACAGGAGAAATTATAATTGGGAATAAGGAAATGGCAGAGATATTAAACAAATATTTTGTGTCTGTCTTCACAGTAGAAGATACAAAGGACATATCAGAAAAGTGTGGGGAACCAAGGGTCTAATGAGAGTGAGAACCTTAAAGTAATTAATATTAGTAAAGAGAAAGTACTGGAGAAATTAATGGGATTTAAAGCCGATAAATCCCCTGGACCTGATGGCCTACATCCTAGGGTTTTGAACGAGGTGGCTGCAGAGATAGTGGATGCACTGGTTTTGATTTTCCAGAATTCCATAGATTCTAGAACAGTCCCTGTGGATTGTAAGATAGTAAATGTAACTCCGCTGTTCAAGAAAAGAGGGAGAGAGAAAACAGGGAAAAATAGGCTAGTTAGCCTGACATCAGAAGTAGAGAAAATGCTAGAATCTATTATTAAGGAAGTGGTAACAGGGCACTTGGAAAATCACAATGGCCCAGAAATTCAGGTCTCCACGGGTGAGTACGCATTGATTACTCACCCGTAGGCCCGATGGAAGTGCCGGTTTCCTGCATGCACTGCGCATGCGCGGGAAACCGGCACTTCCGTTCCTCTGAACAAAAAGGTTCAGAGGTCGAACGCGTGTGCGGGGGAGGCTGCGTGTGTGCATCAAACTTAGTTTTTTTTTTACAAGTTTCTCCGGGAACGTAAGCCTGCAGAATTTAGAAATGTAAAAAGTAGGCGTAAGACCTGCTTTTTACAAGGTAAGTGGTGAATTAATTAAAATTAAAACATTTTTTCCACAGGTTTATTATTTTTAAATACTTTAAAGCAAGGTAAGTTTATTTTTAGCTCCGTTAGAATATAAAATTATTTTTTTCAAAAATTTAAATTATTGTTTAAAATAGTTATTTCGTGTAATTTATAGTTTATTTAAAAAATGTGATGTTTTAAAAAAAATTATTTGAAGGTTTAGTGCTATTTTGGGGCCGTAGTATTTATAAGTCTTGACAGCACTTCCTGTCAGACTTATGAATGGAGCATTCCCTGCTCTGATTGGCTCCCCATGGCCCACATGATCCCAGGGGACGCATCGAACTAACTGCGCCCCTGGGATACGCAAGCACTGTGCGCCGGCAGCTGGACCAGGCCCCAGATCGGAATTCCACAGGGCCCTACAGCTCAACGGCCGGCACGCAAGGTAAGTGCAGATCGGGGGCTTGCACCCGCGGGAAGCCCCCGACCTGAATTTCTGGGCCAATATGTTTAGGTAGAGTTAACACGGATTTATGAAAGTGACAAATCGATTAAGAGATTTTTGAGGGTGTAACTAGCAGGGGGAACCAGTGGATGTGTTGTATTTGGATTTTCAGAAGGTATTCCATAAGGTGCCACACAATAGGTTGCTACAGAAGATTAGGGCTCATGGAATTGGGAGTAATATATTAGCATGGATTGAGGATTGGTTAATGGATAGAAAACACAGAGTAGGAATAAACCGTTCATTTTTCAGGTTGGCAGGATGTAACTAGTGGAGTGACGCAAGGATCAGTGTTTGGGCTACAGCTATTTACAATCTATATCAATGACTTAGATGGAGTGACCAAGTGTAATATATCCAAGTTTGCAGATGATACAAAGCTAGGTGGAAAATTAAGGTGTAAGGGCGACATAAAGAGGCTGCAAAGAGATATAGACTGGCTAAGTGATTGGGCAAGAAGGTAGCAGTTGGAATATAATGTGGGGAAGTGTGAAATTATCCACTCTGGTAGGAAGAATGGAAAAGCAGAATATTTTTTAAAAGGTGAGGGACTACTAGTAAATGTTGGGATTCAGAGGGATTGGGGTGCCCTTGTACACGAATTGCAGAAAGTTAACAGGCAGGTACAGCAAGCAATTAGGAAGGCAAATGGTATGTTAGCCTTTATTGCAAGGGGGTTGCAGTATAAGATAAGAGTAAGGAAGTCTTGCTGCAATTATATAGGACTTTAGTGAGACCACACCTGGAGTACTTTGTCCAGTTTTGGTTTCCTTATCTGAGGAAGGATATGCTTGCCTTAGAGGGGTGAAACGAAGGTTCACCAGATTGATTCCTGGGATGAGAGGGTTGTCCTATGAGGAGAGATTGAGTAAAATGGGTCTATATTCTCTGGAATTTAGAAGAATGAGGATTGATCTCATTGAAATGCATAAAATTCTTAGAGGGCTTGACAGGGTAGATGCAGTGAGGATGTTTCCCCTGGCTGGAGAGTCTAGAACCAGGGGTCACAGTCTCAGAATAAGGGGTCAGCCATTTAGGACTGAGATGAGGTGGAATTTCTTCACTCAAGAGGGTGGTGAATTTTTAGAATTCTCTACCCCAGAGGGCTGTGGATGCTCATAAGAACATAAGAAATAGGAGCAGGAGTAGGCCAATTGGCCCCTTGAGCCTGCTCCGCCATTCAATAAGATCATGGCTGATCTGATCCTAACCGCCAATCCACTATGACAGGACTATCTCCTGAATCTAACAGAATAGTCGTTGAGTATATTCAAGACAGAGATCGATAGATGTTTGGGCGCCAAGGGAATCCATGGATATGGAAATAGGGCGGGAAAGTGGAGTTGATGTAAAAGTTCAGCCGTGATCTTACTGAATGGCGGAACAGGCTCTAGAGGCCATATGGCCTACTGTTAGAAATCATGGGTATCCAAAATGTATATGGTTATGCGAACAAAATTGTGATGCGAATAATGCTGTGTTTACATGATTGTATTAGAACTGGAGACAAAATGTCTCTTCAGATTAGCAGTAGAATAATTAGATAAATGCTTAGAATTTGCTTGTGTTTTGGTTCTCTGAGGATGTTATAGCATTCTGCAGTATGACGGTCACATATGACCTTATTTCCTGGCTAGCTGTCCGTTGTCTGTGTGCTAGGAAGGTTGTTATGTATCTTTCATTTGACCAACCAAGGCTCAGTGCCTACATTTCTTCTATTATTACTAATAACCATGATATAATGCTAAGGTAGGAATTGGAGTTAGCTTAACAAAACCAATTGTAAGGATAATTAAAAGTTAATTAGGATAAAAGACATAGAATGAAAGGAAATTGAGGAGGTTAAGGTATCCATCTGGAGGATGAGGCTGTTTGCTAGATGAAATTGAGATAACGACTGGCTGAAGTGGGACAGCTCTGACTTGGGCCTCCTGATTAAATGGGTATGAGGTCAGGCCTTATAATTGCTA
Source organism: Somniosus microcephalus (assembly GCF_052327205.1). Classification (NCBI taxonomy): domain Eukaryota; kingdom Metazoa; phylum Chordata; class Chondrichthyes; order Squaliformes; family Somniosidae; genus Somniosus; species Somniosus microcephalus. Next base: position 74,992,898 of record NC_140988.1, on the reverse strand, counting down.
TGCCAGGGAGGACAGGGACAAAGCGAGAAAAGACATGAATTCCAAAGGAAGAACCTTCAGAAAGATTAAACAATAAGACAAATTGGATGAGGTCATGGGACCCCTTTTGAGGAGGGCTTTCATCCAAGAATTGAGACGAAGAACCCGATGCCCCATTGGGTGATGAGGTTTATGGGGAACCTCTATAGGTTAAATGGTCTTGTCAATAATTTGGCCTCAGGCCCACCCCTAAAAAGAGAATAAAAGTAACACCCTGAGTGCTTACCCACACAGACGGTGGAGGGGAGAGCCAAAGAGAAGTTGGGCTGTTCGAACACTGTTTTGAGAGTGATCCCATGTTCACCAACTCTAAGGTTCCAGATGAGAGAGAGGGGCCAGAAGAACTGTTCACGCACACCAGCCATCTGTCCGAGCGGGACCGGTACCAGCTGCTTGTAATGGGTGTATGTTTTTGCTGTATAACTAATGTGTTATATTCCTCCTTAAATTCTGATTAAACACATTGGCCCAGAAATTTGGGTCGGGGGCTTCCCGCGGGTGTAAGCCCCCGACCTGCACTTACCTTGCGCGCCGGCCGTTGAGCTGTGGGCCCCCGTGGGATTCCGATCCTGGGCCTGCTCCAGCTGCCGGCGCGCAGTGCTTGCATATCCCAGGGGCGCAGTTAGTTCGATGCGTCCCCTGGGATCACTTGGGCCATGGGGAGCCAATCGGAGCAGGGAATGCTCCATAAGCTTGACAGGAAGAGCTGTCAAAACTTATAAATACTTTGGGCCCCAAAACATCACTAAATCTTCAAATAAATCACATTTTTTAAATAAACTATAAATGACATGAAATAACTATTTTAAACAATAATTTAAATTTTTGAAAAAAATTATTTTATTTTCTAACGGGGCTAAAAATAAACTTACCTTGCTTTGAAGTGTTTCAAAATAATAAACTTGTAGAAAAAATGTTTTAATTATAATTAATTCACCACTTACCTTGTAAAAAGTAGGCCTTACGACTGCTTTTTAAATGTGTAACTTCTGGAGACTTACCCTCCCGGGAAACCCTGTAAAAATAAACGCAAGTTCGATGCGCACGCGCAGCCTCTCCTGGGCACGCGTTCGACCTCTTAACCCCTGCTTTCAGGGGAACGGAAGTGCCGGTTTCCCGCGCATGCACAGTGCATGCAGGAAACATGCAGGAAACCGGCACTTCCATTGGGCTTACGGGTGAGTACCCTGTGCGTACTCACCCGTGGAGACCCGAAGTTCTGGGCCATTAATATACCCACCATATTGGTTTGCAGTCGATCCTGATTATTTGAAAGACTAGAGATAAGCTATTAATTGGCCTAATCTCTACACTACTCCTGCTCCTATTTTCTTATGTTCTTGTGTTCTTACAGCCCCAAGGTTACAAGACTCTCAAGTCTCATTTGATGGGAGTGCATGAGAGAAATTGATGCCGAGGTCAATGTGCCCAATTTGCGGCTCGCTTTGTTTCCAGCATTGGTTTTAATTAATCATAATTTCAGGGCTTAACTATTTGTTCTGCTCCTTTTAAACCATCGGAGTAATTTTCCACCTTCCTGCTTCCAGGGAGCCTCACTCACTGGGAGTACATACTGGCATTTAAGTGTAAATCCGAATTTCCAATGTGTGATTCCGGCAGATGAAGCTCCTTGCTGGAAGCATAAGTTTAGGAAATACTCCTCATGGATTTTCAAACAGGGGTCTATGTACCAGAGCGGGATCAACAAGGTTATCAGATTTCTATCTACCTCAGGCTGGATGATATGACCCATCTCCTGAGAATTCTGTGTACTTTATGTTTTCTGTATTTGATGGCATGCTGGCACATTGTTTCTGATGTACATCAATATAATAATCATATTGTAGCACTGTTTTGCTTTGGGTAGCTACCGCTATCTTTCAGAAGTTAGCAGAAAGTTCCCAGAGCCATGTAAATATTTGCAGTGGGTCCCCCACATAGAAAAGTTTTAAATCCAGATATAATGATGACACAGCAATCCTCTCTTACGTGACTTTTAAGACAAAATGTGGTCGAAATCATAAAATGTGAGGAAAAGTGTAAACAGGCTATACTTAAAAGCAAGTCTCATAGTTTCTTACCTGTAAAGTGCTAATATGAACAGGGCTGCCTGTTCCATTAACAGTATTCTTAGAGGCCGGTTTGACCCAGTTTCCACATCCTTTCCCTTCAGCTGCAATGGCCTGCTCCTTGGCCTTGAGTTTTTTTTGGATTCGAGCCCTTTCAGCTTCAATTTTTTGTGGACTGTTCAACATAACCTGCACAACAGCATATTCTACAAGTGATGCAAACCCAAAGAGGAGGCAAGCAATCAACCAGATATCCATGGCTTTCACATAGGAGACCTTGGGCAGCTCGGCGGCAAGTGACATGCACTCAGATGACAAGTTGAGCACTGAGAAGATGCCTGTGAGAAACAAACAAACAGGAATATTAACGTCAATAGGTGGATTGAAATGAAAATACTTTGTTAATTAAGCTCAGCTTTTTTTTTTAGAATTCCTTGTGGGCCAGGAGGAGCAGGAGTGCTTCCCCCAGGCCTCACAGGGAAGCCTTCGGCCTGTCTAGCCCCGATTACCACCCTGAATAAATCAAATCAAATCAAATCAACTTTTATTGTCATTGTTAGTGCACAAGTGCAGTACAACGAAATGTAGGCTTGCGGCTCCCGACAGTGTACATTTAGATTAAGAACATTTAAACATTCAACATACATTTGGCTTGTAATACATTAACATAAACATAACCATAATAAAGTGCATTAGCAGATGTGCAGGCTTTAGAGTTTATTTGTGGAGTTCAGTAGGATGACAGCCCTGGGAAAGAAGCTGTTCCTAAATCTGGTCGTACGGGTGCGAATGCATCTGTAGCGTCTCCCAGATGGCAGGAGGGCTAACAGACTGTGGCTGGGGTGGGTAGGGTCTTTGATGATGGACCGTGACCTCCGTAAACAGCGTTTCTGGTATATGTGCTCTATGGTCGGTAGCCGGGTGCCGGTAATGCGTTGGGCAGTTTTGACTACCCGCTGCAGGGCTTTCCGGTCATAGTAGCTACAGCTGCCATACCATACTGTGATACAGTTTGTCAGGATGCTCTCTATTGTGCAGCGGTAAAAGTTAGAGAGGATCAGGGGTGACAGGTTACATCCCTTCAGCGTCCTTAGGAAATATAGGCGCTGCTGGGCCTTCTTCACCAGAGAGGAAGTATTGAGGGACCAGGAGAGGTCTTCCGTGATGTGGACTCCGAGGAACATAAAGCTGTCCACCCTTTCCACCACAGCCCCATTGATGTGGATGGGGGTGTGACTTCCGTCTTTAGACTTCCTGAAGTCCACAATGATTTCTTTGGTTTTCTTGATGTTAAGGGCCAGGTTGTTATCGGCGCACCACTTCACGAGATGCTGGACCTCCTCCCTGTAGGCTGACTCATCGTTGTTGGTGATCTGGCCTACTACCGTGGTATCATCCGCAAACTTGATGACGGTGTTGGAACCATGAACAGCCACACAGTCGTGGGTGAAGAGGGAGTAGAGGAGGGGGCTCAGCACACATCCTTGTGGGGCCCCCGTGTTCAGGGTCGGCGGGGGGGGGTGGGAAGAGGTGTGGTTACCTAATTTGACAGACTGGGGTCTGTTTGTTAGGAAGTCCAGGGTCCAGTTGCAGAGGGAAGTGTTCAGGCCAAGAGTTTGGAGTTTGGTGGCCAGCTTGTTGGGGATGATAGTGTTGAATGCTGAGCTGTAGTTTATGAACAGCATTCTGATGTAGGTCTCCTTATCATCTAAGTGATTCAGTGCTGAGTGTAGAGCAGTTGTGATTGCATCCTCCGTTGATCTGTTTGCACGATAGGCAAACTGGTGTTGGTCAAGAGAGGCGGGAACACTGGCTTTGATGTGAGCCAGGACCAGTCTCTCGAAACACTTCATTATGATGGGTGTGAGTGCGACAGGTCGATAGTCGTTCAGGCACGTCACAGCCGTTTGTTTTGGCACAGGAATAATGGTAGCGGTCTTGAAGCATGTAGGGACTACTGCCTGGGCCAATGACAGATTGAAGATGGCGGTGAAGACATCAGCCAGCTGATCAGCACATTCCTTGAGTACCCGTCCAGGGATGCTATCCGGTCCAGCAGCCTTTCGTGTGTTCACTCCGCGTAGAACACCCCTTACGTCGGAGGTCGACAGAGTGAGCACCTGGTCTTCCGGGGGTGGCAAGGCTTTGATAGCCGGCTCCTTGTTGTCCCTGTCGAAGCGAGCGTAGAAGTTGGTAAGCTCCTCCGGAAGGGAGGCATCGCTAACCGGGGGGGGCTGGTGTTTTTGCCCTTGTAGTCAGTGATGGACTGGATGCCTTGCCACATGCGCCGGGGGTCCGAGTTATTGTGGAAGTGATCCTCTATCCGCAGTGTCTGTTTCCTTTTGGCAGTCCTGATATCCTTTTTTAGGTTGGTCCTAGCTGCACTGTAAGCCGCCGCGTCGCCAGATTTAAATGCTGCGTCGCGTGCTTTCAACAGTGAGCGGACCTCTCCGTTCATCCAGGGTTTCTGGTTGGGGTATCTCCTGGTTCCCCCGATCATGGCCCAGAGACCCCCCCCCCCCCTCCTCCACCCCACTCTCCCCCCCCCTCCTCCACCCCACTCTCCCCCAACCCCACGTATGACTGCTGGGGGCCATCCCTATGGGTCCCCGGTTGCGGCCTCCTGCTGTTACTTACCGCTCCCGGCCGCCAGCCAGGCAGACAATTTGGCTGGCTGTCGGGCGAAGTCTGCTCAAAATTATTCAAATGTTACCCGGTTTCTCGCCCACTCTTGGGCTGCCCCGCACACTCCCTGCCTCCCCGTTAATATCGGGGCCTCTGAAGCAGCTATCCACATAGACCTATTGACATGTCCTTTTCCCATACCCTTTAAAATATTATCACAGGCCCCACAGTTCCAGCTGGAGCCAACCGGAATTGTATAATTCCTATGTCCTTTGTGTTCCTGAGCATGGCTGCTGTGGGTTGAAAGTCTTTTGTCTGTTGAAACTTTGAAATCTTCCTATTTCTTTGCACAGATAACTTACAGGTCTGATGGTAATGAACTGAAGTTTTGTTTTTATTTCACTCTGTGCAATTCTGCACAAGTTTCTCTTGCTGGTCAATAACAGGACTGTAATAGTCCTCATCAAGCAACATTTTGGGGCTACTTTTCATGTACATATTTTAGTGGTAAAAACAGAGTGGAATGAAAATCAGATGGTTTCTATACTGGGCAGGTGGTGCGTTCCACCAGATTACTGCCCAGGCAGTGAAGATGAAAATCTACCCCAAAATGTCCACTGCTGCTTTCTACTGGTTTTGTTCTCCTTGTTGCTCACATTTACTTTTTGTAAAAGTTAACCCACAGAGGAAAACATTGTCCTAAATATCTTGGCCCTGAAATTATCAGGGAGGCCAACACAACCCTCAGCAAAATGGCATAAATGGCCACTTTTAATGGTCTGTGCCTTTTCTCTGGGGGTTCAGCAGTCTCCCGCTGAAGCTATGTCTGAAGGCGAGGAGAACCCCTGCAGAATTTCAGAGGTCTTATTTGATAACGGCCCAGAAATTCAGGTCCCCACGCGTGAGTACGCACTGGGTACTCACGCGTAGGCCCAACGAAAGTGCCGGTTTCGTGCATGCACTGCGCATGCGCGGGAAACCGGAACTTCCATTCCCTTGAAAGAAGGGGTTGACAGGTGGAACGCGTGCGCCGGAGAGGCAGCGCGTGCGCATCGAACTTATGTAGTGAGTGAGGAGGACATAAAAAACCTGCAAGGGGACATAGACAGGCTAAGTAAGTGGGCAGAGATTTGGCAGATGGAATACAATACTGGAAAGTGTGAGGTTATGCACTTTGGCAGGAAAAATCGTAGAGCAAGTTATTATCTTAATGGCAAGAAACTGGAAAGTACTGAAGTACAAAGGGATCTGGGGGTCCTGGTGCACGAAACTCAAAAGGTTAGTATGCAGGTGCAGCAAGTGATTAAGAAGGCCAATGGAATGTTGGCTTTCATTGCTAGGGGGATAGAATATAAAAATAGGGAGGTATTGCTTCAGTTGTACAAGGTATTGGTGAGACCGCACCTGGAATACTGCGTACAGTTTTGGTGTCCATACTTAAGAAAGGACATACTTGCTCTCGAGTCAGTACAAAGAAGGTTCACTCGGTTAATCCCGGGGATGAGGGGATGGATATATGAGGAGAGGTTGAGTAGACTGGGACTCTTCTCATTGGAGTTCAGAAGAATGAGAGGCGATCTTATTGAAACATATAAGATTGTGAAGGGGCTTGATCGGGCGGATGCGGGGAGGATGTTCCCGATGATGGGTGAAACTAGAACTAGGGGGCATAGTCTTAGAATAAGGGGCTGCTCTTTCAAAACTGAGATGAGGAGGAACTACTTCACTCAGAGGGTGGTAGGTCCATGGAATATGCTGCCCCAAAAAGCTGTAGAAGCTACATCATTACATAAATTTAAAACAGAAATAGACAGTTTCCTAGAAGTAAAGGGAATTAAGGGTTACGGGAAGCAGGCAGGAATTTGGACATGAGTCTAGGTTCGGATCGGTCATGGCCCTGTGGATAGCGGAGCGGGCTGAGGGGCCGTGTAGCCTGATCCCGCTCCTATTTTGTGTGTCTAATTCTGTTAGATTCAGGAGATGGTTCTGTGATAGTAGATTGGCGGTTAGGATCAGATCAGCCATGATCTTGTTGAATGGCGGAGCAGGCTCGAGGGGCCGATTGGCCTACTCCTGCTCCTATTTCTTATGTTCTTATGTTTTTTTTGCAGGTTTCTCCGGGTGGGTAAGTCTCCAGCAGTTACACTTTTAAAAAGCAGGCGCAAGACCTGCTTTTAACAAGGTAAGTGGTGAATTAATTAAAATTAAAACATTTTTTCCACAGGTTTATTATTTTTAAATACTTTAAGGAAAGGTAAATTTATTTTTAGCACCGTTAGAAAATGTAATTAATTTTTCCAAAAATTTAAATTATTGTTTAAAATAGTTATTCCATGTAATTTATAGTTATTTTAAAAATGTGATGTTTTTTTAAACATTTATTTGAAGTTTTAGTGATGTTTTGGGGCTTAAAGTATCTATAGGTTTGACAGCTCTTCCTGTCAAATTTACGAATGAAGCATTCCCTGCTGCCATTGGCTCTCCATGGCCCACGTGATCCCAGGGGATGCTTCGAACTAACTGCGCCCCTGGGATACGCAAGCACTGCGCGCCGGCAGTTGGAGGAGGCCCAGGATCGGAATACCACGCGGGCCCACAGCTCAACGGCCGGTGCGCAAGGTAAGTGCAGGTTGGAGGCTTGCACCCGCGGGAAGCCTCCGACCTGAATTTCTGGGCCTTTGTGATACAATGTACACAATTCACAAATGGGAATATTTCTGTCTAATACTCAGAAACAATTTTAATCATACTTAATGGACAGCAATCAAAATGGTGGATATTCTCATTTTTACTTTAGCTGGTGTATTGATTTGTATGTGAGTTCAATGACGAGACATTGATGAAAGAGAATGCCTTTTAATCTAAAGTTTGTTCAGTAAATTAACTGCATCACAGGAGACATCATGTTAGTAATCCATCTAGAACGAAACCAAAACTAAACTCCACTGCTTGTCTCTGTCACATGCCCTCTGCTGGTCAGGCATAAGCAATCAATACATGCAAATATGCTGGTAAGGCATCATAATCAAACAGGCAAATACCATCACTATTTGCTGATATCATTACATCTCCCTTTCTTAAAACAAAAGCATTTTACTTTTATCTAACAACATGTTTTCTTTGTATTAATCTGCATTTTAACTGTAACACTTAATGAACTTACATTAACATTATCATTATCAAGGTTTTTTAACCTTGCTTTGTGTGTTCACATGAAATATGTAAATACACTAGAACTTGAAGAAAGAATAAGATAACATTACTTCCTTCTATAACAATAGTCCTTAAATTTGCTCAATGAGCCTCTCAGGAGGCTTCACGTGTCTTGAGGATTTTCTGATTGATTGTACTTGAATCTGAGTTGTTGCCTCAGATGATGGTTTCTCAGCTGTGTGATCAGGTTGTTCAACAGTATCAGTCTTTTGACATGCTGTGTGATCAGGTTGTTCAACAGTATCAGTCTTTTGACTTGCTGTGGCTGGTCCCATGAGAAGATCTCGACGATTTCTTCTCAGAACAGCACACTAATCCGTCTGAATGGTGTATGATCTTGGTTGAACTTCACTCAGGACAGTTCCCTTCTGAGTCCATATGTTTGTTTTGTCTTTGAACCTTACTTGGTCACCAGTGTGGAGTTCAGGTAGGTTTTGTGTTCCTCTGTCATAGTAGTACTTTTGCTTTTCTTTCTGTTGTTCTTTGAACTTCCTCACTTTCTCCCCCTCTTTTGTTTTCAGGAGGTTCTCCGGGATGGGTAGGTTTGACCTTAGCCGACGTCCCATAAGGAGTTGGGCTGGTGACTTACCACACTCGAGCGGTATTGTGCGGTATACAAGCATGCTCTGGTAGAAGTCAGTTCCACTGTCTTTTGCCTTGTACATCAGTCTTTTCACTGTCTGGACCGATTTTTCCACTAGACCATTGGCCTGTGGAAAGTGAGGACTTGACGTTGTGTGGACAAAGTCCCACTCTTTGGCAAAGTGTCAGAAACTTGCATTGTAAAACTGGGGTCCATTGTCTGCGAAGACCTCGCTTGCCACGCCATGTCTGGAGAATATGGCTTTCATACATGTTATCACAGCATCTGCAGTGGTGGTGTACAGTCTACAAACCTTTGGATACAGGGAGTAATAGTCTGTTACTACAAGATAGTCCTTCCCTTGACATACGAATAGGTCAGCGCCTACCTTCTGGTAAGGTCTGTCTGGCACTGGGTGTGGCTTTAGTGGTTCTACCGGATTGCTTGCTCGATATTTCAGGCATATTGTGCAGTTTGACACCTCATTTGTCACATCTTGGTTGATTCGTGGCCAGTACATCACCTCTCGTGCTCTTTTCTTACACTTTTCGATTCCCAGATGTCCTCCATGGATCCTTTTTAGCATCACTTTTCTCAGACTCTTTGGGATTACTATTTTACTTCCTTTGTAGATGATGTCTTCGACCACTGATAGTTCCGCCCTGCAGTTCCAGTACTCTGCCATGTCAGATGAGCAGTCTTGCTTCATGTTGGGCCATCCATCCAAGATGCTTTTCCTCAGTCGTCTCATTGTTTCATCTTTGCTTGTCTCAGTCTTTATGAGCTCCATTTTTGCATCTGCTATGGGCAGTGCACTTGTGATCATGTCCACGTAGGCGTTCACTTTTTCATCCATTTTGGTGTTTGCGGGCTCACTTGGGTCAACAGCTCTGGACAACGTGTCTGCTGTATACATCAGCTTACCCGGTGTGTATGCAACATTCAGTGTATAGCGTTGCAGCCTGATCATCATTCTTTGTATTCTAAGCGGACAGCTATTTAGTGGCTTTTGGAACAATGCAATCAAGGGCTTATGGTCAATCTCTACACTGATTGCTTGTCCTGCCACAAACTGGTGAAATCTCTCACAGGCGTATGTGATGCTGAGCAGCTCCTTTTCTATTTGAGCATATCGCGTCTCCGCGTCTGTCATTGAGCGCGATGCATATGCAATAGGTTGCCAGTAGTCATATTTTTGCAGAAGAACGGCACCGAGCCCACTCTGTGATGCATCTGATGATATCTTGATGGGTCTCGCTGGGTCATAAAACCTCAGAACTGGTTCCTCTGTGAGCAGTTTCTTTAGATCGCTCCATGACTTCTCATGCTCATGATTCCATTCCCATTCTATGTTCTTTTCAGTTAGTCTTCTCAGTGGCGCCATCTTTTCTGAGAGGTTGGATATGAATTTATCCATGTAGTTGATCATTCCATTAAACCTCTGCACGTCCTTTTTGCATTGTGGCTTTGGCATATTCTCAATGGCGGACACCTTTCTGGGACCTGGTCTGATGCCCTCACTGCTAAGGATATCTTCCACGAATGTCAGTTCTGTCACCCCGAGCTGGCATTTCTCTATTCAGCTTCAGGTTTGTTTTCCTTGTTGCTTCCAGCACTTTTTTCAGTCTCTCGTCATGCTCAGTTCTCGTGGTTCCCCATACTATGATGTCATCCATTGATGTATCAACTCCCTCCAGGTGCTCATAGATCATATGGTTAGTTTTGTGATACACTTCAGGAGCTGAGGCAATGCCAAATAGTAACCTTAGGAATCTGTATCTGCCAAATGGACTGTTGAACGTGCACAGTCTGGAACTTGCCTCGTCCAATTTCATCTGCCAAAATCCTGATGATGCATCTAACTTGTTGAAATACTTTGCATTTGCAAACTGTGACATGATTTCCTCACGTGTAGGAAGCTTGAAGTGCTCTCTCTTTATTGCTCTGTTTAGATCTCTTGGATCCAGGCAAATTCTGAGCTTTCCATTCTTTTTGTCCACTACGACGAGGGAATTCACCCACTCAGTTGGCTCATCTATCTTCTGAATCACGTTCAGGCTTTCCATCCTGTCCAACTCTGCCTTCAGTTGCTTTTGAAGAGCAAACGGAACTTTTCTGCATGGATGTATGACCGTTGGCATACTTTTATCTACTCTGATCGTGTGTTCTCCTGGCAGGCAGCCTAGACCCTTAAATAGGTCGTTGTACTCTTTCATGAGTTCATCATAGACTGTCTCTCCTTCGCTTTCCACAACGAGGACTCTCTTTACCAGGTTCAGTCTCTCACAGGCTTTTAAACCTAGTATGGCTTGCACATCCTTTGTCACCACGATTAATGCTAGCGTGTGCTCTCTGTCCTTGTGTGTTACTTTGACAATGCATCTTCCTTTCACTGGTATATCAGTACCTGAGTATCCTGTCACTTTCACTTTTATTCCATGTATCTTTGGTCTGGGTCCAATTTTCTTAAAATCAGTCTCTGATATCACATTACCTTGTGCTCCAGTATCCAATTTAAATGGAATGTGTATGTCATTCACTTTTAGTGTCAACATCCAGTCTCTTTCTTCTTTTTTGTTTTCAGACACAACATCTACATAGAACTCCTCTATCCCGCTTTCATCTACTGCATGGACCTTGCTTTGTTGCGCTTGGTTCTTACAGCAACGGGCATAATGGTTGTTTTTGTTGCAACTATTGCATTTTCTACCATATGCTGGACACTTTCTTGGTGGATGCGGTGGGTGTAAACCTTCCATTTTTTCACTTCGTTAGCTATTCTCCAATGGTAAGCAACGATGTTCTCTTTTGGCTTGCTAATATGTGGAGAGCTGATTTAACTTCAGATTTTTCCTCTTCATCTCTTTCAATCCCACTTCTGACACCATGTATTGATTTGTATGTGGGTTCAATGACGAGACATTGATGAAAGAGAATGCCTTTTAATCTAAAGTTTGTTCAGTAAATTAACTGCATCACAGGAGACATCATGTTAGTAATCCATCTAGAACGAAACCAAAACTAAACTCCACTGCTTGTCTCTGTCACATGCCCTCTGCTGGTCAGGCATAAGCAATCAATACATGCAAATATGCTGGTAAGGCATCATAATCAAACAAGCAAATACCATCACTATTTGCTGATATCATTACAGCTGGCTTATTCCAAAATGAATTCATAAGCAGGAATGACAGAATGATCAATGTCCAAGCATCACTCACCTACATTAAAGCTTATTTAACATTTCTCAACAACAACAACTTGCATTTATATAGGGCCTTTAACGTAATAAAATGTCCCAGGATGCTTAAAACAGCTAAATTGTATATAACTAACATAAATGGCAAATACTTCATTTACAGACTAGGATATATAGGTCCTATGTGGTACCTTGACCAAAAATGCAGTGTCTCCACTCCACCTAATTTCAGCAGGTAGTCCCAACTTGACCTAACTTTTGCTGGCAGCTCTGAACTAAAATGGCATTTTCTGGTAACCCTGACCCAATTTCTGCCAACAATCCCAATTTGAGCCAACTCTCACTGATAGAACACACATTGAAAAGAATGAAGTTGCAGCTGACAAGTCAGGCACTTTTAATATGGAAACAGTGAACAGAATGCAAAAATTTACAAAAGCAAGGAAGTTATGCTAATTCTTTATAAATCACAGGTTATACTTCAGCTAGAGTATTGTGTCCAATCCTAGGCACCACACCTTAGAAAGGACATCAAGGACTTAGAGAGAGTGCAGGGGAGATTTACCAAAATGGTACCAAGGATTTAATTGTCTAGAGAAACTAGAGAAGCTGGGATTGTTCTCCTTAGAGCAGAGAAACTTAAAGGGAGATTTAATAGAGGTGTTCAAAATTGTGAGGGGTTTTGATTGCGTAGATAGGGAGAAATTGTTTCCACTGGCAGGAGAGTTGGTAACCAGAGGATACAGATTGAAAATCATTGTCAAAAGAGACAGGGAGGAAATGAGGAGAATTTTTTTACTCAGCGAGTTATGTTCTGCAATGCATTGCCTGAAAGAATGGTGGAAGCAGATTCAACAGTAACTTTCGAAAGGGAATTGGATTGCTATTTAAAAAGGAAAAATTTGCAGGGCTATGTGGAAAGAGAAGGGGAGTGGGATTAATTGGTAGTCCTTTCAGCGAGCCAGCACAGGCATGATGGACTGAATGGCCTCCTTCTGTGCTGTATCATTCTATGATATATGGAAAGGGAAGTTATTAGTGTTAACTTTTAAAGATATGAATTAAATCAATAAAATATTACAGTGAAATTAATAAACCTGTGGCTGACTTCATAGTTGTAACTTCATTCATTTCTGTGTAAACTTTTATTTATTTCATGCATAGCTGTAGAAAACATTAATGAACCAGTGGGTTTGAGGTTGAATGCTACCATTGATGCTTGACTCATTGGCCCTCAACAGTTAAGTTTTAGCAATTCTTTGCCAAGCCATTAGATGAGAAGCAATGACACAGTTCACCTCAGGGGGTAAGAAAAATTAGTAGCGTCAACTATACCAGATGGAAATGCATCTCATCCTGGCCAATCGGGATCAGTACTGACAGTGAAAATGGAAACATAAAAGGTCCAATCCATCCTCCTTAGCAACAAAACAACAGTGACAACACTTTAAAAGTAATTTAATGACTATGAAGTGCTTGGGACATCCTCGATGTGAACAAAACTATATAAATGCAAGTTCCTTCCTCCTTCCTATTTTACCACTGGAGGAGGAAATTTGACAAAGCACAAAAATTCATAAATTTTACAAAGTCTAGTGTTTTTAAGCTGCTGAGCAGGGAGGAATGTTAAAATACAAAGTGGAAAAATTATAACTTAATTGCAATAAAGTAAAAAAAGTCAGTTCTGCAAATCTTTATTGTTGGAATAAAATAACATTTTCAAAGGCAATTGAAAGCAAGAGTATACACAAATCCATGTGTTTTTAGGAAGCATTGTGATGTAAGAAAAAGGAGGCTTACCATTAAGTAACTTATAAACACACTATATACAAGAGAGGTCTTTACCATGCCTCTGGTAGAAGCCTCTTACAATACTGAACAGACCAGTATTTATACCAGTCCAACAGGAAGTGACACATGACAGGAAGTGAGGTATGTACACAGTTCATAGTTCACAGTTCACAGGAAGTGATGACATAACTTCCCGGAAGTTATTATTTTTATCACATTCTTCCCTCCTGCAGGTTTAGGAGGTTGTGGTCTACCTTTTGGTCCGCAGCCGCCGAACAAGGAAGAGTCGCACCCGTTTGGATTCCTGTCGTAGAGGGTCGCTGGTCCGCTTACATGCGGTTGGCCATTGGTCAGAGTCCGTGTGGCCTGGATTGCCCTGTGAAGGGTCGGGGAGATAATGGCTTCGAGTACGAGCCCCAATAGGTTCAAAGTCAGACTGCCTCTGTTCAGAGGGAGGTGCAGAGCTGGTCTGTGGCGGACCAGTACTTTCATGCGTGGTACTGGGAGGGTCGCAACCTTGAGCACGGGGTTCTACCGGCACCAAGCTAGTTGGTGTCCGATCAGGATCCTGGAGAGGGGTACCCGATAGGTCCCAAGAGTTTCCTGGTGAAATGCCATCACCCGATGTCCCACTAGGTCCTGGTGGGCAGGGAGCCAGATCTCGTAATGATACGGTAGATTCTCGGCCGTCGGAATATCGTATGTTTGCATAGGTGGGGTTGGCATCGGTTAGTTCGACCTCGTCTACAAGAGGGTCATGTTTAGACGTCCGAACGTATCTTCGGAGTAATACAGGTCCAGGAGTAGTTAGCCATGACGGGAGTGATGTCCCATGAGATGAGCGACGCTGGAATCCAAAGAACCGCTCATGAGGTGTAGTATTTGTGGCTGTAGAAAGCAGGGACCGTATAGAGTGCAATGCATCCGGAAGCACTGTTTCCCATTGCTGGTCTGGTAGGCCCCGAGATCTTAAAGCGAGACGTACGGAATTCCAGATGATACCGTTATACCTCTCTACCTGCCCATTTCCGATGGGATGGTATGGTGTTGTTTTGCTTGTAGCAATTCCCCGTTCTGAGAGGTAGTCCTTGAGTTCCCTCGACATAAAGGATGGACCCCGATCTGAGTGAATGTAAGCCGGCATGCCACAGAGAGAAAATACCTGCTCAAGGCAGCAGATTACTGTGGACGCCAGCATATTGGAGCAGGGGAAGGCAAACGGAAAACGTGAATATTCGTCGATCATGGTGAGCAAATATGTGTTCCGAGTTGAAGAGGGCACTGGGCCCTTAAAATCGATGCTAAGTCGTTGCATCGGTTGGGTTGCATGTATGAGTATACCATCTGAGGGGCGGAAGAACTGAGGTTTTAATTCCGCACAAAGCCGGCATTCTGAGCATATTTTCTTTACATCTCCAGTGGAAAAAGGGAGATTCCGTGATCGTACGAAATGTAGCATGCGCGTAACGCCAGGATGACACAAACCATTGTGGACATCCATGAGAGTGGAGGATGACATAGTGGAGCAGAATGCCCGTGTGAGGGTGTCCGGGGCCACATTCTCCTTGCCAGGCCGATAGAGAATGGTATAACCAAAAGAGGCCAGTTCCATCCTCCAAAGTTGTATTTTATTATTCTTAATTTTGGTTCGTTTTCGATTATCGAGCATGAAGGCGACTGATCGTTGGTCCGTGATCAATGTAAAGTGCTGGCGAGCTAGAAAATGGTTCCACTTCCGTACTGCCTCTATGATGGCTGTGGCTTCTTTCTCAACCGGAGGATAATGTAGCTCGGCACCTTGTAAGGTCCTGGACAGAAATGCTACAGGACGACCTTCCTGATTCAGAGTAGCCGAGATCGCCACCTCCGAGGCATCACATTCAACCACGAAAGGGAGATTCTCATCGATGGAGTGAAGAGCCGCTTTCTCCAACTGTTTTTTGAGAAGGTTAAAGGCTGCAACAGCCGCTGTTCCCAGTGGAAATGATCTAGCATGCAGCAAGGGTTGGATTTTGTCCGAAAAATGAGGAATCCATTTAGCGTAGTATGCAAACAGACCGAGAGCCCGACGTAAAGAAGCCGGATTCTTAGGTGACGGGAGCTCTTGGAGCGGGCGAAGTCTTTCTGGGTCTGGCTTAATGATACCATTGCCTACGCAGTAGCCAAGGATGTTGATGGTCGGTTGCGACTCAACAGATTTGGATTCATTCAGGGTCAAATTACGGCGATGGAGGGCATCCCGAAATTTTTGGAGGTTGGAGTCGTGTTCCTGTTGATCGTGACCTGCAATGGTAATGTTATCAAGATAGGGAAAAGTGTCCCTTAGGTTTTCCTGCTTAACCAGGCCATCCATTGCCCGTTGAAAGACAGCCACTCCATTAGTAACCCCGAATGGGAGGCGACGAAATTGGTACAGCCGTCCATTAGCCTCAAAGGCTGTGTACTGCTTATCTGAGACCTTCAAGGGTAACTGATGATAGGCACTTTTTAAATCGTAAGTTGAGAACACTTTGTATTCGGCCAGTTTATTAACCATATCATCAATGCGTGGCAATGGGTAGGCGTCCAAGTCGGTATATTGATTGATGGTTTGCGAATAATCGATGCATAGTCGCTGTTTGTGAGGTTTTAGAGGGTTCTTGACAATGACGACTTGAGCCCGCCAGGGCGACGAACATGGTTCAATGATATCCTCTGCTAGAAGTCGAGAGATTTCAGCCGTAATAAAAGATTGGTCTTCCTGATTAAAGCGCCGCGATTTCGTTATTATCGGTTGGCATTGAGGCGGAATACTGGCAAATAATGAGGGTTCATCAAGTGAAGCTGCTGATAATGCACAAAATGGTAATTTAGACGGTATATTAGAAATAGTAAGTCCGGGTTTGGATCCACCAAACTCAATGGTGATTTTCTTATGCTGTTTTTGGAAGTCCAGTCCTAAGAGGAGATCACTACATAAGTCCTTGAGCACCGAAAGTCGGGTGGAGGGATACATACGACCATGAAGTGTCATATCAACAACACAAAAGCCGGAGATTCTGGTATTAAGCGATGACTGGGCCATCGCAATTGCCTGGTCCGATGGGAAGACATGTAGTTTCAATTTCGCAACAATCTGTTCCTTAATGAAACTATCAGTACTTCCTGAGTCAATTAAGGCATCTAAGGTATGCCCTTTAATTGAAATTTTTGTGGCTGCATGAGACAGGTTCTGTGGGCAAGCAGCTGTAATTGGTGTCGTTGCACAGAGAGTGACTAAAACTCTCGGTGTGCTTCTTCGGGAGAGAGCTCGAGAGGAAGCTTGATAGGTCCTAGCTGGAGCATCCTGATAGGCCCTAATTGGGGCAGTTCGGTAGGCCTTAGCTGGATTGGCCCTCGTAGAGGCCCTTGATAGGCAAACTTTAGCAAAGTGTCCTTTTTTTTTTGCAATAACTGCAGATTGCATTGCGAGCAGGGCAGGTTTTCCTAGGGTGAAAAGCATCTCCACAAAAGAAGCATTCCTTCCTAGATTGCCAAGAGGCTGCTAAAGTGGGGTCGTCCTCCTCTTCTTCATCAGAATTAGATTCCCCCATGATAGGGTTCACCTGAGACCGCTTGAATTGTCTGGTTGCAGCTACAGCAGCAGATCGAGATCTGGGCAGCTGATAGAGGTCTGCATTTCTCTTTGCCAAATCCAGTGAACAAGCTAGGTCAAAAGCTTTTTGTAGCTCAAGTGTTTTACTTTCTAGTAGACGCTGGCGTATAAATGGAGAGGCAATCCCGCAGATGAAAGCATCACGAATCATTTCTTGGCGGTACAGCTCAGCTGAGGCTGCCTGAAAATTACAATCTACGCTGAGCCTGCGAAGTTCTTGCAGGAATTCGTCAATTGATTCCCCTGGCCCTTGTTGGGCTGTGGCCAGTAGATGTCTAGCATAGACCTCATTTGGGGTCTTGGCATACAGTTTCTTAAGTGCCCGAATCACCTCATCGTAATTATCCCATTCATCAACATATTCGAACACTTTTGGGGTCACATAATTGATAAGTATCTTCAATCTAGCAGGAGCATCCGCTTCACATTCATCCAGAAAATTCTCAAAAGTACGGTACCAATGCTTCCATACCCTGCCAGCTGCTGGTGCATTCGGGTCCAAGTCCAGACGAATAGGTCTAAGGATTTTCTCCATGATGGGTGGTTCCCTGGATCCTTAATTCCGAGTTTTTCCGAAGGTCTAGTATTTGTGAGTGTAAATACTAAGTTACTTAAATTGATGTAAGAAAAAGGAGGCTTACCATCAAGTAACTTTAAAGTAAGCTTTAAGTAACTTATAAACACACTATATACAAGAGAGGTCTTTACCATGCCTCTGGTAGAAGCCTCTTACAATACTGAACAGACCAGTATTTATACCAGTCCAACAGGAAGTGACACATGACAGGAAGTGAGGTATGTACACAGTTCATAGTTCACAGTTCACAGGAAGTGATGACATAACTTCCCGGAAGTTATTATTTTTATCACACATTGCATTTGTGAACCTCAGCATTTATTGTTGATTTCAATTTTCATCCCCTACAGATGTCATTAAAGCAAGGATCATTAAAAACACTAGACTTTGTAAAATTTATGAATTTTTGTGTTTTGTTATTTGCTATGTGGGTAAATGCACAGTAAATGAATGTGGTATTGAGCAACATCGACCAGCAGAATTCCAGATAAAAATACTCGTCCATAGTGAGTTAACCAATTTAAATCCCAGTGGTAGAGCTGCAACTGACGATATTATAACGGTGCTTCAATGTAATTCACTGTATGTGAAGCACTTGGGATGTTTCTGAGAGACATGATCAGATACCATAACATTCAAATCTTATGTTCTTAGTTACATAGGGCTACAAATTCATTATAGCTTAGAAATGGGCAATGTTTAGACTAAAAATGGTTAAGTAGTGCCACCTGAAAATTGTCTAGAATGCACGCAAAATTCGTTCTCGCACCTCATTAAAATGATTGCAGTCATGATTCTAGTCTGAAAACTGAAGCTCATTGGTATTATACTGAAAAGCTGGATCAATATCGGGAGCAGTCTAATTGCAAGTCATGATTACCACAGGCTTTTTTCACTACATAAAGGGGAGGTTCATTGATGCTACAGCATCTCATTCTCATTGTTGGGTGTGCAGCTACCCCAACAATCCTAAGAAGAAGAAGAAGAAGAGGAAGAAAAGGAAGGAGGATCAGTTACTAATAACTCCTGATGGCTGGTCGTCACCCCAGGGAGAGAGTCCGGAGATTCTCCAATGAGGCTTTGGAGGCACTGCTTTTCGCAGTCGAGAGAAGGTGGGCAGTCCTGTACCCGCCAACTGGCAGGAGGCCCTCGCCACAAGTGTCCTGCACCATGTGGAGGGAGGTAGCACAGCACTTCACTGGCAGCACTGTAGTCCCCAGGACCCACAGCCAGTGCAGGAAGAAGTTTAATGAGCTCACACGGGTGGTCAGGGTGAGTGAAGGCTTCAACAAGTGCTACATACCACCACTGTACCACAAGGTTCACACACTAAATGCACCACACCCCCAGCACTCACCCAGCAACAACCTCTATCTAGCAACACTGACACCCACATCTCACTCCTTGCACACAATGACATCTATTCAACTATGACAGGCACATCACTCAATCATATTGCTCCACACTCACTCGCACACTTTCCTTTCTCTTGCAGGCCAAGGTGGCTCACAACCGGAAGGAGCAGGAGCGGACAGGCGGGGGCCAAGCCCACATTGAGCAGCTGAGCCAGCTGGAGACATGAGTGCTGGAGATCATTGGGCGCCAGGTCGTGGCCACCGGCGATATTAGCCCCCTTGGGGGACAACAATGGTATGTTCCTTCTTCTCACATCCCACTTCCCTCTCAGCCCACAATCTTTTCTCACTTTCAAGCTACTCATGCTGTATGTATGCATTTCTCCCTTCCTGCCCCCCTCCCCTCACCATAACCCCACCCTTGTGTCTTTCTGCTTTCAGATAATCAGCAAGCACCTGAGCAGCCTGTCCCTGAGAGCACCGCAGAGAGCGAGGCGGGAGAAGAGGAGAAGGAAGAACACACGGCGTCATTGCATCTGTCACTTGCAGACACCAGCTCTGGAACTGGTACTACGCGTTCTTTAGAGGCTAGTGTCATAGCAGGATCTGCACAGGGTGATGTACAGGGAACAAGTGGGCTGCAGCAAGGCCAGGGGGAAAGGGTAGCTCGGGGGCCAGCTCCCCGGAGGGCAAGTTCTGCTCCACAGGACTCAGATAAGGACCTCAATGGGGAGGTGTTTAGAAGAAGGGTGATGGGCATGCACACTGAGATGATAGGTGCAATGGCAAGGCTGCCAGAGAGCCCCTCAGCAATGGCAAGGAGCATGAGGAGTTCACATTGCACAAGGCTCTGCGCAGAGCATGAAGCCCAGGATCTCCAGGCTGCAAAGGTTGATTGACTCCCAGAGAGACCGTGGTGACCCACGCATGATGGCGATGTCACAGCTTCCATTGCAGCACAGGCAGAAGCGACCAAATGTCTTAGTGCTGTAATGGAAGCTCAGACTGCTCTCATGCAGTCTCTGCATGATGCCACCCAAGCTCTAACTGCTGCCATCATGGCTGGGTCTACTACCATTGACCGGGGCTTTCACAATGTCGCAGCAGGCCAGCAATCTGTGCTGAAACAGATTGCTAGGAATGCTAAGGAGCCGCCCCAGGGGAGTGGCTGTTGGTCAGTGGAGCAGGATCCTGCTATCCTCTCTCAGGATGAGAGTATTCCTGCTCCCACCACTGCCCTTGTCGCTGCCTGTCATCCAGCCAGCCCAGGCTGCTGCCGCACATGCTGAGGTAATGCAGTCTACAACCGGGTCTGCTAGGTCCAAAGGTGGTCAAGGTCATCCTGCAAGGCCATCAGAAGTTTCCCGCACAGAAACTCAGCAGCCTTCCACCAGCCATGCTGCAGTCACTGGGGGCGCACTGTGTAGGAGCACGAGAGTAGGCAAAGGCGCACGAACGATAGGCACTAAGGGATTGCATAAGGTTGATTTAATAAATTTATCTATACACATATTACTTGTGTTTGGAATTTTCTGTGGTGTCTCTCATTTCAGCTTTGCGCCCAGGAGGACGCTGTTGTGGGGGACTACGGTCTCCCGCGTAAAGAAACAGGCAACACAGCGAGCTACAAGAAATAGGTCTTTACTCCAACTCTCACAATACAGTACTGAATTCGTGAAGCCCGCGAACCTGTGATGACTCACGGATTGGTCACCTGCTGGAACCTGATTGGTTTTCCTTCTATCAGCAGCAGGCAAGTCTGAACGTGCCTTATTCCTCTCAGCTTGCAACTGTCTTGCGGGGGGAGGGGAATACAGCAGTTAAAAGGGGATTATACAGGTTTATCTACATACACACAGTGTTTCCCCAATGTGGCAAATACGCCCCCCGCAGAATCCTCGTTAACTGTAAAAGTCAGTCTCTGCGGAGGTTTGACCAAGCGGCCGTAGCGGCTGTAGTAGCCATCTGGCGTGTGAGGAGGGCTGTCTGGGAGGTCGGCCGGTTGGTTCGTTGGCTGGTCTGGCAGCTGGTCTGCCGGTGGGCTGGCTGGACGGGCTGCCGGCGAAGGTGGGGCGGCGGCCAGGAAGTAAGGTTCTGGCGTGTCTTGGTCCTCTTGTGGGGCCGCCGCCAACGCGGGAGGTCTGCCCCGCCGTGGGGGAAGAGCCGGCCGAAATGGGAAGCTGAGGTCCAGGTGCGCCGGTTTGAGGCGGTCTACTGAAATAAGGTCCGGCTTCCCACTGACATGGATAAGAAAAGCTTTGTCCCCCGTCTCCAATACTGGGAAGGGGCGGGTGTATGGTGCCTGCAGCGGGCCTCTATGCGCGTCCCAGCGCACGAAGACTAACTCCGCATGTCGTAAGTCTCGAGGCACGTAGGACGGCTGTGGGCCGTGTTGCGAAGTGGGCACTGGACGGAATTGCCGGGCCGCGTCCTGGTGCAGGGAAAGCTGTCTGGCGGCCGACCACGGCTCCGTTGTCAGGGGGAGGAAGTCGCCTGGTGAGCGGTTGGCCGTAGACCATCTCGGCCGCAGAGGCGCGGAGGTCCTCTTTGGGCGCAGTACGCAATCCCAGGAGAACCCAGGGTAGTCTGTCGATCCAGCTGGTGTCGGCCAGGCTGGCGCGGAGGGAGGCTTTCAAAGAACGATGAAAGCGCTCGCAGAGCCTGTTGGCCTGCGGGTGGTAGGCTGTTGTCCTGTGCAACTTGGTGCCGAGGCCGGCGATGATGGCATTCCACAAGTGGGAGGTGAACTGGGGGCCTCTGTCCGAGGATATGTCGGTCGGCACGCCGAACCGGGCCACCCATGTCGAGACGAATGCTCGCGCGACGTCGGTCGTGGTGGTGGAGGCGAGGGGAACCACCTCGGGCCATCTGGTGGCGTGGTCGACGATCGTGAGCAGGTGTGTAAAACCGTGCGACGGCGGCAAGGGGCCTACCAGATCGACGTGGACGTGGTCGATACGCCTCTCGGGCACCGGGAAACACTCCAATGGCGCCTTGGTGTGCTGCTGGACCTTAGCGCGCGGGACACGGCACGCATGTGTTGGTCCAGTCTCTCACATCCTTGTGTAGTCCAGGCCAGACGAACTTGGCGGACATAAGTTTCTGAGACGCACGCATCCCTGGATGTGAAAGGCCGTGGATGATGTCGAAAACTCGCTTGCGCCAGGCGGATGGAACGACCGGCCTAGGCGAGGGGACTGAGACGTTGCACAGGAGGGTTGTGCCGGCTGCGTGGAAGTGGATGTCGGCCAAGGTGAGGCTGGTAGTTGACGTCCTGAAGGCCTGGATCTCCGCGTCGGCAGCCTGGTCTCTCGCCATGCTGGCGTAGTTGACGCCCAGGTGCACTGCGTGGAGCGAGGGTCTTGAGGGGCAGTCGGCCACCAAATTGTCCTTGCCGGCGATGTGGCGGATGTCCGTGGTGAACTCCGAGATGAAGTTGAGTTGGCGCTGCTGGCGCGCGGACCAGGGTTCGGTTACTTTGGCCATGGCGAAAGTGAGCGGCTTGTGGTCCACGAATGCGGTGAACGGCCGGCCTTCCAGAAGGAAACGGAAGTGCCGGATTGCCAGGAACAGGGCCAGGAGCTCTCTGTCGAACGTGCTGTAGGCCTGCTCGTTCTTGCGCAGCTGTCGGCTGAAAAATGCCAGTGGCTGCCACGCGCCTTCGACCCACTGTTGCTGGACGGCGCCAACGGCTTAATCCGAGGCGTCCGTGGTGAGGGTGGTCTTGGCGCCCGGAATGGGGTGGGCCAGTAGTGTGGCGTTGGCCAAGGTGCATTTTGGTCTGGTGGAAGGCTGTCGCCATCTCGCTGGACCAGGTGAGTTGCTCTTTGCCCGTTTTGCCCCTGGTGGCTTCGTAGAGGGGGCGCATGAGTGCGGCGGCCTTGGGCATGAACCGGTGATAGAAATTGACCATCCCCAAAAATTCCTACAGCGCCTTAACCGAGGTGGGCTGGGGAAAGTCCGCCACCGCCTGCACCTTGGAAGGTAGGGGAATGGCTCCCCTTGGCGAGATTCTGTGGCCGAGAAAGTCAATTTGGGCTGCTCCGAACTGGCATTTGGCCGGGATGACGATTAGCCCGTGTTGGCTGAGGCGCTGGAAAAGGGAGCGCAAGTGCGCGATGTGCTCGGCCTTGCTGGTACTGGCCACGAGGATATCATCCAGATAGACGAACAGGAAGTTCAGGTCCCGTAGGACGGAGTCCATGAGCCGTTGGAAGGCCTGTGCGGCGTTCTTAAGCCCGAAGGGCATGCGCAGGAACTCGAACAGTCCGAAGGGGGTGATGACCGCCGTCTTCTGGACGTCTGCGTGGTGGACGGGGACCTGATGGTAGCCACGAATCAGGTCGACCTTGGAAAAGACGGACTTTCCTGCTAGATGTGCCGAGAAGTCTTGGATGTGCGGAATGGGGTATCTATCGGGCGTGGTGGCGTCATTGAGCCGTCTGTAGTCGCCGCAGGGGCGCCAGCCACCGCCCGGCTTGGGCACAATGTGGAGGGGGGACGACCAAGTGCTGTTCAAGCGGCGGATGATGCCCAGTTTTTCCATCGTGGCAAATTCTTCCTTGGCCGCCGCCATCTTGGCTGGGTCCAGGCGTCTGGCTCGAGCGAACACTGGTGGTCCCGTAGTGGCGATGTGGTGCTCGACCCCATGCTTGGCTGCCGCGGCTGAGGTGGTCGGTTGTGTGAGCCTCGGGAAATCTGCGAGTAGGCGGGCGTAGTCGTCATGCGCCAGGGCGGAGCAGGACCCGACGAGGGCCAGACTGTTGCTCTGCTGGCAGGCCAGTGAAGCGAAAGTTGCTGCGTCGATCAGGCGCCTGTCGCGGACGTCAACCAGGAGTCCGTGGGCGCAAAGAAAATTGGCGCCCAGCAAAGGATGTGCCACCGAGGCCGTCACGAAATCCCACGTAAATCGCTGGCCGTTGAAACAAACTTCGGCCCGTCGCTTTCCGAAAGTAGCGATGGCTGTGCCATTTGCCGCCACGAGGGGTGGGCCGCTGCGGCCTGCCTGGATGTCGAGCTGGGAGGCAGGAATTATGCTGCATTGGGCTCCGGTGTCGCAAAGGAATCTGCGCCTTGAAAGAGAGTCGGTTATGTACAGCAGTTTACCTGCGGTGCCAATGGCCATCGTGGCGGCGGGGGTGCAGTCGAGCGGGCCTAGGCGGCGGCGCGGGGCTGGTGCGTTGGACCGGGCGGCCATCTTGGTTTGATCGAAAGAGCAGGGTGCTCTGCAGCGTTGGGCCTTGTGCCTGAAACGCGCGTGGTAGTAGCATAGATCTGCGGCCTGGAGTGGCGGCGCGCGCTCGATGGTGTTGGGGAGCCTCGCGGCTGCACAGCCGAGTTGGGCGACGGCGAAAACTTTGTCCGCGGCGGCTGCCAGTTCTACGCAGTCCGTGATCGGGGACCCCGCGAGGGCAGTCTGTACCTGCTGAGGGAGCAGGCTGAGGAAAAGGGCCCGAAACAAAAAGCACTGCGGTTCAGAGCCCAGGAGCGCAAGCATCCGGCTCATCAACTGGGTCGGGGTAGAATCGCCGAGGCCTGGTAGTGAGAGAAGCCTGCGGGCCCTCTCCTCCTTGGACAGGCCGTAAGCCTGCAGCAAGCGGCCCTTA
This sequence comes from Somniosus microcephalus, assembly GCF_052327205.1. Classification (NCBI taxonomy): domain Eukaryota; kingdom Metazoa; phylum Chordata; class Chondrichthyes; order Squaliformes; family Somniosidae; genus Somniosus; species Somniosus microcephalus. Next base: position 74,968,207 of record NC_140988.1, on the reverse strand, counting down.
ATGGTTGAGTACTTGCCAGTCTGTGGTGGGTTCCCCAGCAGGTCGAGAACTTCGGCGGCGGTAGAGCTTGCTAGTGCTGAGACTACGTGGAGGTACCTTTCTTCATCGTCTTGAACCCTGCGAAGGGTGAATTGGGCCTCCGAGTGCGTGAACCAAGCTGGTACTTGGTGTTCCCAGAAGGTGGGGAGCTTCAAGGACGCGGCGCCGGCCGACATCAGGCTGCTGCTGGTTGCCATCGGGTCGTTGCTGGCCTCTGTAGGGCTGCGTGAGTCGGGGGCTTCGGCCGCCGACATTCGGGGTCACCAATGTGGGGGACTACGGTCTCCCGCGTAAAGAAATAGGCAACACAGCGAGCTACAAGAAATAGGTCTTTACTCCAACTCTCACAATACAGTACTGAATTCGTGAAGCCCGCGAACCTGTGATGACTCACGGATTGGTCACCTGCTGGAACCTGATTGGTTTTCCTTCTATCAGCAGCAGGCAAGTCTGAACGTGCCTTATTCCTCTCAGCTTGCAACTGTCTTGCGGGGGGAGGGGAATACAGCAGTTAAAAGGGGATTATACAGGTTTATCTACATACACACAGTGTTTCCCCAATGTGGCAACGCTGTGATATAGTCTGTGACAGGGATGTTATGATGGGGATGTAGTGAGCAATGGGGATTTGGAGTTTCATTCATTCGAATCGGAGTCTGATGAAGCTGTTACGGACTGCGCGACCGGATGGCTGATTATCTGGCTGCCTGCTGCATCCCTCCTGTTCCTCCTCCTCCTTTCCCTCATCCTCTGCCTGACATGGTCCCGCAATCCCTGGTGGCAACGGCTGGGCCCTCATGATGGCCAAGTTGTGGAGCATGCAGCAGATCACCACGAAATGGGACACCCGCTCTGGCCAGTAGTAGAGGGCTCCCCACGAGCGGTCAAGGCAGCGGAACTGTTGCTTCAGCCGATGGTCTGCTCGATGACGTCCCTGGTGGCAGCATGGCTCTCATTATATGAGTGCTGGGCACGAGTGTTGGAGTTGCGGAGGTGAGTCATGAGCCAGCTGGAGAGTGGATAGCCCTTGTCTCCGAGCAGCCACCCTCGAGCTTGACATGGTGGCGGGAAGATTGCTGGCACACCGGTCTGGCACAGGATGAAGGCATCGTGGCTACTGCCAGGATAGCAGGCATTGACCTTGAGGATTCGTTGTGTGTGGTCGCTCACTAACTGCACATTAAGTGAGTGGTAGCCTTTGCGGTTACAGAAGATCTCAGGATTGTTATGCAGTGCCCACAAAACAACATGGGTGCAGTCGATGGTGCCCTGCGCCCGCTATCCTGGCAAAGCCACATGCACACTCATCTTGCTTCTCTTCTGGTGATTGGCAAGCCAATGTAGTCCCTTCTCCTACTGTAGCGAGCCTCTGTCACCTCCTGGATGCAGCGATGGATGTGAATTGCGAGATGTTAGATATGTCTCCTGCTGCAGACTGGAAGGATCCACTGGCGAAGAAATTGAGGGCCACAGTGGCCTTGACTGCCACTGAGAGAGTTGTGGTCGCCATGGTCTGAGGCTGGAAGTCTGGCTGCAGGAGGTGGCAGAGTTCTGTGACCACCTCCTTGGTTAAGCGAAGCCTCCTAATACACTGCTCCTTGCTTAATTGAAGGTAGGAGAAGTGATGTCAGAAGACCCTCGGAGGTTAAGGCCTCCTGTTGAAAGTCCTGATGGTCCTCCTCCTCCCTTTGCACACATGTTCCCATCTTTCTCACTGCCTTCGCTCCCTCTGCCGTAGATCCTGGAAGGCGAGGTCCACTGCCAGTACAGCCCCCATGACTTTCAGCAAGTGTTGTAGTTTGAAGCATTTCAAAAATCATGAGTGAGTTTTGTACTTGCCAATACACTCCCTGAGACCAAAGAACCTTGAAATGATTAAAGAAAACTCTTGCAGTAGCAGGAATTAGCACACAGCCACTCAAACTGCAAAACACTGTCAGGTGTGAGTGATTGGTCCATGCCAATGGTTATGCTCCTCACGAGCCTCCTCCCACCCCTCTTCGTCCAACCCCATCAACATATCCTTCTATTCCTTTCTCCCTCGTGTTTATCTAGATTCCCCTTAAATGCATCGATGCTATTCGCCTCAACTACTCCTTGAGGTAGCGAGTTCCACATTCAAACCACTCTCTGGGTAAAATAGTTTCTCTGAATTGCCTTTTGGATTTTAGTGACCATCTTATATTTATGGCCCCTAGTTCAGGTCATGGCTGATCTGCAACCTAACTCCATATACCCACCTTTGGCACATATACTTTAATGCCTTGGGTTAACAAAAATCCATCAATCTCAGATTTAAAATTAACAATTGATCTAGCATCAATTGCTGTTTGCAGAAGAGAGTTCCAAACTTCTACCACCCTTTGTGTTTCCTAATTTCACTCCTGAAAGGTTTGGCTCTAATTTTTAGACTATTCCCCCTAACTGAAGGGGCTGAGATGAGGAGAAATGTCTTCACTAAGAGGGTTGTGAATCTTTGGAATTCTCTACCCAAGAGGGCTGTGGACACTCAGTCATTGAGTATATTCAAGAGTCAGATCGATAGATTTTTGGACCTTAAGGGAATCAAGGGATATGGGGATAGGGTGGGAAAGTAGAGTTGAAAGCAATGATTTTATTGAATGGCGGAGCAGGCTCGAGGGACCATAAAGCATACTCTTGCTCCTATTTTTTATGTTCTTATGTAACCCTAGTGCTTTGTTTGCTTTTTTAACAGCCTTATTAACCTGTGTCACTACTTTTAGTGATTTGTGTATCTGTACTCCCAGAACCCTCTGTTCCTCAACCCCATTTAGACACTTATTTTCCAAGGAGTATTTGGCCTCCTTATTCTTCTTACCAAAATGTACCAACTCACACTTATCTATATTGAAGTTCATTTGCCAATTACATGCCCATTCTGCAAGTTTATTAATGTCTTCCTGTATTTTGTCACAGTCGTACTTTGTATTAATTACACCCCAATTTGGTGTCATCCGCAAATTTTTTTTTTTATGCGTTCATGGGATGTGGACATCGCTGGCAAGGCCAGCATTTATTGCCCATCACTAGTTGACCTTGAGAAGGTGGTGGTGAGCCACCTTCTTGAACCGCTGCAGTCAGTGTGGTGAAGGTACTCCCACAGTGCTGTTAGGGAGGGAGTTACATGATTTTGACCCAGCGACGATGAAGGATTGGTGATATACTTCTACGTCAAGATGGTGTGTGACTTGGAGGGAAACTTGGAGGTGGTAGTGTTCCCATGCACCTGCTGTCCTTGTCCTTCTAGGTGGTAGAGGTTGTGGGTTTGGGAGGTGCTGCCGAAGAGGCCTTGGCGAGCTGCTGCAGTGCATCTTGTAGATGGTACATACTGCAGCCACGGTTCGCCGGTGTTGGGAGGAATGAATGTTTATGGTGGTGGATGGGGTGCCAATCAAGCGGGTTGCTTTGTCCTGGATGGTGTCGAGCTTCTTGAATGTTGTTGGAGCTGCACTCATCCAGGCAAGTGGAGAGCATTCCATCACATTACTGACTTGTGCCTTGTAGATGGTGGCACGGCTTTGTGGAGTCAGGAAGTGAGACACTCACCGCAGAATACCCAGCCTTTGATCTGTTCTTGTTGCCACAGTATTTATGTGGCTGGACCAGTTAAGTTTCTGGTCAATGGTGACCCCCAGGATGTTGATGGTGGGGGATTCAGTGATGGTCATGCCGTTGGCTGTCAAGGGGCATTGATTAGACGCTCGCTTGTTGGAGATAGTCATTGTCTGGCACTTGTGTGGCGCGAATGTTACCTGCCACTTATCAGCCCAAGCCTGAATGTCATCCAGGTCTTGTTACATGCAGGCATGGACTGCTTCATTATCTGAGGAGTTGCGAATGGCACTGAACACTGCAGTCATCAGCGAACATCCCCACTTCTGACCTTATGATGGAGGGAAGGTCATTGATGAAGCAGCTGAAGATGGTTGGGCCTAGGACCCAGGTTGGTCCTGAGGAACTCCTGCCACGATGTCCTGGGGCTGTGATGATTGACCTCCAACCACCACAATCATCTTCCTTTGTGCTAGGTATGACTCTAGCCAGTGGAACGTTTTCCCCCCCGATTCCCATTGAGTTCAATTTTACTAGGCTCCTTGATGCCACACTCGGTGAAATGCTGCCTTGATGTCAAGGGCAGTCACTCTCACCTCACCTCTGGGAATTCAGTTCTTTTGTCCAGGTTTGGACCAAGGCAGTAATTAAATCTGGAGCCGAGTGGTCACCCAAACCGGGCATCAGTGAGCAGGTTATTGGCAAGTGATGCTTGATAGCACTGTCGACAACACCTTCCATCACTTTGCTGATGATTGAGAGTAAACTGGTGGGGCGGTAATTGGCCAGATTGGATTTGTCCTGCTTTTTGTGGACAGGACATACCTGGGCAGTTTTCCACATTGTCGGATAGATGCCAATGTTATAGCTGTATTGGAACAGCTTGGGTAGAGACACGGCTAGTTCTGGAGCACAAGTCTTCAGCACGACAGCCGGGATGTTGTCGGCACCCACTGCCTTTGCTATATCCAGTGCGTTCAGCCCTTTCTTGATATCATGTGGAGTGAATCAAATTGGCTGGTGAGGATCTCAGGAGGAGGCCAATATGGATCATCCACTCGGCACTTCTGGCTGAAGATGGTTGCAAACGCTTCAGCTTTGTCTTTTGCATTCACGTGCTGGGCTCCACCATCATTAAGGATGGGGATATTCATGGCGCCTCCTCCTCCCGTTAGTTGTTTAATTGTCCACCACCATTCACGACTGGATGTGGCAGGACTCCAGAGCTTTGATCTGATCCGTTGATTGTGGGATCACTTAGCTCTGTGTATAGCATGCTGCTTCCGCTTTTTAGCATGCATATAGTCCTGTGCTGCAGCTTCCCCAGGTTGGCACCGCATTTTTAGGTACGCATGGTGCTGCTCCTGCCATGCTTTTTATTGAACTAGGGTAATGGTAGAGTGAGGGATATGCTGGGCCATGAGGTTACAGATTGTGGTGGAATACAATTCTGCTGCTGCTGATGGCCCACAGCGCTTCATGGATGCCCAGTTTTGAGCTGCTAGATTTTAAATTGTACTTCAGATTCCCAAATCCAAATCGTTTATGTAAATGGTGAACACAGTCGTCCTAGCACCAATCCTTGTGGAACACCACTTCCCACCTTTTGCCAGTCTGAGTAACTACCTGTAACCACTCCCTTCCTAACACCACTATGGGAGTACCTTCAACACACAGACTGCAGCAGTTCAAGGCGGCTCACCACCACCTTCTCAAGGGAAATTAGGGATGGGCATTAAAGGCTGGCCTTGCCAGCGATGCCCACATCCCATGAATGAATAAAAAAAGTTTTATAATCTCTAAGTTTGATTAGTTTATCAATTATCTTACCCCTTTCTATCTTAAATGTCTTTATACCTTTTTTGATGTCTTCTTTTAATGTCATGTCCACCATGGTAAATACAGAGGCAAAGTAATTATTTAATACTAGCTGAAGTGCCTGGCGGTGCCGAGGGATTTTTGAGGGCATGTTGTTGTTGGGAGAGAGAGAGAGAGAGCGCGACTGGGGGGAAGCGAGAGCGCGACTGGGGGGAAGAGAGCGCGCGACTGGGGGGAAGAGAGAGCGCGACTGGGGGGAAGAGAGAGCGCGACTGGGGGGAAGGTGGGGGGGAAAGGGGAGGGGAAGGGGGAGAGGAGGGGGATGGGGGAGGAGGGAGGGGAGGGAGGAGGGAGGGGGAGAGGGGGGAGGAGGGGGAAGGGAAGGGGAGGGGGGAGAAGGGGGGAGAGGGGAGGGGGAGGAGGGGGAGAGGGGGAAGATGGGGGGGAGAAAGGGAGGGGGGAGCCAGCAGATCCTCTCCCCTCTGCCGGCGATGGCTCCGCTGAGCTCCGTGCCGCCCCACGCACTGACATGCCGAGCGCAGCGCCCCGGTCAGCCCGAGCCCCGCCCTCCTGAGGCGGCTTGAGACGGCCGATTGCGGCTGGCCGGGCCCGGTTGCTTGGTAACCCTCCTCCCCTCTCCGCCTCCCGATCTCCGGGACTGGGCCTGAGCGGCTTGAGACGGCCGATTGCGGCTGGCGAGCTCGGTTGCCGGGTTAACCCTCTCCGCTCCCCCTCCCCTCCCGAGCCCCGCCCCCCCCGCTAACCTGCTGGCTTCCCTCTGGCCGCGCTCTGTGTGGAGGTGTACGTGAGGAGCTTGCCGTGAGCCAAGCCAGCCTTTACCAAGATGGCTGGCCGCTGGTTCAGAATCGGGCCCAGCGGGGGGGGGGGGGGGGGGGTGGGGGGTGAGGGGTGGGAGGAGCTTGCCACAAAACAATTGCCTAGGGTCCAGCATGGCTGGCAACAGACGCCCAGGCTTCGAGGCCTACCTGCAAAAACGGGGAAAGGTAGGAAAATTAATGAGATTAGATAAAAGATTTAGAAAGTAATTAACTTTTTTTAAAAAACAATATGTGTTTTAAAAGCAACTTTTTTTTTAAAGACGCAGAAAGCGGGAAAAAGAAATGAAAAGTTTGGAATCAAGATGGCGGCGACTCACCTCGGTTCAGAACGATAAGGCCCGCCCACACACGCACCGATTGGTCGACCGTCAGGTCACCGAAGCGTAGGATTGGTCAATCGTCCCGTCACTCGACTCTAGGAGGGCCCGCCCGCACGCGCCAGGAACCCGCCCCCGCCACGCAGCGATTGGTCGACCGTCGGGTCGCTCGACCGTACGATTGGTCGACCTTGACGTCACTCAATGCTAATGAGCAGATAATGAGCAGAATTTTGAACGTTTTTTGGATACCGCGGGCACAATTTTTGTCTCACCGAAATGTAAATACGCTTACAACCGTTCTGGAATCGTAAGCTTTCTTTTGATGTAACACACATGTAGGTACGCACTATAACTTTTGATTGTATAGCCGGACAGAGAGACAGAAAGACAGACAGAGAGACATACCGTTTTGTATATATAAGATTTATGCCATTTCGCTGTCATTACCTGTGAGTTTATCGTGTGTATCCCTTAGTGGCCCTATCCCTAGCCTAATTTTTTTTCTGTTATTTATGTGTCTGTAGAATACTTTTTTTTCCTTGTTAATTTAATTTTATAGTTTCTCTTTGCCTTCCTATTTGTTTTTTTTTACTTTTTACAGAGCAAAAGGGTGAAAACAGTAGCAAATAAGTAACAACTTTTGGCAAGAATGTGTGGATTCTCTGTTCTCTTGCTTTCTTTTTTTAAGTAATGATCAATCAATGCCTGTATTTTACCTGGAAATTACATATAGAAACATAGAAACATAGAGATAGGAACAGGAGTAGGCCATTCGGCCCTTCGAGCCTGCTCCGCCATTCAATGAGATCATGGCTGATCTTCGTCTGAGATCATAGCTGATCTTACCAGTTCAGTACCCCGTCCCCGCCTTTTCTCCGTAACCCTTAATCCCCTTAGCCTTCAGAAATATATCCAATTCTCTCTTGAAAATATTTATTGAATTAGCCTTCGCAGCCCTCTGTGGCAGGGAATTCCACAGGCTCACCACTCTTTGAGTGAAGAAATTCTTCCTCATCTCTGTTTTAAATGATTTGCCCGCTATTTTTAGACTGTGGCCCCTGGTTCTGTGCTCCCCGGCCATTGGAAACATTCTCTCTGAATTCAGCCTGTCCAGGCCTGCCATAATTTTATATGTTTCGATGAGATCCCCTCTCAATCTTCTAAACTCCAGTGAGTACAAGCCCAAACGATTTAATCTCTCTTCGTAGGTCATTCCCGCCATTCCAGGTATCAGCCTGGTGAATCGCTGTTGCACTCTTTCCATGGCAAGAACATCCTTCCGCAGATGGGGCGACCAAAACTGTACACAATACTCCAGATGCGGTCTCACCAGCACCTTGTACAGCTGTAGTAAGGTATCCCTATTCCTATACTCGAACCCCCTTGATATGAAGGCCAACATACCATTTGCCTTCTTAATCGCCTGTTGCACCTGCATGCTCTCCTTCAGTGACTGGTGCACAAGAACACCCAGGTCCCTCTGCACTTCCCCATCTCCCAATCTATTGCCGTTTAGATAATAATCTACCCTCCTGTTTTTACCCCCAAAGTGGATAACCTCGCATTTATCCACATTATAGTGCATCTGCCACGTATCCGCCCATTCCCCCAACCTGTCCAAATCGCACTGTAGCCTCCTGACATCCTCATCAGAGCCCACCCCTCCTCCTAGTTTAGTGTCGTCAGCGAATTTGGAAATATTGCATCCAATTCCCTGATCCAGATCATTTATATATATTGTGAACAGCTGGGGTCCCAGGACAGATCCTTGCAGCACCCCGCTGGTCACTGCCTGCCACTCCGAAAACGAGCCGTTTATTCCAACTCTCTGTTTTCTATCCGCCAGCCAGTTCTCTATCCACGTTAATACTTTGCCCCCAATCCCATGAGCCTTAATTTTGCATGATAATCTTTTGTGTGGAACCTTATCGAAGGCTTTCTGGAAGTCAAGGTACACCACATCCACTGGCTCTCCCCCATCTATTTTACCAGTTACTTCCTCAAAAAATTCCAGCAGATTAGTCAAACACGATTTACCCTTTGTAAATCCATGTTGACTCTGTCCGATCCTTTCCCCATTTGTCAAGTGCTCCGCTATTTTATCCTTAATAATGGACTCTAGCATTCTGCCCACAACCGATGTAAGGCTTACTGGTCTATAATTCCCTGCTTTCTCTCTACCCCCCTTTTTAAATATTGGGGTAACATTAGCTACCCTCCAATCCACGGGTACTGTTCCCGAGTCAATGGAGTTCCGGAAGATGATCCTTAGAGCATCTGCTATCTCCAGGGCCACCTCCTTAAGTACCCTAGGATGTAGTTTATCAGGCCCCGGGGATTTGTCGGCCTTCAGTCCCCTCAACTTACCCAGCACCATATCCCTAGAGATACTAATTTCTGTCAGCTCCTCCCTCTCATTAGTCCCTATGTTTGCCGATATTCCTGGGAGGTTATTTGTGTCCTCCTTTGTGAATACAGAACCAAAGTATGAGTTTAATTGGTCTGCCATTTCCTTATTCTCCATTATATATTCTCCCGAATCGGACTGCAAGGGACCGACTTGGGATTTTACCAGTCTTTTCCTCCTGATATACCGATAAAAGCTTTTGCAGTCTGTCTTTATGTTTGCTGCAAGTTTACTTTCGTATTCTATTTTCCCCTTCCTGATTAATCCCTTTGTCCTCTTTTGCTGTATCTTGTACTGCCCCCAATCTTCCGGTCTGGTGCTTTTTTTTGCCAGTTGATATGCCCTTTTTTTTGATTTTATGCTGTCCCTAATTTCCCTCGTTATCCACGGTTGAGTCACCTTTTTAGGTTTATTTTTGTGCCAAACCGGTATAAACATGTTCTGGAATTCTTCCATTCTATCTTTGAATGCTTGCCATTGCCTATCCACTGTCAATCCCCCCAGAAACACCACCCAATCAATCTTACCCAATTCCCGTCTCATACCCTCGTAATTCCCTTTATTTAAGTTCTGGACCTTAGTCTCTGATTCAATTTCCTCACTCTCCATCTCGACTGAGAGCTCGATCATATTATGATCGCTCTGACCCAAGGGGCCTCGTACAAGAAGATTGCTGATAAGTCCCTTCTCATTGCACAATACCCAGTCTAAAATGGCCTGATCTCGAGTCGGCTCCTCGACATATTGGTCCAGATAACCGTCCCGAAAACATTCCAGGAATTCCTCCTCCTCAGAATTTTTACTAGTTTGGGTAGTCCAATCAATATGTAAATTAAAGTCACCCATGATGACAGCTGTGCTCTTATCGCACGCTTCTCTAATTTCCCTTTTTATGCCTTCCCTCACCTCCATATTACTATTTGGAGGCCTATATATCACACCCACTAACGTTTTCCTCCCCTTGCTATTTCTCATTTCTACCCATACAGATTCCGTTTCATCCGAGTTAATATCCTTCCTTTGCATTGCATTAATCCCCTCCTTTACCAGCAATGCTACCCCACCTCCCCTACCTTTTTGCCGATCCTTCCTAAATATTGTATATCCCTGGATGTTAAGTTCCCAGCCTTGCCCACCCTGCAGCCACGTTTCTGTAATCCCAATCAAATCATACTTGTTTACCTCTATTTCCACAACTAATTCATCCACCTTGTTCCTAATGCTTCTAGCATTAAGATACAAAGCCTTCAGGCTTGCTTTTTTCACACTCTCATTATGAATTAGTTTGGCCCTTTGTGTTTCTCTCCTTTGCTTATTGCTTCTCACCTTTCTACCATCTATTTCTGACTTCATATGACTTCCCTCTTTTCCACTACCTAGATTGGGCAAGATCACAAGATGAGCCCTTTAAATAGCCATTATAGAAGAGACAGATCCATTCTACGTATTCAAGTACAGTTTCTGCTAATGTTAATGCCACTACCTTTATATTCTAATCTTCTCCGTATTCTAAGAATCATTGTCCATTTCAAACAGTACAGGAGATATCTCAATGCAATTAATGACACCCCATAGTAGGAGACTGATGGGCACCCTATTGTAATAAAGCATTTAATGTGTAGACCCTCAATCATGCCTATTTCCAACTGAGTTTGAATATGCAATGTCCATACAATAAGATAGTTGCTTTTTCAAAAATAGTAAACATTTAAAATAGTAATTTTACATTATCCTTATTTTACTTCTTTGAAACATCTAATTTATCACAAGGCCTCTCATGAAATTTGCTAAGCGATCAGATATACAATGACACATCAGTCAGTAACATTTGTGGAAATGTGGAATTACTTTCTAGTACTAACAGTGGAGGAGGTGATCATTTGTATGAGTGTCATTGCTAACTTAGTTTACCTAAAGGCACTCTTGCAGCACTTGCATCAGGGTTTATCCAAAAGGACAGCCATGAAAGGACAACTATCAGAAGAGTTGGAGCATAAACACCCATCAGGTAATATCCAACTTGTCTTCTTAATGTAAATATCACTTCCACACAGGTGTAATAGCCTTTAATAAAAACAAAGTAAATTAATAAATATACTATTTTCTATAATAAGTGAAATATTTAATAGAAATTTTGCAATTAGTATACTGAGAGAATCCATTTTCAAAGCAGAAAGGATTATTCAATTGAATGGGAAACATTCCTGCTTTTATAGTTTCAACACTTTTGTAACAAGCTGATCAGGGGCTTTAATAAAAAACAATCTCAAAGCTAGTTACATTCTTCCGAAATATGGTGCTATATAAAACTGTGGCTTAGTGTAACATGAGAACAATACTGTTCTTCATTTCTCACAGTTAAATTGACTGAGTTACTTAAAATTATCCACCAATAGTTAGGAACTTGGTTGTAATGATAAAATACCATGGGGTACAAATTGGTCGCAGCAAACAGGCAAAAATTACCCATTTCGCTGGGTTATTGGCCCCGTGCCCCAAGAATGCCTGAAATATGCCCAACGCCATATAGGCCTCAGACGATTTTCAGGCATCCTGGGCAGCAGCCTTCAATAGGAATTAGGCCCCTTAAGTATAATAATGAGTGGCCTAATGTGTCAAGAACCTTTAATTGGTTGGCGCTGAGCAGAGCAGCCAATGAGTCTACTACTCACTACATGTGGCCTCAAAGTAAGTAATTTTAAAAAAACTGTCTTTAAGTGGAGCCGGTGGGGGAGCCTTCCAACTCCACAGCAATCCTTAAGGCTGCTGCCAGCCTACGACCACCCACCTCCACCCTCCCATTCTCCTACATCCTCCCACACTGGACCTACCCGACGGCTGCTGCTGGGGAGGCAGTCAGCCCATCTTCATGCTTGTAGAACTGGCAATATGCTGATGAGGCCCGATGCCCAATTTTGGGTGAGTCTTAGGTTTTTGGCTCGTGCTCCCAGCATGCCATTTATTTCAGGCTCAAAAATGGGCCAAAATGAATTTCAGCCCCATTTCTTTGATCCAGTGAATTATTTTCCTTAGATACTTGACCTCTAATAACAAATCTGATGTTCTCCACTGGTAACAAGAAAGGACAGGAAATGGAAGTTAATTTAAGAATGCAAAGGTAAGTTTGAGAACCTGAAGGGGACGATTTTTGGCAGTGCGTTCACGCATAAAGAGCCTCCAAGATGGGGTCTTGAGCTGGAACACCTGTGTTTAGCGCAGGATGCCACCTTGGTAAAGAAATTGAAGCCTGCGCTAGAAACAGCCGCTTAGAGGCTCGTTAAGGGGCTGATTGCCACTTAAAATGCCTGCTGGCTCTCATTAAGGAGGCTGCACGGCATTTTGGTGGTTAACGCTTGTCCTGACGCCCTCTCCTAACAGCAACCAGCTGTTTGGGAGTAAACAAGGCGTTGATGTGGATTTCAAGCGCTAGTTCAAGGGATATTCATCATTAAATGTTCACTTGCTGCTGGAGCTGCGAAGAGGACCTTTGAAACACATCGGAAGACTATCTGGGACACTGTCAAGAATTCACTAGCACTCGAGCAACATTTATTCTGAAAATTCTCTGAGGACTTCACCTAAAAATGGTAAGTGCTGTGCTACTCCACCTTATTGGCCACCTTCTAGGAGTCACCAGGAGAAAGGGAGTGCTTGGTCATGGGCCATGGGTCCCCCTTGATCTGGACGAGGAATGGGAGGAGGACATGAGGCCAGGCAGACCAGCACCAGCTGCTGCAGGAGAGAGGGACAGGAGGGCGAGGAGGGTACAGGAAATCCCTCCTCCTCTGGAGCTCCACTGCCAGGGCCACCAGTGCTGCATCAGAGAAACTCTGCGTCCTCTTCCTTGGTCCCTGAGCCATCCTGCAACGTGCCACTGTGTGCCAGCCAGCGCGCTCCACACCTTCAGTGGAAGTGGGTGCAAGGAGCCTACCCATACGGCTCCACGAAAATTGTGTCTAATCAGCACTTGCGTGCTAAGCCTATAGGTTTCTGCTTTAGCATCTCCAGGCAAGTTCAAATTATGGTAATCAGCAATTATGATCAAAATTGTGTGCTAAATCCAGACTTTCAAACAGGCATGTCTTATTGGCACTGTATCCTTTTAGTGCCTGTTTACAACCTTTGGCCAAAATAACCTCCCAACTGTTTATTCTTGTCAAAAAAACCTCATCAAGCATAAAGGTGACTTACTGGTACAAATGTGTTTTCCCAAAAACAGAAGGGTGTAAGCAGTTGGATCATAACAAAGTTTACAGGATTAGGTTAATCTAGCAATTATCAAAAAAGTCTTAGTTAGTCTGATTTCATGATTGACAACCATTTCAAACTTTTTGATGAGGAAGACAACACTGCAGTTAGAGTGGTTTTGTATGTGTAAAATACAATGGGATAGATTTTCAACCTGCTGCTTGGACGTATAAAGGGCATTGCGGATCATTCTTCCATTACTGAAACCACCCAATTTTAATATCCACTGAAATTAATAGAATTGAGAATTGGATGGTTTCTATAATGGCAGGCAACCACAATGCCAGTTTTCCATCTAGGTGGAAAATTGAAAATCTACCCCGGTACTTTTTAAAACATTGTTTCATCATGTAGAAGCAGTGTGCAAGCAATGTTTGTACTTAATCTACTTGCTGACTCATTTAGTCATGGAATCACATGGAAAATATTCCATGTCCATGCTCCTCTCGTGGTTATGTTGCTGGACTCGTAATCCAGAGGCATGGACTAATGATCCGGAGACATGAGTTCAAATCCCACCATGGCAGCTGTGGAATTTAAATTCAGTTAATTAAATAAATCTGGAATGAAAAACTAGTATCAGTAATGGTGACCATGAAACTTCCGGATTGTTGTAAAAACCCTTCTGGTTCACTAATGTTCTTTTAGGGAAATAAATCTGCCATCCTTACCTGGTCTGGTGTATGTGTGACTCCGGACCTACAGCAATGTGGTTGATTCTTAACTGCCCTCTGAAATGGTCTAGCAAGCCACTCAATTGTATCAAAACTGCTACAAAAGCAATAAGAATAAAACTGGACAGACCACCTGGCATTGACCTTGGCACCGGATTTGGCACTTTGGGAGCACCTTCACCACACAGACCGCAGCGGTTCAAGAAGTTGGCTCACCACCACCTTCTCAAGGGCAATTAGGGATGGGCAATAAATGCTGGCCTTGCCAGCGACATCCACATCCAATGAATGAATTTTAAAAAATTTGGAGCTATAACTAAAATGTTCATCTCCTGGCCAGCTGCCACTTACTTGGGCAGGCAGCCACGTAGATGAGACCTGAGAGTTAAAATACCCCGAGCCTCAAACTTAGGCAAGCCAGTGCGTTTTGCACTCAGCCCACCTTCCACCTGCCTCGAAACCCGCTGGGGGTTAAAATTGACCCCCTAGCATGAAAAAGCCAAGTTATGTAAATGGGCTAGAAAAATGTGGACACTTCGGCCTTGAATGAATGAGCAGGGGCCTTATAGAGGTAGATACGCTGGTGGAATTGGAAAGGCTATTCTAGAGCACTACTTTAAGTTAAACCATGGTACATAGGTACAAAATAATAAAAGGCAAGTTCAGGAAGCAATTCTTCACACAAAGAGCAATTAATATCTAGAATGGCTTCTCGCTGGGGAGGCCGAAACTCTGGAATCATTCAATAGTCAGTTAGATGCTGTGATGGGGTGATTGTTGATTTCTAGGAAGGGCAAGTCGGATAGGCATCCCTCATCTGTACTTAAATTTATGATAAATGGTAGCATTTAAGAAGTAGAATCACCTTAGATTTGATGCAACATTGAACTTAATATAGATTACTGACTTCTTTATCCTATTAGTTGAAACCCACCAAAGCATTATTGAGCTTACACACAGAGATGGAGAAAGAATACAATGGCTCGGAATTTGCGGTTTAAATGACGGAGAAACTATCAGCGTTCGCCGTCATTACTCTGTAAAACTGACAGCAACTTCTGGAGTCTGCACATGCGCATTTAAACACGGAAATCCTGAAGTTGGTGTCAGTGATACCTCGCTCCTCCACAGGGTGCGCTGGTAAAGTCCTCACGGATGGAAATCTTACAAATCATTTGAATTGACGCGAATTGAATTTTTTACGCTCTAACCTCACTGTAAAATCCCCCGAAAAAGTTAAGCTTTGTTGAATGAGGTGCAACTGAGTTTTTACCGCCGTACTAAGTCATAATTATCGCAGAACAACCTCTCTGGCCCTGAAAAACTAATTTTATATTTGTGGAATGTCAAATTTCTCCATTATGATTCAAATGATTTTTAAAGTTAAAAGAAATTAAAGTTTGTTTATGATATTTCAGTTTCTACCTTAATCCCATGTGTATGTCCCAATCTTTATTTCACTCTCTGTAAAATGATTAAAAAGTGAAGAATAATCCGTGCTGTTAACTGTCAGTCAGCTGTTAGTGTTTGCCTTGAATAGGTACTAATTACTGTGAGTAGGGAGCTGAGACAGCACTTGTAGCTTCTACCTCTCTTCCACGGCTACGTTCCTGCCCGGGTGGCCCTGGAGATGGAGCACGTGGTGTCCATCGGCACGCTCGAGGCCTTCCACAACCGGTGGGTACCGGAGGGACTGGAGTGCATCATCACAACCAGAAATAGGATTTTAATTTAATTTGTTAAGATGCCCGTAAACCTTTTTGTTTATTTACAGTCTTTACTGGTTGTGCACCTTTAAAAATGGGTCACATGTTTGAATTTTAATAGGCAATTGCCTGTAACAAGAGTCAGCACTTGTAACTTGGGTGTGGCTCCAAGGGTATAAAAGTAAACACTGTCTACTGATGCACAGAGTGGTCTTAAATGGAGTGTTTTAAAGTTGGGAATTTGGAGAGAGTGGGATTTAGTGCAGAGGGAGAAGGAGGTGCTGATTTTTGCCTCCAATACCTGTAGCGCTTTGTGTTACAGGTAAATATTTAATTTCATCTACCTAGAAATTAAACTGGATCAAGTAATTAGTTAAAAACTAAACTATGAGCTAAATTAATTAAATAATTAACTAAATAAATACAAGGTTATAAAGGGATGGCAGTGCAGGTGGTGTGGTGCAACTACAATACGTGGGAGTTTGTGGGGAGCATTACTATCCCAGACGACCAGGTCTGCAATAAGTGTCTGCATCTCGAGGAACTTCAGCTGGAGTCCGAGGTGCAGACATTGCGGGGCATCAGGGAGGATGAGAGTTACCTGGGCACTTTGATCCAGGAGACAGTCATACTCTTTAGGTTAGATAGTGGTACAGGTCTGGTTAGTGGTCAGGGACAGGAGGGTGTGACTGCAATTCAGGCAGGTAAGGGGACACCAAGTGTAGTGCAGGAGGAGCCTCGGCCTTTGCCCCTATCCAACAGGTATGAGGTTCTTGCTGCCTGCGTGGTGAGGTCAAAGTCTGCAGGGTAAATGAGCAACTGACCGCTCATGTGCCAGCTCTCTGTGATACAGGAGGCTATTCAAATGGGGGGAGTGAAAAGGATTGTAGTAGTGGGATGGGACAGTATAATCAGGGGGTTAGATACTGTTCTCTGCAGCCACAACCGGGAGTTCCGAAGGCTGTATTGCCTGCCCAGTGCCAGGGTTAAAGACATCTCCTCACAGCTGGAGAAGAATTTGGAGTGGGAGGGGGAGGATCCAGTTGTCGTGGTCCACGAAGGAACCAACAACATAGGTCGAACTAGGAATGAAGTTCTGATGAGAGAGTTTGAGGAGCTAGGGCCCAAATTAAAAAGCAGAACCTCAAAGGTAATAATCTCTGGACTGTTACCCGAGCCACGCGCAAATTGGCATTGGGACAAGCAGATCAGAGAGTTAAATGCGTGGCTTAAAGAGTGGTGTGGGAGGAAGGGGTTTCAATTCATGGGGCACTAGCACCAGTACTGGGGAAAGAGGGAGCTGTTCCATTGGGGTGGTCGCCACTAGCTGGGACCAGTGCCCTGGTGAATCGAATAACGAGGGCTGTAGATATTGCTTTAAACTAAAAAGGGGGTGAGGGGAAATTTAGAAATCTAAAGAGAAAATTCAAGGCAATGGAGCACTGTAGCGATTTGGGTAAAAATAAGTAGAGTGTGACAGGAAGGGACAGAGAGTTTAATGGTAAAAGTGTATCCGCGAATAAGGTGAAAGCAGGGAATAATGGTAAAAAGTTAAAATTAAAGGCTCTTTATCTAAATGCATGAAGCATTCATAACAAGATAGATGATTTAGTGGCACAAATAGAGATACATGGCTTTGACCTAATCGCCATTAGAGAGGGGTGGTTGCAAGGTGACGAAGGCTGGGAACTGAATATTCCAGGGAATTTGATGTTTTGAAAAGACAGGCAGAATGGAAAAATAACGGGTGGGGAGGCGTGGGGGGGGTGGGTTAGCCCTGATGATAAAGGATGACAAAGACAGTAGTGAGAAAGGATCTTTGCTCGGAAGATCAGGAAATAGAATCAGTATGGGGGGAGATAAGAAATAACAAGGGGCAGAAACACCGGTGGGAGTAGTTTATAGGCCCCCAAACAGTAGCTATACCATTGGACACAATATTAATCAACAAATAATAGCAGCTTGTAACAAAGGTAATACAATAATCATGGGGGATTTTAATCTTCATATAGACTTTCCAAATCAAATTGGCAAAGGTAGTCTGGAGGACGAGTTCATGGAATGCATTCAAGATAGTTTCCTAGAATAATACTTCATGGAACCAACCAGAGAACGGGTTATTTTAGATATTGTACTGTGTACGGAGACGGCGGCGGCGGACCTGCAAGGAACCAGGTGGCGAGGTTTAAAAGAGGCGGCAGAGCGCAGGTAGGCCTCGGAGCGGTGGCGGACCTGCAAGGAACCAGGCAGCGTGGTTTAAAAGAGGTGGCAGAGCGCAGGTAGGCCTCAGAGCTGCGGCAGCGGACCCGCAAGGAACCAGGCGGCGAGGTTTAAAAGAGGCGGCAGAGCGCAGGTAGGTTTACCAATCTCCGAGCTCAGAGGGAGGGAGAGAAGTAAAAAGTAATCGAAGTGTGACGTCACCAGAAAGCAGGTAAGTAATTGATTGGTGAGTATTTCTCTCTTTTTTAAACTTAAACTCTTTGGTTTATAGTTTCTAAGCTCTCTGTGGTGTAGCGGGGACTGTTTGTAAACCAGGGCCCTTAAATATATCATTTAACTGTAGTGTAATTGGTGGGATTGATTTGATTTAATTTATTTTGAATTAATTAAAGGGTAAGTCATGACAGGAGAGCCCGGCCCTGTGGTAAGCTCCTCCTGCGCTATGTGGAAACTCAGGGACACTTCCTGTGTCCCTGACAACCATGTGTGCAGGAAGTGTATCCAGCTGCAGCTACTGGCAGACCACATTGCGGCGCAGGAGCTGCGATTGGATGCATACTGGGCAATTCACGATGCTGAGGACATCGTGGATATCACGTTTAAGCAGTTGGTCACACCGCAGGCAAAGGTTGCACAGGCAGAAAGGGAAAGGGTGACCAACAGTCAGAGTAGTAGGCGCAGGCAGATAGTGCAGGAGTCCACTGTGACCATCCCCCTCTCAAACAGATATACCACTTTGGATACTGATGGGGGGGATGGCTTACCAGGGGAAGGCAGCAGCAGCCAACTTCCTGGCACCAGGGGTGGTTCTGCTGCACAGGATGGGAGGAAAAAGAATGGGAGAGCTATAGTGATAGGGGATTCTATTGTAAGGTGAATAGATAGGCGTTTCTGCGGCCGCAAACGAGACTCCATGATGGTGTGTTGCCTCCCTGGTGCAAGGGTCAAGGATGTCTGAGCGGCTGCAGAACATTTTGGAAGGGGAGGGTGAACAGCCAGTTGTCATGGTGCATATAGGTACCAACGATATAGGTAAAAACCGGGATGAGGTCCTAAAAGCTGAATACAGGGAGTTAGGAGGTAAATTTAAAAAAAATAGGACCTCAAAAGGTAGTAATCTCAGGATTGCTACCAGTGCCACATGCTAGTCAGAGTAGAAATAGAAGGATATTTCAGATGAATACGTGGCTAGAGGAATGGTGCAAGGGGGAGGGATTCAAATTCCTGGGACATTGGAACCGGTTCAGGGGGAGGTGGGACCTGTACAAAATGGACGGTTTGCACCTGGGCAGGGCCGGGACCGATGTCCTAGGGGGAGTGTTTGCTAGTGCTCTGGGGGAGGGTTTAAAATAAAATGGCAGGGGGTTGGGAACCTGAGCAGGGAGACAGAGGAAAGGGAAACAAGGATAAAAGCAAAAGACAGGAAGGAGAAAAACAAAAGTGGCAGACAGAGAAATCAAGGGTTTAATTCAAACACGGCCACTGCAAATAATAATTCTAAAAGATCTAAGAGCGTTAAAAAAACAAGCCTGAAGGCTTTGTGTCTTAATGCGAGGAGCACTCGGAATAAGGTGGATGAATTAGCTGCGCAAATAGAGGTAAACGAATATGATATGATTGGGATTAAGGAAACATGGCTCCAGGATGGCCAAGGCTGGGAACTCAACAGCCAGGGGTATTCAATATTCAGGAAAGATAGGCAAAAAGGAAAAGGAGGTGGGGTAGCTTTGCTGGTTAAAGAGGGGATTAACACAATTGTAATGAAGGATATTAGCTCTGATGATGTGGAATCTGTATGGGTAGAACTCAGAAATACCAAGGGGAAGAAAACGTTAGTGGGAGTGGTATATAGACCTCCAAACAGTAATACAGAGGTGGGGATGGCATTAAAAGGGAAATTAGAGAAGCGTGCAATAAGGGCACAGCAGTTATCATGGGTGACTTTAATCTACATATAGATTGGGCTAACCAAATTAGTAACAATACTGTGGAGGAGGAATTCCTGGAGTGTACACGGGATGGTTTCCTGGACCAATATGTTGAGGAATCAACTAGAGATCAGGCCATCTTAGACTGGGTATTATGTAATGAGAAAGGATTAATTAGCAATCTTGTTCTACAAGGCCCCTTGGGTCGGAGCGATCATAATATGATAGAATTCTTCATTAAGATGGAGAATGAAGTAGTTGACTCAGAGACTAGGGTCCTGAATTTAAATAAAGGAAACTACGATGGTATGAGGCGCAAGTTGGGTAGGATTGATTGGGGAATGTTACGCAAAGAGTTGACGGTGGATAGGCAATGGCAAACATTCAAAGATTGCATGGATGAACTACAGAATTTGTTCATCCCAGTTTGGCATAAAAATAAAACAAAAAAGGTGACTCAACCGTGGCTAACAAGGGAAATTAGGGATAGCATAGGATCCAAGGAGAAGACATATAAATTGGCCAGAAAAAGCAGTAAACCCGAGGACTGGGAGCAGTTTAGGATTCAACAAAAGAGGACAAAGGGATTAAGAGGGGGAAAATAGAGTATGAGAGTAAGCTTGCAGAGAACATAAAAACTGACTGTAAAAGCTTTTATAGATATGTGAAGAGAAAAAGATTGGTGAAGTCAAGCGTAGGTCCCTTGCAGTCAAAATCAGGGGAATTTATAATGGGGAACAAAGAAATGGCAGCCCAATTAAATACATACTTTGGTTCTGTCTTCACAAAGGAGGACACAAATAACCTCCCAGAGATGTCGGGGAACATAGGGTCTAATGAAAGGGAGGAACTGATAGAAATCAGTATTTGTAGGGAAATGGTGTTAGAGAAATTGACGGGATTCAAGGCCGATAAATCCCCAGGGCCTGATAATCTACATCCTAGGGTACTTAAGTAGCCCTAGAAATAGTAGATGCATTGCTGGTCATCTTCAAAAATTCGATAGACTCTGGAACAGTACCCATGGATTGGCGGGTAGCTAATGTTACCCCACTGTTCAAAAAAGGTGGTAGAGAGAAAACGGGGAATTACAGACCGGTAAGCCTGACATCGGTAGTGGGGAAAATGCTGGAGTCCATTGTAAAAGATGTAATAGCAGAGCACTTGGAAAACAGTGACCAGATCGGAAAAAGTCAACATGGATTTACAAAAGGTAAATTGTGCTGGACTAATCTACTGGAATTTTTTGAGGATGTAATTGATAAAATAGATAAGGGAGAACCAGTGGATGTGGTGTATTTGGACTTTCAAAAGGCTTTTGATAAGGTCCCACATAAGAGATTAGCGTGTAAAGTTAAGGCACATGAGATTGGGGGCAAGGTATTGACTTGGATAGAGTACTGGCTGACAGACAGAAAACAAAGAGTTGGAATAAACAGCTCTTTTTCCCGAGTGGCAGGCAGTGACTAGTGGGGTACCGCAGGGATCGGTCCTTGGACCCCAGCTATTCACAATATATATTAATGATCTGGACGAGGGAACTAGATGTAATATCTCCAAGTTTGCAGGCGACACAAAGCTGGGTGGGCGTGTGTGCTGTGAGGAGGATGCCGAGAAACTCCAGGATGATTTGGACAGGTTGGGTGATTGGGCAGAAGCGTGGCAGATGCAATATAACGTGGATAAATGTGAGGCTATCCACTTCGGTGTCAAAAACAAGGCGGCAGATTATTATCTGAATGGCAATAGATTGGGAGAAGGGGAAGTGCAACGAGACCTGGGCGTCCTTGTGCACCAGTCGCTGAAGGTAAGCATGCAGGTGCAGCAGGCGGTTAAGAAGGCAAATGGTATGTTGGCCTTCGTAGCGAGAGGGTTTGAGTACAGGAACAAGGATGACTTGCTGCAGTTGTACAGGGCCTTGGTGAGACCACATCTTGAGTATTGTGTGCAGTTTTGGTTGCCTTATCTGAGGAAGGATGTTCTTGCCATGGAAGGACTTCAGCGAATATTCACCAGGCTGATACCTGGGATGGCAGGAATGACATATGAGGAGAGATTGGGTCGATTGGGCTTATACTCGCTGGAGTTTAGAAGAATGAGGGGATCTCATTGAAACTTATAAAATTCTAACAGGAGTAGACAGACTAGATGCAGGAAGGATGTTCCCGATGGTCGGGGAGTCCAGAACCAGGGGTCACAGTCTAAGGATAAGGGGTAAGCCATTTAGGACAGAGATGAGGAGGAATTTCTTCACCCAGAGAGTGGTGAACCTGTGGAATTCTCTACCACAGAAGGCAGTAGAGGCCAATTCATTAAATATATTCAAGAAGGAGTTGGATATATTTCTTAAGGCTAAAGGGATCAAGGGATGTGGGGAGAAAGCAGGGACAGGGTCCTGAATTTGGATGATCAGCCATGAGATTTAAGGTGGTCATGGAAAAAGACAAAGACGGCCCGGAAATAAGGGTTCTAAATTGGGGGAAGGCCGATTTTAATATGATAAGGCAGGATCTGGCCAAAGTGGACTGGGAGCAGCTACTTATAGGAAAATCCACATCAAAGTAGTGGGAGACTTTCAGAAGGGAAATAGAGAGAGTACAACGCCAACATGTTCCCGTAAAGGTCAAGGGTGGGACCAACAAGCAAAGGGAACCTTGGATGACAAGGGATATACAAAAATGCATTAGGAAAAAAAGGGGGTCTTTTGGCAGTTACAAAAGACTAAAGATGGAGGAAGCCCCAGAGGAGTATAAAAAGTGCAGGGGCATACTTAAAAAAGAAATTAGGAGAGCGAGGAGGGGCCATGAAATAACATTGGCGAGCAAAATAAAGGAAAATCCTAAAGATGTTTTAAAAGTATATTAAGGGCAAGAGGATAACCAGGGAGAGGGTAGGGCCCATTAGGGACCAAAGTGGCAATCTGTGTGTAGAGCCAGATGATGTAGGCGGGGTTTTAAATGAATTTTTTGCATCTGTGTTCACTATGGAGAAAGACGATGTAGACATAGAAATCGGGCAAGGGGACTGTGATATACTTGAACATATTAGCATCGAGAGGGAGGAGGTACTAGCGGTTTTAGCAGGCCAAAAAGTGGATAAATCCCCAGGCCCGGACGAGATGTTGTGTGAGGCAAAGGAGGAGATTGCAGGGGCTCTGACACAAATTTTCAGAACCTCTCTGGCCACAGGGGATGTACCAGAGGACTGGAGAACAGCTAACGTAGTACCATTATTCAAGAAGGGTAGCAGGGATAAACCAGGGAATTACAGGCCAGTGAGCCTAACATCTGTGGTAGGGAAATTATTAGAAAAGATTCTGAGGGACAAAACTAGTCTCCACTTGGAGAGGCAAGGATTAATCGGGGATAGTCAGCATGGCTTTGTCAAGGGTAAATCATGTCTGACCAATCTGATTGAATTTTTCGAGGGGGTGACTAGGTGTGTGGATGAGGGAAATGCTGTGGATGTGGTATACATGGACTTCAGTAAGGCTTTTGACAAAGTCCCGCATAGGAGACTGGTCAAGAAGGTAAGAGCCCATGGGATCCAGGGTGCCTTGGCACGTTGGATCCTAAACTGGCTGAGTGGCAGGAGGCAGAGGGTGATGGTCGAAGGTTGCTTTTGTGACTGGAAGCCTGTGTCCAGTGGGGTACCTCAGGGATCGGTGCTGGGTCCCTTGCTGTTTGTGATCTACATAAATGATTTGGATGAGAATGTAAAAGGTATGATCAGTAAGTTCGCAGACGACACGAAAATTGGTGGGGTGGTAAATTGCGAGGAGGAAAGCCTCAGGCTACAGGACGATATAAACGGGTTGGTCAGATGGGCGGAAAAGTGGCAAATGGAATTTAACCCTGAAAAGTGCGAGGTGATGCATTTTGGACGGACAAATAAGGCAAGGGAATACACAATGAGTGGTCGGACCCTAGGAAGTACAGAGGGTCAGAGGGACCTTGGTGTACATGTACATAGATCCCTGAAGGCAGCGGAACAGGTAGATAAGGTGGTTAAAAAGGCATATGGGATACTTGCCTTCATTAGCCGAGGCATAGAATATAAGAGCAGGGAGGTTATGATGGAGCTGTACAAAACGCTGGTAAGGCCACAGCTGGAGTACTGTGTGCAGTTCTGGTCGCCTCACTATAGGAAGGATGGGATTGCTTTGGAGAGGGTGCAGAGAAGATTCACCAGGATGTTACCTGGGATGGAGCGCCTCAGCTATGAAGAAAGACTAAACAGGTTGGGGTTGTTTTCCTTGGAGCAAAGAAGGCTGAGGGGGGACCTGATTGAGGTGTACAAAATGATGAGGGGCATAGATAGGGTAGATAAAGAGGAACTTTTCCCCTTAGTAGGGGGGGTCAATAACAAGGGGGCATAGATTCAAGGTAAGGGGCAGGAGGTTTAGAGGGGATTTGAGGAGGAACTTTTTCACCCAGAGGGTGGTTGGAGTCTGGAACTCACTGCCTGAAAGGGCAGTGGAGGCAGGAACCCTCACAACATTCAAGAAGCATTTGGATGAGCACTTGAAATGCCATTGCATACAAGGCTATGGACCAAATGCTGGAAAATGGGATTAGATTGGACAGGGCTTGATGGACGGCGCAGACACGATGGGCCGAAGGGCCTCTTTCTGTGCTGTATAACTCTATGACTCTATGATCGCATTGAATGGCGGAGCAGGCTCGAGGGGCCGAATGGCTTACTGCTGCTACTATCTTCTATGTTTCTATGACGGTTAATTAGTATTCTCATAGTAAAGGACCCTCTGAGGAAGAGTGATCATAATATGATAACATTTCACATTGAGTTTGAGAGTGAAATACTTCAGTTGGAAACGAGAATCTTAAACTTAAATAAATCCACTTACAGGAAACTTTCTGGTATCCGGCACGGACGGGACCGACCTGGTGCCGGTCCATCAACAATGCTGGATAACCGAACGCTATAGTAAAAGATACGGAGCTCAGAGCTCCGTATAAAGCAACAAACCCAGCTTCAAAACAATCGGCACAAGTTGCAAGCGTCTCTGTAGCTTAGCAACAGCTTCAGCTACACGCTTGCACAGCCACAAATGAAGTAAAAAAAGTAACTAAAAGTAAAAAAAGTTATCTGAACTGACTCCTGAATTTTGCCGGTGGATAGAGCGTTCCGGTTATTTAGTGGCCGGTTAATCGAAAGTTTCCTGTACATATGCAGGAGGGGCGAGTTGGCTAAGGTAGATTGGAAAACTAGATTAAAAGGTATGACGGTAGATAAGCAGTGACAAACATTTAAAGAAATATTCCAAAATTCTCAACAAATATACATTCCATTGAAAAATAAAAATTCCACGGGAAAAGTGATCCATCCATGGCTAACTAAAGAAGTTAAGGATAGTATTAGATTAAAAGAGACTTATAATGTTGTGAAGAGTAGCAATCCTGAGGATTTGAAGAGCATTAGAAACCAGCAAAGGATGAGCAAAAAATTGATAAAAGGGGGGAAACTAGAATGTGAGTTAACTAGCAAGAAATATGTCACAGTTTCAGAACAAGGAGACAAGGTTAATTAGTAATCTCGTAGTAAAGGGCAACTAACAGAAAACAGAGAGTCGAGATAAATGGGTCATTTTCAGGTTGGTAAAATGTAACTAGTGGGGTGCCACAGGGGCCTCAGCTATTTACAATCTATATTAATGACTTGGATGAAGGGACTAAGTGTAATGTAGCAAAATTTGCTGATGATACAAAGATAGGTGGGAAGGAAATTGGGTGGAGGATGCAAAGCATCTCCAAAGGGATATAGATAGGCTAATTGAGTGGGCAAAAATCTGGCAGATGGAGTTTAATGTGGGAAAATGCAAGGTTATCCACTTTGGAAGGAAAAATAAAAAAGCAAATTATTTAAATGGGGAGAGATTACAAAATGCTGAGGTACAGAGGGATCTGGGGGTCCTTGTACATGAATCACAAAAAGTTAGCATGCAGGTACAGCAAGTAATTAGGAAGGCAAATGGAGTGTTGGCCTATATTGCAAAGGGAATGGAGTATAAAAGTAGGGAAGTCCTGTTACAACTGTACAGGGCGTTGGGTGAGACCACACCTGGAGTATTGCGTACAGTTTTGGTCTCCTTATTTAAGGAAGGATATACTTGCATTGGAGGCAATTCAGAGAAGGTTCATGAGGTTGATTCCGACGATGAAAGGGTTATCTTATGAAGAAAGGTTGAGCCTATACTCATTGGAGTTTAGAAGAATGAGAGGGGATCTTATTGAAACATAAGATTCTGAAGGGGCTTGACAGTGTAGATGCAGAGAGGATGTTTCCCCTTGTGGGGGAATCTAGAACTAGGGGGCATAATTTCAGAATAAGGGGGCACCCTTTTAAATTGGAAATGAGGAGGAATTTCTTCTGTCCAAAGGTCATGAATCTTTGGAATTCTGTTCCCCAGAGAGCTGTGGAAGCTGGGTCATTGATTATATTTAAGGTGGAGATAGACAGATTTTTGAACGATAAGGGAGTCAAGGGTTATGGGGAGCGGGCAGGGAAGTGGAGTTGAGGCCAAGATCAGATCAGCCATAATCTTACTGAATGGCGGTGCAGGCTCGAGGGGCCAAATGACCTACTCCTGCTCCTATGTCTTATGTTATGTTCTAAGGGGTCAGCCATTTAGGACTGAGATCAGAAGAAATTTCTTCACTGAAAGGGTTATGAATCTTTGAAATTCTCTACCTCAGAGGGCTGTGGATGCTCAATCGTGAGTATATTCAAGATAGAGATCGATAGATTTTTGGATATTAATGGAATCAAGGGATATGGGGATAGTGCAAGAAGGTGGAGTTGAGGTAGATGATCAGCCATGATCTTATTGAATGGCGGGGCAGGCCCAAAGGGCCGTATGGCCTACTCCTGCTCCTAATTCTTATGTTCTTATATTCTTTACTTTCTGGTTTGTTGTCTGTGATTATTTTTCAACGTGATTGGCTGCTTAGCCTGCTTGATGACATCACTGTAGCTGGGCACTGGAAGTCCCCTATAGGTGATGCCAGAATGAAATTAACATCGGGAAAGGTGAAATCCATGCCACAGAGATTGGTAGATCTTTGTGGGCAACTTTCTTTAAGGTCAGCAGCGAGCGCCATCACTTCGCCACTGACGGCAAAATCTGGGCCAATGTTTCTGTCCTTCTTTGGAGAAAAGGCAATTAGGTGAAAAGTAACATTTTGCAAAATTAAATAAGAACACAATGTGAATTTATGCAGAACATTATAGACTGCAGTGAACAGTTCCTCTAATTTGTCAATCATCTACACCATCTAATTTGATGGTTTCTGGGGATTTAATGCATTAGTGGCTAGAGATATGCTTAGGGCACTGATGCGTGAATAGGAGGCTCCAGAAGATCCTTGGCTACTTACATAAACCTACTTGGATGGTAGGACTGGACAGGGCACACTGTAGGGAAGATACTGCAGGTGACAAAACATGAGAATACATTTGAAGGATCATTGTACTTCTTACTGAGGATAAAATGGAAATTAATTTCATCCCATGACACGACAGTTTAATTGGGAAAAAAATCTCTTTTTAAAAATACTGCAGCTTTGAAATTATGCTGTGCAAATATTATCATGCAAATGCTTAACACATTTTTATACAATTCCTTTGGCTATTATTTTAATGGAGTTGTTAACATGTTTACTTTAAGGTCTCAAGTAAAGTAGCAGACAAAGGAATCGGATGCAAACCGGTTTGTGTGCTAGTATTTGTACAGGATGATTTCACGGCTTTTGAGGTCTTTTCTATCTATCTATATGTACATATTTGGAATGTCTGAGCAGGACTGAACATCAAAACAGGATGGAATTTAATCAAAAAACAAACCTTTGTATTTTTTTTATACAGTCCCAAAAATGTTTAAACTGACGGTATGTTTATTCTGCTGTTGAAAATGGATTTTAACTGCAGCTGCTGTGATTTGGGAACAATCCGCATGTTACATGTTGAAACCAAATAGAGCAGCCGAACTGAGACTCCTGCAATGTAGTCTCTGTCCGAAGCCTTTGCCTTCAAAATGTTGTACCAAAAAAAACTTAAGGTTAATATGAAAAATCCTCACCAGTGCCTTTATAATACTTTGTGCAGTTTCCATACTCAACATCCTCCTCTTTAATGTCAAATTGTGGTAATGCAATTTCTTCCATCTGAACAGGGTTGTTAGCCTGCCAGATGAATCGAAGGTCATCTGTGGTATAACCAACTGAAAAGGAAAGAAAACACACAATTAAAGAAATAGGTACAAATACTGGAAATCTGACGTAAAAACAGTAGCCCTGATTTTCTTGTTGGGTGCAACGGAAGGGTGGGACTCCTGCTCGCCCCTTGCCTACAACACTGACCCTAGCCCATTTCCTGAAGTCAAGCTGATTTACATAGTTAGGGTGGGCACCAGGGCCCTTTACAGCACCTCTAGGGCACCTGAGTCAGGTGAGACAAGCGAAATTGCTGCAACACTTGCTGGCTGAACACTTTAAAATGTCAATAAAACTTTCATTTTTCTAAATTTGCACTTTACCTAATGCTAATAGATCACTCCAAAATCAACTGCACTAGACATACCACTCATTTAAATTTGAAGCCCTGTCCCACAAATGGCCATGGAAATACTGGACACCTGGAACACACTGATGTTGCTGGCACTCAGTTTTGCCCAGAACACAAATGATGAGAAATACATTGTAAGATGTTATCCCAGATTTGGTTGGACATATTATACATCTAATATGACTTCCCTTGGTATCAAGTGGTGGGGAGCCAACAAAACAGCTCCTCACCACATTTTCCTTCCCTGCCTGCCAAAGTTATATTTAGTTACTGAAGCCAGTTAATGTAGAAAATACACAAAAGGTTAGTAAACTGAGTTCTGACAAAGGGTCAGCACCCAAACATTAACTTGTCTTTCTCTTTTACAATGCTGACAGATCTGCTTTGTATTTTCAGCATTTCCTGATTTTATTTCAAAAATAAACTAAAGGGTACAATTCTAAAGGGGGTGCCTGAACAGAGAGACCTGGGGGTATATGTGAGTTTCAGGATTTAAGGTGATTGGCAAAAGAACCAAAGGCGACATGAGGAAAAACTTTTTTACGCAGCGAGTGGTTAGGATCTGGAATGCACTGCCTGAGAGGGCTGTGGAAGCAAATTCAATCGTGGCTTTCAAAAGGGAATTGGATAAGTACCTGAAGGAAAAACATTTGCAGGGCTATGGGGAAAGGGCGGAGGAGTGAGACTAGCTGAGGTCCTCTTGCAGAGAGCTGGCACGGGCTCGATGGGCCGAATGGCCTCCTTCTGTGCTGTAACCATTCTATGATTCTGTGTCAGTGAGCCTGCTAATTTACTGAACAAACCCAGCAACCAGTGCATTTTTAGTCAATCGCAATGTTGTGCGAATATTAAAACCAGTGTTACTTCAACGTGTTGTATCCTTAGTCTATATGCAAAACAGTACTGGGGAGATTTTCCTGGGCCTGCGATATTGGAAGATTTGTCAAGTCAGAATGCACAACTATAAAGGAACCCATCAATTATCCTCCATGAATAGGGCAGGTTCTTTTACAAACGTGTGTTCCCATCCATTCAATATTCTAATATTCGGTGCCCGCAGGCCCAAACGTTCTCTCTTTACTACTCTGAGTTAATATTAAATCTGTTCAAATATCTTCTCATACCAAGTGGCAAACTATGAAATATGTGTTAATGGCAAATTGTTTGCTTCCATGTTGTAAGTGTTTGATTGGCATCTAACATCATCAGTCACTTTGTATACAATCAGAAATAAAATATACTGCTAAGCAAGTTAGTTCCATTACTAGTTTGGGAGCCACTGGCTAAAAGTTACTGTCATTGATATTAATGAGATTCCTTTGTCCACTATTTTTACAATTAGTTTATTTAAATACAATAGTAACAAATTGGCTGGAATTTTCCGGGGGTCAGCGGGTGGGATCGGTGGCAGGTCGGGTGGGAAATTTGACTTTATTGACAGCGGGTCGGGATCTTGCTGTCATCCCGCTGCAAGACGGACCCGCAGAGGAGGGCGACCCAATTAAACCAATTATTAGGTTGCTAACAGACCCTTAAGAATGCTTTTAAACTTACCTTTTAACTTCTCGTCCACGGGGTCCACACTGCTTGGGGGCCACGTCTGTGAACCTGAGGTGGGAGTTGAATGGCCACTGAATCAGCTGATTAGTTGACAGCTTGAAATATGCTATAAAAGCTTCCACCACTGTTAGAAATCAGGGGTGTCCAAAATGTATATGGTTATGCGGATAAAATTGTGATGCGAATAATGCTGTGTTTACATGATTGTATTAGAACTGGAGACAAAAAGTCTCTTCAGACTAGTCTTTGAATAATTAGATAGATGCTTAGAATCTGCTTATGTTTTGGTTCTCTGCGGCTGTTATAGCATTCTGCAGTGTGACGGTCATAAATAATCTCGTTTCCAAGCTAGCTATCTGCTGTTTTCAGGTTAGGATTTCAACTTGTTTATGTATCTCTAAATTGACCAACTAAGACCTATGTTTCTTCTATTATTACCAATAACCATGATATAATGCTAAGGTAGGAATTGGATTTAGCTTAACAAAACTAATTGTAAGGATAATTAAGTTAAGTAGGATAAAAGACATAGAATGGAAGGAAATAGAGGTGGTTAAGGTATCCATCTTAGGATGGGGCCGTTTGCTAGATGGAAGTGAGATAACGACTGGCTGAATTGGGACATCTCTGGCTTGGGCCTCATGATTAAAAGAGTACAAGGCCAGGCCTAGTAGCAATTGTACCCGGGAGGATGGGGACAAAGATAAGACACAAATTCTAAAGAAAGAACCTTCAAAAAGATTAAACATTAAGACAAATTGGATGGGGTCTGTAGTGTATGTACCTTTTGAGAGAACTACTTTTACAGCTCCTGTATACTGTAGTACCGGCAGTGACCACACCTGTATATAAGCCTTGAGCATGCCTCTGTACCCCAGTCTTGAGATTACCCTACTCCAGTAAATACCTGTTGATTGTTCAGTTACAGCATCCGTGTGGTTATTGAAAAACATCATACTCTCAGAATCACGGATCTAACAGTGGCGACGAGTGTCGATTCGAATCTACCTGCAACTCTGCATTTCCCTTCGAGGATTCGCTCCGGGAGGGCGGTGGAAGAAAGTCGAGGCCAGAAGCACGGGCGTCGACCACGAGCAACCGCCCAGTCGTCCGGCAGAGAGTGAACATCGCAGGGGAGGCTGTGGAGAGCCGGGCTTGGTTCCCCAGCCACGACGATCAGCAAGAGACTGACGACAGGTACAGCGCAGACCCTTCCCGGACAGCGGCGGCTGGAGCCGACCGATGGCGGAGAGAAAGCCGAGCAGCGTCGACGGGGTAGGACAGAGGGTGAAGCGCACAGGGCGCAGCCGGGGGTTGAAAACCGAGCGGCGTCGAGGAAAAACAAAACGGAGAGAGAGGGTAAAGCAACAGCCGGGTTCAGGACCGAGCGGCGGAAACGGGAAAGGCGCACAAAAAAAAAGAGAACGCGCAGAGCACAGCCAGGGCTC
Organism: Somniosus microcephalus; assembly: GCF_052327205.1. Lineage (NCBI taxonomy): Eukaryota > Metazoa > Chordata > Chondrichthyes > Squaliformes > Somniosidae > Somniosus > Somniosus microcephalus. Next base: position 74,936,844 of record NC_140988.1, on the reverse strand, counting down.
AAGGGCTGAACAGTGTCCACGGGGAGAAGAAGGGAGAGCGTGGGAGACACCATTGAGCCGCAGAGAAGGAAGAGCGTGGGAGACGCCATTTTTAGAAGCCGCAGCGGAGAAGAAGGGTGAGCGCGGGAAGGAAGGAAAGCGCGGGAGACGCCATTTTGTGCCAGCGGAGAAGAAGGGGAAGCGCGGGAGATGCCATTTTTGACAGTTAAATCACACCCAGGGATGCCGAAGAGTAGCAGTATCTCCACGTTCGACAATGAAGTCGAAGATTGGCCGACATATGTGGAACGTATTGAGGTGTACTGCAGGGCGAATGAAGTGCCAGATGCTAGGAAAGCACTGGTTTTGTTAAATTCCATAGGTTTCGCAGTAACCCATAAGTTTTTGCACCTAATAACCCCAGAGAAGCCTATGAACAAGAATTTCGAAAACATAGTAGAAATCCTACAGGACCACTTAAACCCCACACCGCTGCTGATAGCAGAACGATTTAAGTTCCATAAAAGGAACCAACACAAAGACGAAAACAATGCTGAGTACCTAACGGAACTGCACAATCTATCGAAACACTGCCAGTTTGGAGCGGGACTAGCAGATACGTTAAGGGACAAGTTTGTGTGTGGGCTGCAAAGTGAAGGAACCCAGAAATGGCTTCTATCAGAAAAGGATCTTACGCTGGACAAGGCTTTCAGTATGGCAGTATCACACGAAGCAGCCACAAGGGGCGCTGCAGAGATACAACGGAGACCGCAAGAATATGGCACCAATGAAATGTCCTATGGAACAGGGAAGTGCTATCGCTGCGGCAGAACAACACATGACCAGAAGGATTGTTGGTTCAAGGACCAAGTGTGCAGACAGTGTGGAAAAGCAGGACACATAACAAGAGTCTGCAGGTCAGGGAAGAAAACCAACCGTAAGAAATCTCCACAGGAGAAGTACAAAAAGGTACACCAGGTGATGGACAGTAGTTCAGATGAACAGAAAAGTGACACAGACTTCGGAAGCAAGGAGCTGGGTTGTCTGAAACTACATAAGGTAACCAAAATGGAGGATCACCAGACTATCTGGGTTACACTCAAGATAGCCGGAGTCCAAGTGAAAATGGAATCGGACACAGGGGATCAGCCCTAACAGTCATAAACCAAAGGGACTACAAGCGGCTATTTTCACATATACCCTTGAAAGCTACAGAGATTGTCTTGAAGACGTACACGGGGCAAAAAGTCTACCCCAAAGGAAAAATAAGGGTGAAAGTGATATATAACGGCCAGGAAATACCTAAAATGGATATATATGTATTGCCAGATGGAGGACCACCACTGCTAGGACATGAATGGATCCGGAAGATACAATTAGATTGGCATTCCATACAGGCACTGAAGGTTGAGGCCAAAAAGGATGACGACGTCACACCTGGTCAACTGTCAAAAATGCTAACTGACGCAAAAAATTTGTTCCAGGAGGGACTCGGAACACTAAAAGGCATAACAGCAACGATTAAAATAGAGGAAAACGCAAGCCCAAAGTTTCTTAAGGCCAGACCAGTGCCTTATGCGATCAGACCAGCTGTCGAAGCAGAGCTGGAAGGGTTGGAACGTTCAGTACTGTCCAAAGTAGACTGGAGCGAGTGGGCTACACCCATCGTTCCTGTAATGAAGAGGTCGTTGAGTAATACGCCTGGGGAACCAAAGAAAGTCCGCATCTGTGGGGATTTTAAGGTGACAGTGAACCCACTCCTTCACACGGTACAATATCCGCTTCCACGAATTGAGGATATTTTCGCCTCGCTATCTGGAGGTAAACGCTTCACCAAAATTGATCTAGCCCAGGCGTACTTGCAAATGGAGGTAGAAGAAGCCTCGAAACAATACCTTACGATTAACACTCATAAAGGTCTTTATCAATACAACCGGCTGGTGTTCGGGGTAGCATCGGCTGCGGCTATTTGGCAAAGGGCGATGGATCAAGTCCTGCGAGGGATTGCAGAGACCCAGTGTTATTTGGACGACATCCTGGCCACGGCCGAAAATGACAGTGATCACCTCGCCAACTTGGAGAAGGTGCTCACCAGATTAAAGGAATATGGGCTACGAGCTAATCGCCACAAGTGCGAGTTTTTCCAGAAGCAGATCTCGTATTGTGGCCACGTCATCGATGAAGAGGGGTTACATAAGTCCCCTGAAAAGATTGAGGCAGTAGTCAAGGCTCCAGCACCGGAAAATGTGTCACAACTGAGGTCGTTCCTCGGGCTGGTAAACTACTACCATAAGTTCTTACCGAATTTGTCCACGGTATTACACCCACTGAACACCCTACTGCAAACAGGGGTACCATGGAAGTGGAATGACGAACGTAGACGAGCTTTCCAGACGTGTAAAGAATTGATCACATCAAAAGAGGTGTTGGCCCATTTCAACCCAGCACTACCAATTCGTTTGGCATGTGATGCATCACCCTATGGTATTGGAGTGGTGCTGTCGCACAAATTCCCAGACGGGTTGGAGAGGCCAGTAGCCTTTGCGTCTCGGTCACTAACCTCAGCCGAGCGCAACTACGCCCAGATTGACAGGGAGGCCCTCAGCCTAGTATGGGGAGTAAAAAAAAATCAACCACTATCTGCATGGGCAGAAGTTCACCTTGCTGACTGACCACCAACCAATTGTCTCCATCTTTAGGGCATCGCGGTGGCATAGTGGTTAGCACTGTTGCCTCACAGCGCCAGGGACCCGGGTTCAAATCCGGCCTCGGGTGACTGTCTCTGTGGAGTTTGCACATTCTCCCCGTGTTTGCGTGGGTTTCCTCCGGGTGCTCCGGTTTCCTCCCACAGTCCAAAGATGTGCGGGTTAGGTTGATTGGCCATGATAAAAATTGACCCTTAGTGTTAGGGGGGATTAAATACGTGGGGTTACGGGGATAGGGCTTGAGTGGGATGGCTGTCGGTGTAGGGACCGGGTGCTAGGGTTTGGATGATCAGCCATGATCTCGCCGAATGGCCTACTCCTGCTCCTATCTTCTATGTTTCTATGTTAATCCTAAGAAGGGCGTTCCAGTGATGACTGCACAACGGTTACAAAGATGGTCCCTGTTTCTAGGGGTGAATCAATATGAAATAGAATATAAAGGCACGAAACAGCATGGAAACGCTGATGGGCTATCGCGCCTGCCACTGCCTACTGTGGAGGAAGCACCAGCAGTGGACCCTATCGAGATATTTTATTCGTCAATAATTGAACGATTGCCAGTAACGAACGCGGATATAGAGAAGGAGGCGAGCAATGATCTGACGCTGTCTCGGGTATATGATTTGACGGTGAGGGGATGGCCAACACATGGCGACTCACTGTTGCCAGCATTCTCACCCAGAAGAGAACAGCTGTCAGTATGCCAGGGGACAGTGATGTGTGGATCCAGAGTGGTGATTCCACCCAAGTTAAGGGAGAGAGTGCTAAATGAGCTACATGAAGGTCATCTGGGGGGAGTGAAAATGAAAAGCCTTGCTCGGGCTTATGTGTGGTGGCCAGGAATCGATCAACAAATCGAAGACCTAACCAAGAGCTGCTCAGGATGCCAGAAGGTCCAAAATGCACCACCGCATGCCCCTCTACATCCATGGGAGTGGCCCTCCTCTCCATGGCAACGGGTGCATATTGATTTTGCTGGTCCATTCATGGACGCAATGTTCTTAATAGCAGTGGATGCTCATTCGAAGTGGCCTGAGGTGATAAAAATGTCCTCAACCACTACAGAGAAAATGATTGCAGTCCTACGGACCATATTTGCCAGAAACGGCTTGCCAGAGCAGATTTGCTCTGATAATGGACCACAGTTTGTGTCCGAAGAGTTTCGAAAATTTATGAGAAGGAATGGGGTAAGGCATTACACATCCGCCCCATATCATCCAGCCACAAATGGATTGGCTGAGGTTCGTACAAACCTTTAAGAAGGCGATAAAAGCCATGTGTGACGATGAAATTCCACTACAGCATAAGGTGGACAATTTCTTATTAGCCTACCGAAACGCGACACATGCAGTTACCAACCAGACCCCGGCCATGATGTTCTTTAACCGAAGGTTGCGACCTCGTCTGGACTTGCTTAGACCAAATGTGCGAAGAAATGTTGAGGATAAACAATTCCAGCACATCAATGAGAAGCCGACAAGGAGCTTCAATGTAGGACAACCAGTCTTGGCCCGTGACTACCAAACAGAGAAATGGCAACCTGGAACGATATTCACACAGCAGGGGCCATTAATGTACACAGTGGATGTCGGGGAGAACATTGTGAGACACCACATTGATCAGATCTTAGCGTCACAGGAACGATTCAACCCCATGTCTTGCGTACCTGGGGATGAACCCGACACACCGGTAGCATCTACCTCCGAACCAGTAGCAGTGGAACCTGATGAACTAACCGATGAAAAGGGGCCAGAATTGCCTCCGCACCAAGAACAAGAACCTCAGGAAAGGCGCTATCCCGAAAGGATCAGGAAGCCGCCCCAAAGACTGAATCTATAAATGGACTATTGTTGTTTAATGTACATGTTAAAGTGTTAATTGTTATTTGAATATTATGGGTACTACTAATCTAAAAGGGGAGGAATTGTAGTGTATGTACCTTTAAGAGAGAACTAGTTTTACAGCTCCTGTATACTGTATTACTGGCAGTGACCACACCTGTATATAAGCCTTGAGCATGCCTCTGTACCCCAGTCTTGAGATTACCCTGCTCCAGTAAATACCTGTTGATTGTTCAGTTACAGCATCCGTGTGGTGATTGAAAAAACATCATACTCTCAGAATCACGGATCTAAGAAGGTCATGGGGCCTCTTTTTGGGGAGGGCTTTCATCCAAGAATCGAGACAAAGAACCTGATGCCCCATTGGGTGATATGGTTTATAATAATAATTCATAATAATTCAACTTTTATTGTCATTGTACAATGCACAAGTACATGAACAACGAAATGTGATCTTGCAAGCTCCCATGAGTCCAGTACAAATAACATTAAACGTAAATAGCACCGTCCTGGGAGAAGCAAAGCCGCTGCGTCTGTGCGCGCCGCCATTCCATTTCCACCATTCCTCCTGTCCGACAATCTTCAGCCCAACGCCCGGGCCTGCTCACCAGCCACCCCTCCCGGGGCTCCTTTCGTGACCTTATCACCAACCGCCCCTCCTCGGGGCTCCTTCTGTGACCTTCTCCACCTGGTCTTCCCTGATGCTCACCCCTCCAGGTACTAACCAGGCCTGGCTCTGCTTAGCTTCCAAGCCTTGCCAGTGACCCTGTCCCTAGTCCCAGGAACAGGGCTTTATAGGGAACATCTATAGGTTAAATGGTCTTGGTAATAATTTGGCCTCAGGCCCACCCCTAAAAGGAGAATAAAAGTAACACCCTGAGTGGTTACCAACACAGACGGTGGAGGAGAGAGCCAAGCAGAAGTTGGGTTGGTCGAATGCTCTTTTGAGAGTGATCCCATGCTCATCAACTGAGGTTATAGACGAGAGGGAGAGAGGCCAGAAGAACTGTGTTCACACACGCCAGCCATCTGTCTGATCAGGACCGGTACCAGCTGCTTGTCATGGTCGTATGTTTTTGCTGTATAACTAATGTTATATTCCATCTTAAACTCTGATTAAACACAATATACCCAGCATATTGGTTTGCAGTTGATCCTGATTATTTGAAGGACTAGAGGTAAGATACTAATTGGCCTAATCTCTACACCTGTTCACTTTCCAAGCGCAGAAGCTGTTGCTTACTCCATTTGGAAGACAGCTTTATGCAGGTTTAGAGTCATAGAGTTATACAGTACAGAAAGAGGCCCTTCGGCCCATCGCGTCCGCGCCGGCCATCAAGCCCTGTCTAATCTAATCCCATTTTCCAGCATTTGGTCCATAGCCTTGTATGCTATGGCATTTCAAGTGCTCATCCAAATGCTTCTTGAATGTTGTGAGGGTTCCTGCCTCTACCACCCTTTCAGGCAGTGAGTTCCAGATTCCAACCACCCTCTGGGCGAAAAGGTTCTTCCTCAAATCCCTTCTAAACCTCCTGCCCCTTACCTTGAATCTATGCCCCCTTGTTATTGACCCCTCTACTAAGGGAAAAAGTTCCTTTCTATCTACCCTATCTATGCCCCTCATAATTTTGTACACCTCAATCAGGTCCCCCCTCAGCCTTCTCTGCTCCAAGGAAAACAACCCCAGCCTGTCCAGTCTTTCTTCATAGCTGAAGCGCTCCAGCCCAGGTAACATCCTGGTGAATCTCCTCTGCACCCTCTCCAAAGCAATCACATCCTTCCTATAGTGTGGCGACCAGAACTGCACACAGTATTCCAGCTGTTTGGAGCAAACTCTCCATCCAGTGTCATCTCATTGGGACAACCTCTCTCACCATTGAAAGCTGGCTTCTGTGATCTCTGCTTCACCTGCCATCTATTCCATCAACATGGGTACATTTATATACTGTCTCAGCTTGGTCATCTGAATCTGACCACGATGAGCTCCAATAGCAGCAGCAGCAGGAACACCAGCAGCACCAACAACAACACAAACCTTCTCTGCAATCAACTGATGCTGCACAGGACACAGGGTATCAGCATGCATCCACAATGCTGTCTAGGAGGCCTGGGATGGCCTCACCATGGCCAGATTTACTTCACTTGATGCTGCACACCCTGGCTGCCACATGCTGTGCCAGGTTGGCACCACCCCACACCAACAATATAAAGCATCCCTAGAATGTCCACGCCATTCCTTGCACACACACCACCATTGCGGGGAGTACCGTTATGTCTCACCATTCATACAACTCACGAAGCCACTTCCAAAGGTGCACACAAATCTGTCCAAGAACGCAAAGTGTTGAAAATAAAGGTTTCAATGTTTGACACCACATTAACAGAAACTTTACATGAACATTGCATAAAACACCCTTGTGTGTTGTTAGTGGGTATGATTGCACTAGGATGAGGGCGAGTGTGAGGGGTGGCTAGTGAGATGGGGATGTGATAATATAGATAGAGGGATGGGCGGAGGTGTAAGGTAAATTGGTGTGAGTAAGGATGTGCACATGGAATTGGGGGTAATATACTAGCATGGATTGAGAATTGATTAACAGACAGAAAACAAAGAGTAGGGAAAAACGGGTCTTTTTCAGGATGGCAGGCTGTGACTAGTGGGATACCGCAAGGATTGGTGCTTGGGCCCCAGCTATTCACAATCTATATCAATGATTTGGATGAGGGGACTAAATGTAATATTTCCAAATTTGCTGATGATACAAAGCTAGGTGGCAGTTTCAGTTGCGAAGAGGCTTCAAGGGGATCTTGACAGGCTCAGTGAGTGGGCGAGAACATGGCAGATGGAATATAACGTGGATAAATGTGAAGTTATCCACTTTCGTAGAAAAAACAGAAAGGCAGAGTATTTCCTAAATGGTGAAAGATTGGGGAATGCAAATGCTCAAAGGGACCTGGGTGTTCTTGTACATGAGTCACAAAGTGAATGTGCAGGTGCAGCAAGCCATTAGGAAGGCAAATGGTATGCTGGCCTTCATTACAAGAGATTTGAGTACTTGAGTAAAGAAGTCTTACTCCAATTATATAGGGCCTTGGTGAGACCACATCTGGAGTACTGTGTACAATTTTGGTGGTCTTACCTAAGGAAGGATATACTTGCCATAGAGGGAGTGCAATGAAGGTTCATGAGATTGATTTCTGGGATGGCGGGACTGCCCTATGAGAAGAGATTGAGTAAACTAGGCCTATATTTTCTTGAATTCAGAAGAATGAGAGGGGATCTCATTGAAGCATACAAAACTATTACAGGGTTTGATAGGATGGATGTTGGGAGAATGTTTCCCTTAGCTGGGGAGTCTAGAACCAGGGGCCACAGCCTCAGGATAAAGGGTAGGCCATTCAGGACTGAGATGAGAAGAAATTTCTTCACACAGAGGGTGGTGAATCTTTGGAATTCTCTACCCCAGAGCGCTGTGGAGGCTCAGTCATTGGGTATATTCAACACAGAAGTCGATAGATTTCTGATTAGTAAGGGCATCAAGGGATATGCGATAGGGCCGGTGAATGGAGCTGAGGCAGAAGATCAGCCATGATCTCATTGAATGGCAGAGCAGGCTTGAAGGGCCCAATGGCCTACTCCTGCTCCTATTTCTTATGTTCTTATGAGTAGGGTAGAGAAGGCAGAGTGATGGGGATGTGATGAGAGGCACAGCAGGATGAAGGTGGGTGTGGCTTTGTACTAAAGTTTTGTGATCGAATGAGAACATTGAAAAGTTTGCACCACTGCACCCAGGTCCTCCTCATAACATCCCTGCATGTGACCTATTCTGCAATGTGCAACCAGGCTGTGTTGGTCTCCTGGGGAGTTCTCTTCCGCCCATCAGATGGGAAGAGGACCTCCCTGTGTGCTCTGACTCCCTCGATAAACATATGGAGGGAGTCATGGGAGTACCTGGGTGCAGCCCTGCACCTCTGTGTAGTCATTGTCATTGTTTGCAGAACTTCAATGCTGTATAACACACTGACAGCACAAACATCAAAAGTAAGTTGGCCATGGTCCCTTTAAGGAAACCGGCTGATGATGCGTCATGAATGATGTCACCAGACCCGCTTCCTCTAATTGGACCGAGAAATGCGGTGGGCAGGCTTAACAAGCCCTATGAACGTAAATTCATTTTGGACGGCAGGATGGCGCCAGCAGCGGGGCCGCGACCCGCCACCGACATCGCCCGCCACGGACCCACCGCGGTGAGTAAAATCCCGGCCATCATGTTCATCTGTTAAAATAACCATCAGTAATTTAAGTTCAAAAGCAGTAAGAGAAATGTCAAGGCTGTGGAGCAGAGTAGCGATCTGGGTAAAAATAAGCAGAGTGGGTCAGAGAGGGACAGAGAGCTTAACAAAGGTAATAGGGCATCAGTGACTAAGGTGACATCAGGGAAAAATAGAAGAAAAGCTAAAAGATAAAGTCACTGGGCTGGATTTTCATTGAGTCGTCGGGTTGGAGGCGGGACTACAACTTTTAGGGTTATAATCCCGCCTCCATCGAGTTCTAACCAACCCACACGATTTTGACTTGATTGACCTTGTTGAGCCCGCCCAGCGGGCTCAGCAGGCCAATTAAGGCCCACCCGGCAACAGGTGACGTCACAGATTGACATTTCATCTTTTGACAGATGAAATATCAGCGTTTCACAGCTGTTTGAAGCTGTCAAACGCTGACAATCTGTACTCCAAGTTAATTCCTTCCTGTCAGGATGATTTAGAGATCTCCCCGGAACAGAAAGCTGAATCCTGCAATTTTTGACAGCTCGCAGCCATTCTGCTTTCTGTGCCGGTGAGATGAGGGACTCCCGAGACCTGAAGGAAGGAAGGCTGTAAAAGTAAGTAAAGCTAAGTAAAACTTCTTTAAACACTTTACACACACAAAACACATGCATTATCTTTGCACTCATGCACCATCACTCACCTGAACACCAGACATCTCGACCCCTCCAAGCTCTTCATCCCGACTGTCCGCCTCCTCTAACTTGGCATGGTTTGGAACCGTCGGGAATCCCACACTTCAACCTTAAAAATAGGGATTAGGCTAAAAACTGCCTGTTAACTACCTGTTAACAGGCAGTTCATTGGCACTAATCCCCTGCCCGCCTCGGGGAGGCGGGTCCCAGTGCGGGGCAGGTATCCGCCTCCTTTGAAACTGGCATGGAGGCGGGTTGGGGGCGGGATGGTGTCGGGACCCCCGATTTCGGGATTTTAACCCCCCACACGCCTCCAATCCCGCCTCCACGGCCCAATGAAAATCCTGCCCACTATATCTGAATGTGCAAAGCATGCGCAACAAAATAGATAAATTATTAGCACACATAGAAGTAAATAGGTTTGATTTAATAGCCATTATGGAGACATGGTTGCAGAGTGACCAAGGTTGGGAACTAAATATTCTGGAATACTTGAATTTTAGAAGAGATAGGCAGAATGCAAAAGGAGATGGGGTGGGGGGGGGGCGTTGTAGCCCTGATAATAAAGGATGGGATAAAGACAGTAGGGAGAAAGGATCTTAGCTCGGAAAAGCTAGATGTAGAATCACTTTGGGTGGCGCTCAGAAACAACAAGGGGCAGAAAACTCTGGTGAGAGCAATTTATAGGCCCACTAAAAATAGTTGTAGTGTCTGACACAGTATAAATCAGGAAATTAGAGGTGCATGTAACAAGCGTAATACAGTAATCATGGGGGACTATAATTTTCATATAGACTGGGCAAACCAAATTTGCAATAATAGTACAGAGGATGAGTTCATGGAATGCATTCAAGGCAGTTTTCTAAATCAGTATGTTGAAGAACCAACTAGGGAAATAGCTATTTTAGATCTAGTATTGTGCAATGAGACAGGGTTAATTAATAACCTTGTAGTAAAGGAGCCTCTAGGGTGCAGTGATCATAATATGATAGAATTTTAGATTGAGCTTGAGAGTGATTTAGTTAAGTCTGAAACTAGGTTCTTAAACCTGAACAAAGCAAACTTGATAGGTATGAGAGGTGAGTTGGCTAAGATAGGTTGGGAAACTAGGTTAACAGATATGATGGTAGATAAGCAATGGAAAACATTTAAAGAAATAATTCATAATTCACAACAAATATACATTCGCTTAAGAAATAAAAACCCCACGGGAAAATGGTCTGACCATGGCTAACAAGAAAAGTTAAAGATAGTATTAGATTAAGGAAAGAGGCTTTTAACATTGCCAAAAATAGTAAACCTGAGGATTGGGAGGATTTTAGAATTCAGCAAAGGAGGACCAAGAAATTGATAAAGGGGAAGAAAATAGAATGAGTGAGTAAACTAGCAAGAGGCATAAAAACAGATTGTAAAAGCTTCTATAGGTATGTAAAATGGAAGAGATTAGCAAAAGTAAATGTGGGTCCCTTACAGGCAGAGACAGAAGAAATTATAATGGGGAATAAGGAAATGGCAATTTGTATCTGTCTTCACGTAAGAAGACACAAAAAGCATAACAAAAATAGAGGGGAACCAAGGGGCTAATAAGAGTGAGGAACCTAAAGTCAATAATATCAGTAGAGAAAAGTACTGGCGAAACTAATGGAACTAAAAGCCGACAAATCCCCTGGACCTGATGGCCTACATCCTAGGATTCTAAAAGAGGTAGCTGCAGAGACAGTGGATGCATTGGTTTTGATCTTCCAAAATTCCCTAATTCTAGAACGGTCCCAGTGGATTGGAAGGTAGCAAATGTAACCCTGCTATTCAAGAAAGGAGGGAAGAGAGAAAACAGGGAACAACAGGCCTGTTAGACGGACATCAGTCATCAGGTAAATAGTAGAATCCATTACTAAGGAAGTGGTAACAGGGCACTTAGAAAATCATAATATGATTAGGCAGAGTCAAAATGATTTTATGAAAGGGAACTTGTGTTTAACAAATATATTAGAGTTTTTTGAGGATGTAACTAGCAGGGTAGATAAAGGGGAACCAATAGATGTAGTATATTTGGATTTCCAAAAGGCATTCAATAAGGTGCCACATAAAAGGTTGTTATGCAAGATAAGGGCTCATGGGGCTGGGGGTAATATGTTAGCATGGATAGAGGATTGGTTAACGAACAAAAAACAGAGAGTAGGGATAAACGGATCATGTTCCAGTTGGCAGTCTGGTGGAGTGCCGCAAGGATCAGTGCTTGAACTTCAGCTATTTACAATTTATGTCAATGACTTAGATGAGAGGACTGAGTGTAATGTATCCAGGTTTGCTGATGATACAAAGCTAGCTGGGAAAGTAAGTTGTGAGGAGGATGCAACGAGGCTGAAAAGGGATATAGACAGGTTAAGTGAGTGGGCAAGAACATGGCAGATGGAATATAAAGTGGAGAAATGTAAAGTTATCCACTTTATTAGGAAAAATAGAAAAGCAGAATATATTCAGTGGGACTTGGGTGTCCTTGTACACGAATCACTGAAAGTTAACGTGCAGGTACAGCAAGCAATTAGGAAAGCAAATGGTATGTTAGCCTTTATTACAAAAGGATTGGAGTGTGAGAGTAAAGGAGGCTTACTGTAATTATATAGGGTCTTAGGGAGACCACACCTGGAGTACTGTGTACAATCTTGGTCTCCTTACCTAAGGAGGGAGTGCAACAAATTTCACCAGAGTTCACCAGACTGATTCCTGGGATGGGATGATTGTCCTCTGAAGAGAGATTGAGGAGACTAAGCCTATATTCCATAGAATTTAGAAGAATGAGAGGTGATCTCATTGAAACGTATCAAATTCTTACAGGGCTTGACAGTGTAAATGCTGGGAGGATGTTTCCCCTGGCTGGGGAGTCTAGAACTAGGGAGTCACAGTCTCAGAATAAGGGGTCAGCCATTTAGGACTGAGATGAGAAGAAATTTCTTCACTCAAAAGGTTGTGAATTGTTGGAATTCTCTATCCGAGGGCTGTGGATGCTCAGTCGTTGAGTATATTCAAGGTGGAGATCGATAAATTCTCGGATATTAATGGAATCAAGGGACTTGTGGATAGTGCGGGAAGGTGGAATTGAGGTAGAAAATCAGCCATGATTTTATTGAATGGCGGAGCAGGCTCAAAGGGCCAAATGGCTTACTCATGCTCCTATTTCTTATGCTCTTTTGTTCTGGTTGAGATTTTCAACAAAAAAAATCTCCCAAATTTCCCCCTTTTTTGCTGGGATACAATTCCAAGAGTGCCTGCAGCCCTCCGCTACCTTGCCCAAGTGGCCATTCCTTATGTGCGAGTCTAAATGGTGACTTCTGGCAGGGTAACCACAGCCAAGCCTAATTTGGTCCTCATCTGACATTCACACATGCTTTTTTTCCAGCCGGGATCACTAAGCTGATCTGCATCAGGAACGCTGGGGGTAATTTTCACTTTTCAGCACAAGCGGTCAATTCGTGCTGCGGATCAGCCACCATTTTACGCCCTGACCAATTTTCAGTTCCATTGAAAGCGACCGATCCACGGCTGCAGTTTAATGCCCGTGCCGAGAGTGAAAATTGTCCCTTCTGGCTGAAATTTACCCTTCCCTGAGACACGAAAAGCATTTAAAAAAAAAAAAATTTTTTAAACTTGGCGTCAAATAAATAGTTCAGCTAACTTTGTACAAACAGCAACTGTCTGTAAATTAACAATCTCAACAACACTCATCTGTCTATGCATCTATCTTAGTGTAAATATTCAAGAAACATACAGCTTTCCAGTTGAATCTTGCAGCGCTGCGTATCCATGGGAAACAGACTCAAATCAAGTGGGCATGAAAGAGTTATTGACAACCTGAAATATGAAAGAGAGGGAAAACATTACCCACTTTTGATAGTTATAAAAACAGAGAGCTTTCATCAAATGTATTCAGTGTCTTCTTTAGTAGTCGTAAGTTTTTATCTCACCTCATGCTGAGTAGCACATCACCATTCCGGAATATGAAGAGCAGGATGTTATCTTGTGTTACATCATGGAAATTTGCATTCTTTTCATTTGCAAAAAATAAATCCGGTTTCCATAAGCATTTGAACATTGTTGGGTCCACAGTCAACGCATCTGAACCTTTAAAATCAGTTGGCAGTTTGAGTCGAGGATCATTCCATTTTTGTCTAAGGAAGATATTGATCCTATAGTCCTGTCAAAACAGAAGCTGAAGGTCAGGTCAGTTTTGTGTGAAAAATACAACAATTATAGAGAATTTAAAAAGAAAAGCTGTGACGCTCCAAATCTGAAATAAAAAATAAAATGCTGGAAATAACACATCAGATTTATCAACATCTGAAAGAGAAGGATAGGTTAATGTAGGACCTCTCACTGGAACTAATCAGAAATGTTAACTATTTTTATTTATAGAGAATAATACTTGCGTCCATTTAGATGATAATCTTACAGATGAATGGTATCTACTGGCTGCATCAGAATGACAAATATCTAACATTGAATTCTGTTGACATTCAGTGTTACTCTGTGTAAACTGAATGCTCTTATTTTAAAAAGTCCTGTTCAATGATTATTTTATGAAGTGAGCCTTTGACTTAGTGGTAGCATTCCTGCCTTTGCGTGAGAAGGGTTTGAGCCCCACTCCAGACAGTCCAGGTAAGTGGAGACTAGAATATGAGGTTGAATTTTTTGCCCCTTCTGCCTCTTAGAAATGTGGCAGTAATACCCTGTGACGTAATAAAACTCACTACACACTTGGTTTGAGTATAAAGCAAGGCTTTAATCAACTTGTTCCAGAACATGGAGGTCTAGTTGTACTTCACTAGTTCCTGTCTTACAAAATGTCCCTGGGCAAGCTGGGCCCACACCCGAGTATTTATACTCCTTGGACGGCGCCACCAGCTGGCCGTCCAGCGTTATTTCATGAGTAGTTTCTTGATGATGATGAGATTTATAACATTCTTCCTGCCTAAAAGATTTGGAAGTCCGACGACTTCCTCTTAACAGATTAGGCGGACCACGAATAGCCGCAGTCTTTTAGATCTTTGTTTATGGCTAGAAGGCACGTCTCCCCAGACCGTGTCTTGGTCCCTGGGCTGCTTGATCTGTACCGGTGGATCGACAGGGCCCGTGTTGCCCTGATCAACCTGAGGGAGGCTGGGGAGATCGTGACACTGGGTGCGGGTCCCCACAGGCGTAGAGCTGGCTTCATCCTGTTTAATAGCCGGGGATTGACCGGCATCCTGGCCTCAGGTGGCCATCCCACGGGGAGCGCTCAGCTCCCTGAGTGGATCCAGTGGGGCAGCCAGTAGATCCCAGGTAGGGTGTCATCTTCGAGGGAGCGCAGAGTGTCGGCATCATCACCGTGGGTCCCTGTATCAGTTGAGTCCGTGGAACCGGATGGACAAGGAGCCAGGTCCCGGAGCGAAGCGGTGGACTCCTGGCTATCAGGGTACCACACGTGCGCATACGTGGGATTGACGTCCGTGAGTTCTATCTCATCGACGAGGGGATCGTTTTTAGACGATCGGACGAATCTTCGGAGAAGCACGGGGCCGGGAGCTGCCAACCATGACGGTAGGGACGTCCCATGAGTGGAGCAACACGGGAAGCTGAAGAATCACTCGGGAGGTGTGACATTGGTGGACGTAGAAAGAAGAGACCTGATGGAATGCAACACATCAGGGAGTATAGTTTCCCACTGCTGGTCTGGTAGGTTGCGTGACCCCAGTGCAAGATGAACTGCGTTCCAAATGATAGCGTTGTATCTCTCAACCTGTCCGTTACCAATGGGATGGTACGGTGTCGTTTTACTTGTGGCAATTCCCCATTGGGAGAGGTAACTTTTGAGTTCGCTTGACATGAAGGAGGGACCCCGATCAGAGCGGATGAAATTGGCCGTACCGCAAAGGGAAAAGACTTGATCAAGGCATTTGATCACTGTGGAAGTAAGCATATTGGGAAAGGGGAAAGCGTGAATATTCGTCCACCATAGTAAGTAAGTAGGTGTTGAATGTTGAGGAAGGCAATGGCCCTTTAAAGTCAATGCTGAGTCGCTGCATAGGCTGCATAGCCTGTATGAGCGAGCCATCCAATGGATGGAAGAATTGCTGTTTAAATTCCACACAAATTCTACAGGAGGAGCATGTTCTTTTCACATCTTCCGTAGAAAATGGGAGATTTTTAGATCGCACAAAGTGCAACATACGGGTAACGCCAGGATGGCATAAGTCAGTATGAAGATCCACAAGAGTCGAAGTTGACATAGAAGAGCAGAATGCCCGCGTGAGGGTATCTGGGGCCACATTCTCTTTGCCGGGTCGATAATGCATGGTGTATCCAAAGGTGGCCAATTCCATCCTCCAGAGTTGTATTTTGTTATTCTTGATCTTAGTGCGTTTCCGGTTATCCAGCATAAAGGCCACGGAGCGCTAATCGGTTATAAGTGTGAAATGGCGACGAGCGAGAAAATGACTCCATTTACGTACAGCTTCGATGATGGCCATAGCCTCCTTCTCGACAGGAGGATAATGGAGCTCGCTACCCTGCAAAGTTCTGGACAGAAATGCAATGGGTCGACCATCTTGATTCAAGGTAGCAGAGATTGCCACATCTGATGCATCGCACTTGACCACGAAAGGAAGATTTTCATCAATGGAACGAAGCGTGGCTTTTTCCAGTTGTCGCTTGACGAGGTTGAAAGCTGAAATAGCCGTTGCCTCCAATGGAAATGACTTTGCGTGAAGCAGGGGCTGGATCTTGTCGGAGAAGTGGGGTATCCATTTCGCATAATAGGCGAACATGCCGAGTGCCCGACGAAGAGAGCTGAGATTCGTAGGGGGAGGGAGCTCCTGAAGTGGATGAAGTCGCTCCGGATCTGGTTTGAGGACACCGCTGCCCACCCAGTAGCCAAGGATGTTGACTGATGGTACTGATTTCACAGATTTAGACTCATTTAAGGTTAAGTTGCGACGATGGAGAACGTCAAAACATTTCTGGAGATTGGCATCATGCTCCTTCTGATCATGACCAGCAATGGTGATATTATCCAGATATGGAAAAGTGTCCGTTAAGTTCTCCTGTTTGACTAGGCTATCCATTGCCCGTTGAAAGACGGGTGGAGAAATAGGTTGGTGACCCCAAATGGAAGGCGACAAAACTGGTAAAACCGACCATTGGCCTCAAAGGCCGTATTCTTTTTGTCAGAGTCCTTTAACGGTACTTGCTGATATGCACTCTTTAAATCAAAAGTTGAAAATACCTTGTAGTTGGCAAGGTTATTGACCATGTCATGGATGCGTGGCAGTGGGTAGACATCCAGGTCAGTATACTGGTTAATAGTTTGTGAGTAATTGATGCAAACACATTTCTTGTGTTGCTTCAGAGGATTTTTAACAACGACGACTTGAGCCCGCCAGGAAGATGAACATGGCTCAATGATACCGTCAGCTAGAAGGCGAGAGATTTCTGCCTCGATAAAGGATCGATCATCTTGGCTGAAACGTTGTGATTTAGTGACTATGGGCTTACATCGGGGGGAAAGATTGGCAAGCAAGGAGGGTTCGTCGAGCGAAGCCGCCGAAAGCGCACAAAATGGTACTTTGGAAATAGTAAGCTCCGGCTTTGACCCTCCAAACTCGAAAGTGAGTCTTTTGTGCTGTTTCTGGAAATCCTGTCCCAGGAGCACATCACTGCATAGGTTCCTGAGCACCCCAAGCCAGGTGGAGAAATAAGTGCAGCCATTGAGAATAAGGTTGACAAGACAAAAGCCGGAAGAGTTGGTGGTCAGTGTCGTCAGAGCCATTGCAATTTCCCTGTCCGAGGGGTAAATACGCAGTTTTAACTTACTGACAGCCCACTCACTAATGAAGCTGTCAGAGCTGCATGAGTCGATTAGTGCGCTCAAAATGTGACCATTTACCAAAACCTTTGTGGCTGCATGGGACAGACTTTGGGGAAAAACAGCTGTGATGGGAGGAGGGGCAGTTTTACCCTTGACAGCTGTAACCTTAGTAGTGGTTCTAGGGGGAGGAGCAGTTTCATAGATAGCAGCTGTAACCTTAGTAGTAGCTCTTGGGGGAGGAGCAGTTTTATAGATAGTAGCTGCAAAACTGACAGGAGCTCTCGACCGGTATACCTTAGAAAAGGGGCCTTTCTTACTAACAGGGGCTCTTGACTGGCATACCTTTCTTGCTGCAATGATTGCAGGTTGCGTTACGAGCCGGACAACATTTCCTATAATGGAATGCACCTCCACAGAAGAAACACTTCCTTCCAGATTGCCAAGATGCCGCTAGGGCAGGGTCGTCATCAGTGAAGGCTTCTAGGGTAGGGTTGTCATCTGCTAGGTTAGAGTCATCATCAGTGAGGGCTTCCACCCAAGACCTATCGAAGGAGTCATTAATAGTGATAGCAGCAGCCCGTGCACGAGGTAAAAGATAGGTATCTACATTCCTCTTTGCTAATCCAGGGAACACGCCTGGTCATAGGCAGCCTGTAACTCAAGGGTTTTATTCTCCAACAGACACTGGCGTATGAAGGGAGACGTAATTCCATTAATAAAGGAATCGCGAATTAACTCCTTCTGGTACTGCTCAGCTGAGACAGCTTTAAGGTTACAATCCTTGCTGAGCCTGCGAAGCTTTTGAAGGAATTCGTCAAGTGATTCCCCGGGTTGTTGTTGAGTTGTGGCCAATGGACGCTGAGCAAAAATTTTGTTTGGGGCCTTAGCACATAGTCGCTGTAATATTAGGATAGTGGAGTCATAGTCTACACAGTCTTCGATATAGTTAAATACATGAGGAGATACATAATTGGCAAGTATCTCTAATTTATCAGGAACATTCTCACCACACACCGAGGAAGTTGCTGAAGGTACGATACCAGTGTTTCCATACCTTAGCAGTTGTAGGTGAATTTGGGTCCAGGTCAAGATGGACGGGTCCGAGCAGTTTGTCCATGATGGACTGATTTCTACGCCGGAGTTCCCTTCTGCAGTTGAAGTCGTAGCTGGCTGTTTCCCAAAATCACTGAGCGTGGAGTCGATATCAAGTTGATTAAATTGACGTAATAAAACTCACTACGCACTTGGTTTGAGTATAAAGCAAGGCTTTAATCAACTTGTTTCAGAACATGGAGGTCAAGTTGTACTTCACTAGTCCCTGTCTTACAAAATGTCCCTGGGCAAACTGGGCCCACGCCCGAGTATTTATACTCCTTGGACGGTGCCACCAGCTGGCCGTCCAGCGTTATTTCACGAGTAGTTTCTTTATGATGAGATTTATAACACCCTGTAAATGGGGTCAATAAACTGCTGCTACCGTTGTGATTGCAGCAATGTTCACTGGGGCCTGTTTTGAGTGGGCCCCCATAATCAGGCGGTGGGCTATGCAAGTTCTGATCGATAGCAGGTGGCGATATGGTCGAACGGGGCCCGAAGAGTGAGAACCTCCTCATTTTTGTGCAGAAGTTTTCCTCTCAGCCCCCAAATCTAGCCTAGGCCACTGCCACTCCGGCGCCCCCTCCCAGAGAGCGACACCACCTCCTCCTCCAGCCTGGAGGCCAGCCAGGCCACACAATTTTATGGCAGCCTGGAGTCGGTGGGTTGCTCTTGCCTGCTCAGTTTTGGTCTGGAGCCCTTCGGACCCAATCAAGTGAGTCCCAGTCCTCAAAATTAAGCAGAACTAAAGGGTGGTCAGCCGGCGTCTCCACCAGCCATCCTGATACCACTCTGTGGGAAAATCCACACCATGGTCTCCAAATACTGGGTTGACATCCAGCAGGATACTCACATCCAGATGGAGTGATCACTGGCTCAGTGGAAGTATTCCTGCCTGAGTCAAAGGGGTTGTGTTCAGTCCCCACTCCAGACAGTCTCCGTGAGCAGTGAGCTGTAAATACTGGATTTACACCATTGCGTCCAATGGGTGCAGGGGAACCCCCACCAAATTGTAAGGGGTAAGTGAGGCTCTTTAGCCATTGAATACAGACCACCTAGGAGAAGGTGATTAGATGCAATTTTTCTGGAGCGGTATATGTAGCCTCCACACAGCCACTTCCACTGAAGGTGTGGTGTGCACTGCCTGACACACAACGGAATGTTTCAGGACAGCTCGGTGACTGAGGGAGGGGTGCACAGGTTGTTGGACACGGCACTGGAGGTCCTGGTGGAGGAGGCCCAGAGGAGCGATGTCCTGTACCCACAGTGAGGTAGCAGGCCACAGAGGCAGCCAATGCGGCTGATGTGAGAGGAGATCACCCAGGCAGCAATAGCCAGGAGCCCTGCCCCCAAGATGTGTCTCGAGTGTCGCAAGAAATGTAATGACATTTAATGACTTGACAGGAGCAGTCATGGTAAGATCCCATTTCACAAACACACTGCTCAATAACTGCACCACCACCAGCATCACAAGCTCAACACACTGCATCCACCATAAGAACATAAGAAATAGCAGGAGTAGGCCATTCGGCCCCTCGAGCCTGCTCCGCCATTCAATAAGATCATGCTGATCTTCTACCTCATCTCCACTTTCCTGCACTAACCCCATATCCCTTGATTCTCTTAATATCCAACTAACTATACACTAACATTCACACAACCAACACTATTGCATCCTTCACAGGCACTACTCACGCCTCAGACACATCTCACAGCTCTTCAACCATATGAGGCAGCACACACACGCACAAACACATTTGCCAATACACTCATTCACAATCACCATTCTTTGTCTTCCAGGAAAAGATAGCACATAACAGGCGCCAGAAGGACCTGACCGGGGGAGAGGAAGCACGATATCACTCCTTTCCTCGCTGATCGGGAGGGGAGGGGCAGATACTGTGGCCACAAGAGGAGTAGGGGACAGATCGCCTACAGGTATGTGGCCACTCCAGCTTCCTTACATATCCACAACTATTCCTGATCCCTAATCCCCCAAAACCTATCCTCACTCACAAGCTCCATATGGTCTCATCAAAAACATCCTCCTATAGTGGCCACAGATGCGGCACCCTAACTCTTCTAGCTTTATCACCGCAGGCTCCCAGGAGCAAGAGCCACCTCACCCCCCTGGGAGGAAGAGGAGGAGGAGGAGAGTGAAGAAGAAGGTACTGCGTCAATCGCCACCACTCTTGCAGGCACCTGCTCACAGATTGGCACCACATGTAACTTAGAGGCTAGGTTAGAACATGGATCCTCACAGTGGGATGCACCGGGCACTAGTGGGCAACAGCCACGCTGGTGGAAGGGACACCAAAGGTGCCAGGGAGGCAAGGTTGTATACCAGTTCTGCTGTAGAGGAGTCAAATGAGGACCTTGCAGAGCCAACCTTCAGAAGAAACATGATGGGTTTAACAAACCAAATACTTGGTGCAATGGGGAGCCTGCCTGAAAGCTTACAGGTCGCAGCTAGGGGGATGGAGGAGTCTGCTTCCAGCTTGGCCTGTGGCCTGGAACCCATCCTCTCCAGCATGGAGAGGCTGGTCAATTCCAGCCAGTGATTTGTGGAGCCCGACATCATGCAGCATCTGATGATTGAGGTCGCAGCTTCCATGGAGTGGCAAACTCCTGCAATGGAAGCTGAGGCAGCTGCCATGGTGGCTGTGGGCACCTCAGTTGAAAGAGGCTTGCAGAGTGTCTCAGCTGCCCATAGATCTGTCCTCCAGTAGATCAATGGGCGGGCTGAACAGACACCCTGAGGTAGTGGCGTGGGAATCGTGGAGCAGGAACTTACTGGCCTCTCTCTGGATGGCATCATTCCTGCTCCTTCCCCCTCACACCACCATTGCCCTTGTAGTTGCCTGTAAGCAGGCGGCCTAGGTTGCTCAAGCCCATACTGAGATGATGCAGTCTGAGGCAGGACCATCACAGCCACTGCCTCGCGAGGGCGTCCCGAGAGGTCATTTGAACTGCCCTCTTCGGTAGTTCAGCAGCTACCCAACGTGCTGCTGCCACTGGGGTTGCACTTCATTGAAGCACCAGAGTAGGCAAGGGCACTTACAGGATAGCCAATAAGGGTAAGCACCAGGGTGAATAGTTTAATATTTGTCAGTGATGTTGGTTATGTCATGTTTTCATTGTTTGTGTTTGCTCTAGATAAAGAGTGAATATGGTAATTGTGTAGTGTTGGAATTGGTGGACTTTTTTTATTGTGTTTTTCATGGGGAAGGCGTTGAAAGGATTCAGCACAGATGGCTGAACCAGGATTGCAGATCAAGACCCCATCTTGGCCGCCTCGAAAGCTCTTCAGCACCTAAAGTGTCTGGGGAAAATCACCCCTGTTGTCTTTATAAATAACACTTGCTCCATGTGATTTCCTGGATTGCTTTTGATCGCCTAAGGTGTCAGAGAGTAATTTTCCAGAGTATCTATTGTCTTATTGGCCCTGGGTTTTTTCTCTTTTCTTTGACATGGCTGTGGAGGGATGTGCCTCATCACAATGCTCCAGCCATCATGCGTGTGGCGCAGGCTTGATGGACAGGAAAAGATTTGTTGGTCCATCAATTTCATATGCTTACATATTTGGAATGCTTCACTAATCAGAAGGGGCCAAAAATCTGGCAGCTCTACTGTGGAGCCCAGCTGGTCCAGATACATTGGAGGGGTCACAGGGAAGGGCCCTGTAAAATCAGAAAAATCATTTTCTGTGTAGCCAGGAGAAAGTTTAATGGTGGTCTTAATCACACAAAAAAATTTTACAAACCTGATTTTAGAATTTTTCGAGCAGCTGCAGTGGTGCCTTGAAGGTTAGGCCACTTAATGCCAAGTACCAATGGGCAGAACATTCGTAGCACATTAGTACTTCAAAATTGCATCAGGGTCTTATTGACGTTATAGAATCCTGATTTACCTGAGCTAATGAGGCTCCTGCCCATTTCCAGCAGGTGTCTGGGGCACCCATTTCAAGGCCCCAACCAAAATGGTGGAGATACAGACATCAATGTAAACAGGGCAGTAAATGCTGCGCTGCAATTTCCCCATACTACCAGCCTTGTTCCCGCCCAGCAAAGAGGATGGAAATTGGCCCCCATGTCTCTTCAGTCAAAGTGACTGTGTCAGTTTCAGCTGACTGTACACTCTCTATCCATTTGTTGAAAATTATACCGTTCGAGAACCATAGCTGTCTCCTCTTGATGTAGTTTTACTATATAAATGTTTATTATAAGTCTAAATTTCAGTAAATCAGACAGAAATTTGATCCTCCTGGCTCCACATTAAAACTATAGTCTGCTACCTTCCGATTGCTTCCTTCCATCTCCTGATTGCTGCCCCTTCCCTTTCCCGAAAATTGCCTCGCTCCCTCTCTCAGTTGCTGCCTCCTTCCGATTCCTGATCGCTGCCTCCTTCCCTCTCCCAATCGCTCCCACCCCTCGTCACATCCCTCCCTCCCAATCGCTACCCACTCCCCCTCACCCTGCCACCCCAAGACCTAGACGCAGCGGCCCAAATTTGAAATTTCGTCACCAGCGAGCTGCCTGGGGCGTCCAGTAGGCATCTGCAGCTCGCTGGTCTGATGGAAACGTGGCCCAAGGTCCATTATCGGATGGGCCTGGGGCCTACCTGTTCTGGCACAGGGTATGTTCCCTGTGCCCGGTTTGCACTGACAGCCAGCACAGACCAATTTCTAGGCTATAGATTCTGCCCCAAATGGCAGCTCTGAATTGGACATTTCACAATTACTACGCTGCTATCTCGCTAGATATCCTGAATAAATTTGAGGCCCAAAACTGTAACTTCTGAATTTTTTCCTCATGATTCGTGACACGAAAACTAAATCGAACTGAGCAGAATTGGTTCTTCATAAAATTATGCTATTGAGGGTTGTAATGTACTATCACATGGTTTAGTATGAGCATGCTCAGCTCATGCTGGCCTATAAAGCAAGCACCAGCAACTCTGTCCTTCATTTCTTCTACCCACATATATTACATTTTGGCGACGAGAATGGGATCCCAAAGTCATTTTTAGGGAACATGGAAGGACACAGTGTTCAACATTCGAGTGGAAAAGTTAAGGTGAATTTGTGGCACCTAAACTGAATTTTTGTGATGTTTTACTGTTAATGCTCGTGCAGAATCGTCTGTGCTTCGCCTTCGCGTGTATGTATACACAGCAACAACAGTGTGGATTCTCACCGGTACACAGGTAGCGTGCTGAGTCACTGTTCGACAGGATCGGGACAATCATGGCCGCGCCTACGGGATTCATCGGAAGCCTCGGCATGTATGACCAAGCTCGCGAACCATTCAGTTCTTACATTGAGCAGATGGAGATGTTTTTTAGGACCGAAAATGCAGGTGAGAATGTTCAAGCTCAAAATAAAGTAATTCGTGAACTGAAAAAAGCAACTTTTCTGACGTAGATCAGCCAGATGTCTACAGAACGTTGACAAACCTACTCACGACAGGGAAAGCGAAGGATTCGTCGTTTGAAGACATTGTTGAGAAACTCGAAGAGCATTTCGATGAAAAGCCGTTAGAAATAGCTGAGAGCTATAAGTTTAGTACCAAAAACCAAAAACAGTGAAACCATCAGTGAGTACATTCGAGCTACTAAGAAACATAGAAGTTAGGAGCAGGAGTAGGCCATTTGGCCCCTCGAGCCAATTCCACCATTTAATGAGATCATGATACCCTGTCCCTGCTTTCTCCCCATATCCCTTTAGCCTTAAGAAATATATCTGACTCCTTCTTGAATATATTTAAAAAGTTGGCCTCAACTGCCTTCTGTGATAGAGAATTCCACAGGTTCACCACTCTCTGGGTGAAGAAATTCCTCCTCCTCTCTGTTCTAAATGGTTTACCCCTTATCCTTAGACTGTCACCCCTGGTTCTGGACTCCCCCGCCATCAGGAACATCCTTCCTGCATCTAGTTTGTCTGTTAGAATTTTACAAGTTTCAATGAGATCCCCTCTCATTCTTCTAAACTCTAGCGAATATAAGCCTAATCGACCCAATCTCTCTTCATAAGTCATTCCTGCCATCCCAGGTATCAGTCTGGTGAATCTTCGCTGCACTCCCTCCATGGCAAGAACATCTTTCCTCAGATAAGGTGACCAAAACTGCACACAATACTCGGTGTGGTCTCACCAAGGCCCTGTACAACTGCAACAAGACATCCTTGCTCCTGTACTCGAATCCTCTCGCTATGAAGGCCAACATACCATTTGCCTTCTTAACCACCTGCTGCACCTGCATGCTTACCTTCAGCAACTGGTGCACAAGGCCACCCAGGTCTCGTTGCACTTCCCTTTTTCCCAATCTATTGCTGTTAAGATAATAATCTGTCTTCCTGTTTTTGCCACCAAAGTGGATAACTTCACATTTATCCACATTATACTGCATCTGCCCAATCACCCAACCTGTCCAAATCATACTGGAGTTTCTCTGCATCCTCCTCACAGCACACACGCCCACCCAGCTTTGTGTCGTCTGCAAACTTGAAGATATTACATCTAGTTCCCTCGTCTAGGTCATTAATATATATTTTGAATGGCTGGGGTCCTAGCACCGATCACTGCCTGCCACTCGGAAAAAGACCCGTTTATTCCAACTCTTTGCTTCCTGTCTGCCAACCAGTTCTCTATCCAAGTCAGTACCTTACCCCCAATCCCATGTGCTTTAACTTTGCACGCCAATCTCTTATGCGGGACCTTATCGAAAGCCTTCTGAAAGTCCAAATATCCACTGGTTCTCTCTTATTTATTCTACCAGTTACATCCTCAAAAAATTCCAGATTAGTCAAGCATGATTTAACTTTTGTAAATCCATGCTGACTTTGTCCTATCCTGTCACTGTTTTCCAAATGCTCTACTATTAAATCTTTTATAATGGACTCTAGCATTTTCCCCACTACCGATGTCAGGCTTACCTGTCTATAATTCCCCATTTTCTCTCTACCGCCTTTTTTAAATAGTAGTGTTACATTAGCTACCCTCCAATCCATGGGAACTATTCCAGAGTCTATAGAATTTTGGAAGATGACCAGCAATGCATCTACTATTTCTAGGGCCACTTCCTTAAATACCCTAGGATATAGATTATCAGGCCCTGGGGATTTATCGGCCTTCAATGCTGTCAATTTCCCGAACACCATTTCCCTACAAATACTGATTTCATTCAATTCCTCCCTCTCATTAGACCCTATGTTCCCTGACATCTCTGGAAGTTTATTTGTGCCCTCCTTTGTGAAGACAGAACCAAAGTATGTATTTAATTGGTCTGCCATTTCTTTGTTCCCCATTATAAATTCCCCTGATTCTGACTGCAAGGGACCTACGCTTGACTTCACCAATCTTTTTCTCTTCACATATCTATAAAAGCTTTTACAGTCAGTTTTTATGTTCCCTGCAAGCTTACTCTCATATTTTATTTTCCCCCTCTTAATTAATCCCTTTGTCCTCCTTTGCTGAATCCTAAACTGCTCCCAATCCTCAGGTTTGCTGCTTTTTCTTGCCAATTTATATGTCCTCTCCTTGGATCTTATGCTATCCCTAATTTCCCTTGTTAGCCACGGTTGAGTCACATTTTTTGATTTATTTTTATGCCAAACAGGGATGAACAAATTCTGTAGTTCATCCATGCGATCTTTAAATGTTTGCCATTGCCTATCCACCATCAACCCTTTAAGTAACGTTCCCCAATTCATCCTAGCCTACTCACGCCTCATACCGTCGTAGTTTCCTTTATTTAAATTTAAAAGAACCTGTCTTTGCATTGTACCTTCGGCACATTTTTGGATTGTGCATTGCGAGATAAGTTTGTGTGCTGACTGGTGGATGAGCGCGCACAATACAAGCTACTGAACACTCCAAACCTAATGTTTCACATAGCATGCAAAATTGCCCTATCTATGGAGATGGCATCTAAGAATGCTAGGGAGCTCGATCCAACTCAAGTGACTAGTGCAGCTGAGGATTACAGTCACAAAGCCACTGCCGAACCTAAAGCTGTGAGACTGGGTCAAAACCATGTCGGTGACAGCAGCTCAGTGAATTGTCATCACTGCAATGGAAATCACTCACCACAGTCCTGCCAATACAGAAATGCAAGTGTTTACACTGTCAGAAGCAAGGCCATATTTCAACAGCTTGCAGGGTTAGATCTAAAGCAGGAAGTAAGAACTATTCTAGGGCAATGAAAAGCAGCGACAACAAAAGGGAGGAGTTCACAATATTGAAGTGAACACACCGGATGTTGAAGAACTTGGCATCTACAGTGTCCATACCACTGGCGGCAACCCTAGCAGTCGTGAGAAAGACTTCCGTACAAAACTTTTGATCAATGAGCAATATATTGATATGTGTATCGACACGGCGGCAGACAGCTCTGTCATGAGTAAGGACACTTATTAGAGTAAGTTTAATCAAATACCACTTACAAGAGAACCGTAGAGTTAAAAAACTACTCTGGAGAAATCCTAGAAACATATGGACAAACGGAATGTACAGTTCAACACAATGGCCAGTCAGTAAAGCTACCTATTATTATAGCGAGCTACAACAACAGGCCAACCCTCATGGGCAAGGATTGGTTGAGAAAGTTAAAACTCGACTGGAAAAACATCTGCAGTGTAGATGCTTCAAAGAAGCAACTCGACACAATGCTGAACAAGTGTGAAAACATGTTCACAGACAGTTAAGAGGGCATCACTGGGTATGACGCGAATATCCGCATCAAGTCCAATGCGAAGCCTGTCTATTGTAAGGCAAGGCCGGTCCCCTATGCATTGAAAAGTCAGGTGGAAGAAGAGCTAGCGAAGCTCAGAGAGAATGGAGTGCTAGTAAAAACTGACAAAAGTGAATGGGCTACCCTGATTGTGGTAGTGCCCAAAGCAGACAAAACTGTACGCTTGTGCGGTGACTTCAAAGTTACTATCAACCAAGCAGTTGACGATGAGCAGTACCCGTTACCTACATCGCAAGATTTGTATGCAGCACTCTCTGGGTCAAAGGTTTTCTCCAAGCTTGACTTGTCGCACGCTTACGCTCAGCTGAATGTTGACAAAGAGGATTAACAGTATCTCACCATCAACACACACAAGGGACTGTACTCATACACCAAGCTGCCGTATGGTGTAAAGTCCACCCCCAAAATCTTCCAGGCTACGATGGATAAGATTTTACAAGGAGATCCAATTTGCTTATGCAATCAGGACGATGTGCTGATTGCAACAAGCAGCGAGGAAGAAAATCTAGAAGTGTTAGATATAGTGCTTCAAAGGTTGAATTACCACAATGCCAAATTGAAAAAGAGCAAATGTGCTTTTGTGCAGCCCGAGGTTATGTGCCTTGGTTTGAAAGTTGATGCAAATGGCTTGCAACCAGTGAAGGAAAAGGTTGATGCTGTCATCAATGCTCCAAAGCCACAGAACGTGTCAGAGTTAAGATCTTTCCTTGGAGTGGTCCAGTACTACGCACGTTTCTTACTCAAGAAGGATGTTCAGTGGAAGTGGATGAAAGCATAACAGGAAGCTTACAACGCTTGTAAGAGAAGTCTCTCTCGCGATGCTCTACTTAAGCTTATACACTGTGTCGTAGTGCACAAGTTAACTTGTAATGCTTCCAGCTATGGTGTGGGAGCTGTCATATGCCACATAATGGATGACGACCAAGAGAAACCAATCGTGTTCGCATCGCGAACCCTCACAAAGTGCGAAAGAAACTACGCGCAAATTGAAAAGGAAGCGCTCACCATAGCATTTAGAATCAAGACATTCCAACAATTCCTGGTCAGCAAAAAGTTTACCCCGATAACTGATCACAAACCGCTCCTGGCAATATTGGGGCCCAAATCTGCCATCCCTGCAATGGCCACATCAAGAATGCAATGTTGGGCAGTGTTGTTGTCACAATATTGAATATCGCACTTCAAAGCAAAACACAATCGCAGATGTCTTGTCCAGGTTGTCACATGAGGACCCATGTGTTGGGAGTGAAGGTGAGATTTTTAGGTGCAGTTGACAAAGACTTTCCCGTGAATGCAACTGAGATTGCAGATGAGACTCAAAAGGACTCAGTACTGAAAAGAGTGTATGAAAGCACCTTTAATGGATGGACCGATCAGTGTATGGACACAGAATTGAAACCATTCCATAAGCGTAGTGCTAAATGGTCCTGTGAGCAAGGTTGTAATTGTTATTCGATTGCCTTGGCCTGAGCACATGGAGTTTGATAGTGCTGTTATCATTGTATTGTGTATAGGTATTCGATTGCTTTGGCCTGGAAGTGTGTGTGTGTGGCAGCCATTAAAAAAGCAACATGAACTGAACTCTGCTTACGGTCTCTGGATTATCTTTGCAAACGCAACAGTAATAAGTGGAGAAACAGAGTGGAGGTGCTTACTTCTTTGAGAGATAGAATTCTGTTCGAACTTCATACTGAACATCCAGGGATCGTCAGTACGAAATCAATTGCAAGAAGCTTTGTTTACTGGCCTGGATTGGACAGTGATCTTGAATCACTTGTCAGCAAATGCAGCGTTTGCCAAAATTGCAGAAACAAACCACCCAAAACTCCACTACAATCCCAGACATGGCCAGGTAGACCTTTTCAGAGAGTACATGTAGACTTCTGTAAGAAAGCAAATTATTATTTCCTGGTACTTGTAGATAGTCACTCAAAGTGGATTAAGTGAAACACATGGGTTCAAATACTAGCAGTACCAGGTGTACCTAAAAATGAGGTGTCAACCTGGGGAAGCTGCAAAACAGGACTACATGCATGCTAAAAAGCGGAAGCAGCATGATATAGACAAGGCTAAGCGATCCCACAATCGACAGATCAGATCAAAGCCCTGCAGTCGTGCCACACCCAGTCATGAATGAAAGTGGACCATTAAACAACTAACGGGAGGAGGAGGCTCCATGAATATCCCTATCCTCAATGATGGTGGAGCCCAGCACGTGAGTGCAAAAGACAAGGCTGAAGTGTTTGTAACCATCTTCAGCCAGAAGTGCTGAGTGGATGATCCATATCGGCCTACTCCTGGGGTCCCCACCATCACAGAAGCCAGCCTTCAGCCAATTCAATTCACTCCACGTGATTTCAAGAAACAGCTGAGCGCACTGGATACAGCAAAGGCTATGGGCCCCAACAACATCCCGGCTATCGTACTGAAGACTTGTGCTCCAGAACTAGCCACGCCTCTAGCCAAGCTGTTCCAGTACAGCTACAACACTGGCATCTATCCGACAATGTGAAAAACTGCCCAGGTATGTCCTGTCCACAAAAAGCAGGACAAATCCAACCCGGCCAATTACCGCCCCATCAGTCTACTCTCAACCATCAACAAAGTAATGGAAGATGTCATCGACAGTGCTATGAAGCGGCACTTACTCACCAATAAACTGCTCACAGATGCCCAGTTTGGGTTACGCCAAGACCACTCGGCTCCCGACCTCATTACAGCCTTGGTCCAAATATGGACAAAGGAGCTGAATTCCAGAGGTCAGGTGAGAGTGACTGCCCTTGAAATCAAGGTCAGAAATGGGGATGTTTGCTGATGACTGCACAGTGTTCAGCGCCATTCACAACTCTTCAGATAATGAAGCAGTCCATGCCCACATGCAACAAGACCTAGACGACGTTGAGGCTTGGGCTGATAAGTGGCAGGTAACATTCGCGCCACAGAAGTGACAGGCAATGACTATCTCCAACAAGCGAGAGTCTAACCACCTCCCCTTGACATTCAACGGTATTACCATCGCTGAATCCCCCACCATTAACAACCTGGGGGGTCACCATTGACCAGAAACTTAACTGGACCAGCCACATAAATACTGTGGCAACAAGAGCAAGTCAGAGGCTAGGTATTCTGTGGCGAGTGTCTTACCTCCTGACTCCCCAAAGCCTATCCACCATCTAACAAGGCACAAGTCAGGAGTGTGATGGAATACTCTCCACTTGCCTGGATGAGTGCAGCTCCAATAACACTCAAGAAGCTCTACTCCAAGCAGGACAAAGCAGCTCGCTTGATTGGCACCCCATCCACCACCTTAAACATTCACTCCCTCCACCACCGGCGTACCGTGGCTGCAGTGTGTACCATCTACAAGATGCACTGCAGCAACTTGCCAAGGCTTCTTCGGCAGCACCTCCCAAACCCACGACCTCTTCCACCTAGAAGGACAAGGGCAGCAGGCGTATGGGAACACCACCCCCTCCAAGTTCCCCTCCAAGTCACACACCATCCTGACTTAGAAGTATATCGCTGATCCTTCATCGTTGCTGGATCAAAATCCTGGAACTCGCGCCCTAATAGCACTGTGGGAGTACCTTCACCACATGGACTGCAGCGGTTCAAGGCGGCAGCTCACCACCACCTTCTCAAGGGCAATTAGGGATGGGCAATAAATGCTGGCCTTGCCAGCGACACCCACATCCCATATACAAATTTTAAAAAACTACAACTGAACGTATCATAGATGAGTTGAGGTCTATCTTTGCATGTCATGGCTTACCTGAAGAGCTTGTTTCTGACAATGGCCCTCAGTTCCGTTCAGCTCTATTCCAAGAGTTCATGAAATGGAACGGTATCAAACACACTCACGTTCCACCATATCATTCAGCTTCTAACAGAGCAGCCGAAAGGTCAGTCAGAATAGTAAAAGAAGCTCTCAAAAAGCAAGTGTTGCACGGTTGTTCCGGCACTCAGCATGAAGCAACGTTTGGCAAATGTCTTGCTCAAGTACAGAACTACTCCGCACACTACAACTGGATATGCCCCAGCAGAACTCTTGATGAAGAGGAGATTGAGAACACGACTGAATCTTGTTGAACCAAATTCCCCTCAAGAGTTGAACAGAAACAGTTGAATCAGGAACGTTATTATAACAGCAATCAAAAAGAACGCAGTTTCAAACAAAACAAGTGTGTTCGTGTTCTCAGTCCCCTGGAAAGTCGAGTGGGGTTTAGGAACCATAGTAGAGGTTGGTGGGACCAAGAGATTTTTGGCTGAAATTAGTGACAACATCCGAAGTGTTCATGTAGATCATATGATCTCTGCTAGAGATGAACCAAGTCATGATCTTGAACCACTTAATCATGAACACATACATGAGTTTGACTCAGTTCAGACTTCAGTAACTGAAGTACCAGATTCAAACAAGTGTGAGATAGAACCAGGATCATCTTTGAGTTTGGAACCAAAACAAAATAGCCTGAAAATTGGTTCAACACCAAAACCTTCTGTAAGGAGATCAGGAAGGCTACGCAAACCTGTTATTAAACTGGATTTGTAGTTCATTTGTAGGATTTGTAATTCATTTCAAAGAGATAAGCCAGGAGTTTTTGTTATGTGGTGTCATGCTGGGAAAGGTGGGACCATAGTTTAGTTGTATTTGAGAGAGGAATATGTACATTTCTTTTAAGGGGGAAAGCAGTGTAATGTATTATCACATGATTTGTCACATGGTTTAGTATGAGCATGCTCAGTTCGCTCTGGCCTAATAAAGCAAGCACATGGATTAGCAACTCATCTTGTCTCTGTCCTTCATTTGTTTTATCCATGTATATTACAAAGGGTAACTTGTTGAGTCTGTGGTTTCAATTGCAGTTATACTGAATAACAGGACACAGGCTACAGCAGTAAGTAAACAGGTCTTTAGTGATTGAGGGTCAGGGCTGAACTGGGATACACTTTGCTCCGCAGGGTTTATATACCGGTGTGGTCACCACCGGTACTACAATGTACAGGAGCCATCAAAAAGTAGTCCATCACCTTAAGGTATCCTCTTAAGGTGGTACAGGTTACATACACTACAATTCCTCCCCTTTTAGCTCAACAGTGTACACCCCAAATTAAACATTACATGGATAACATATATACAATTTACACACAACTGTTCAAAGATTCAGTCTCTGAGGCGGCCTCCTGATCCGGCCCGGATAACACCTTTCAGAGGTCTCTGGTTCTCGTTGCTGGGTTGACTCATCCACTTGATCTCCTATGGATTGAACATCATCAGGTACGTTCGAGTCTGAGGTAGATGCTACAGGCTCAATAAGTTCTTCAACTGGTGTCTCTGCCGTAGACATGGGGTCGACCCTTGTTCTCGATTCCACAAGTTGGTCAGCATGACATCGTATTACGTTCTCTCCAACGTCTACCGTGTACATCAAGGGTCCTTGTCATGCACGAATTGTTCCAGGTTGCCATTTATCATCCCTATAGTCCCTGGCCAACACTGGTTGTCCTATTTCGAAACTCCGAGTGGCCTTGTTATTTACATGCTGGAATTGCTCGTTTTCGACTTCCCTTCGCACATTGGGTTTTAACAAATCCAACCAGGACCGCAACCTTCTGTTATAGAACATTATGGCAGGGCTTTGATTTGTCACTGAATGCGTGGCGTTTCGATACACCATCAGGAAATTGTCCACCTTGTGTTGTAGTGGAATATGGTCTTCACTCATGGCCTTTATCGCCTTTTTGAACGTTTGAACAAATCTCTCGGCCAACCCATTTGTAGCCGGATGATATGGGGCAGATGTATAGTGTTTCACCCCATTCTTTTTCATGAATTTCTGGAATTCTTCTGACACGAACTGTGGTCCGTTGTCTGAAACATATTTGCTCCAGCAACCCATTCCTTGCAAATATGGTTCTTAGAACTGCGATCGTCTTCTCAGAGGTAGTGGTCGACATCTTAATCACTTCTGGCCATTTAGAATGTGCGTCTACTGCTATCAAAAACATGGAATCCATGAATGGACCTGCAAAGTCGATATGCACACGTTGCCATGGGGCTGAAGGCCATTCCCACGGATGCAGCGGTGCAATTGGAGGTGCATTTTGAACTTTTTGGCACCCTGAGCAGCTTTTAGTCAGATCCTCTATTTGTTTGTCGATACCTGGCCACCACACATAAGCCCTAGCAAGGCTTTTCATCTTAACTCCCCCCAGATGACCTTCGTGCAATTCTTTCAGAACTCTCTCTCTTAATTTTGGAGGAATAATCACCCTTGTTCCATACATCAGTGTTCCTTGACACACGGACAGCTGTTCTCGTCTGGCTGAGAATGCTGGTAACAGTGGTTCGCCATGTGCTGGCCATCCCTTCACTGTCAAGTCGTAGACCCGAGACAGTGTCGGGTCATTTCGGGTCTCTCTCTCAATACCCGCATTGGTGACTGGTAAGCATTCGATGATGGTCGAGTGAAATATCTCGACAGGGTCAACTGCCGGTGCCTCTTCCGCTGTAGGTAGTGTCGGGCGCGACAGCCCATCAGCATTACCATGTTGTTTTGTACCCTTGAATTCAATATCATATTGATGTGCCCCTAGGAAAAGGGACCATCTCTGAAGCCTCTGCGCCGTCATTACCGGAACACCCTTCTTAGGGTTGAAAATGGAAACCAACGGCTGATGATCTGTCAGCAGTGTAAACTTTTGGCCTTGCAGGTAATGGTTAAATTTCTTAACTCCCCACACGAGGCTGAGAGCCTCCCTATCTATCTGAGCATAGTTGCGCTCAGCGGAGGTCAATGATCTGGATGCGAAAGCGACTGGCCTTTCCGAGCCATCTGGAAACTTATGTGAGAGCACTGCCCCGATACCATATGGAGAAGCATCACAAGCTAAGCGAATAGGCAGCATTGGGTTAAAGTGAGCCAACACTTCCTTAGAGGTGATCAGTGCCTTGCTCTTTTGAAAAGCCCGCTTACAATCATCGCTCCACTTCCATGGTATTCCCATTTGCAAAAGAGTGTTTAGTGGGTGTAACACTGTGGATAAATTTGGAAGAAACTTATGGTAATAGTTAACCAACCCGAGGAACGACCTCAACTGGGATACATTCTCCGGTGCAGGAGCTTTTACAACAGCTTCGATCTTGTCAGGTGACTTATGGAGCCCCTCCCGGTCAATGACGTGGCCGCAGTAAGAGATTCGCTTTTGAAAGAACTTGCATTTCTGGTGATTAACTCTGAGCCCATATTCTTTCAATCTGATGAGCACCTGCTCCAAATTCGCGAGGTGATCGTTATCGTTATCTCCTGTAATCAGGATGTCATCCAGGTAGCATTGTGTGCCTGGAATTCCCTGCAATACCTGCTCCATGGCCCTTTGCCAAATCGCTGGAGCCGATGCCACTCCAAAAACCAGTCTATTATACCGATATAAGCCCTTATGCGTGTTGATCATGAGATACTGACGTGATGCTTCATCAACTTCCATCTGTAGGTACGCCTGCGCCAGGTCTATCTTAGTGAAGCGTTTCCCGCCAGACAGCGAAGCGAAGATATCTTCAATCCGCGGAAGCAGATATTGCACCGTGTGAAGAACCGGATTAACAGTGATCTTGAAATCGCCACAGATGCGAACCTTCCCAGGTTCCCCCGGCTTGTTGCTCAACGAACGCTTCATAACAGGAACAATGGGTGTAGCCCATTCGCTCCAGTCCACCTTGGACAGTACCCCTGAACGTTCTAGCCCTTCCAGCTCTGCTTCCACAGCAGGTCGTATCGCATAAGGCACCGGTCTGGCTTTGAAAAATTTTGGGTTTGCATGTTCTTCAACCTTGATGGTTGCCGTAATTCCTTTCAGTGTTCCAAGTCCTTGTTGGAACACCTCCTTAGCATCGTCTAAGATTTTGGACAGTCGTTTAGGTTTGACGTCATCCTCCTTACAGGCATCTACAGTCAATGCTTGTATGGAATGCCAGTCCACATTTATTCTCCGGATCCATTCCCGTCCCAGTAGTGGCGGACCTCCATCAGGTAACACATACAAGTCCATTTTCTGAAATTCTTTACCATTGTAGACCACGTTCACTTTTATCTTTCCTTTGGGGTATACTATTTGCCCCGTGTATGTTTTCAATACAATCTCCGTATCACTCAGGGGAATGTGCGAGAATAACCTTTTGTAATCTTGCTTATTCATGACCGTTAATGCCGACCCAGTGTCCAATTCCATCTTCACTTGGACTCCTGCTATCCGAAGCGTGACCCAGATAGTTTGGTGGTCTGCTGTGTTACCCACATTATGTATTTTCAGACAACCCAGTTGCTTACTGCTGGAGTCTGAATCCGTCTTCTGTTCATCCGAACTGTTCTCTGTCACCTTGTGTACTTTTTTGTACTTCTCCTGCGGTGACTTTTTGCTGCTGGTCTTCTTTCCTGACCGGCATACTCTCGCTATGTGACCAAGTTTGCCACATTGCCTGCATTCTTTATCTTTGAACCAGCACTGGTTCTAGTCATGCGTTGTCCTTCCACAACGATAGCACTTTACTGTGCCCAATGCCATTTCATTGGTGCTGAATTCCAATGGCCTTTGCGGTATCTCTGCAGTGCCTCGTGCTGCTGCCTCGCTGAAAGCTTTGTCCAGCGTAAGGTCCTTTTCCTCTAGCAGTCGCTTCTGGGTTCCTTCCCTTAGGAGCCCACACACAAACTTATCTCTCAGTGCGTCTGCTAGTCCTGTTCCGAACTGGCAGTACTTTGATAACTTGCGCAGTTCTTCTTCAAGTTGAATTCTTTTGTAGAATTTAAATCGTTCCACTATCAGCAGCGGCGTGGGGTTTAAATGCTCCTGCAGGATAGTAACAATATCTGGAAACTCTTCCCTACCGGTTTATCTGGTGTTACAAGGTTCCTTAATAACCTGTACGTCTTCGCACCCATTGAGTTTAATAGGGTTAGTGCTTTCTTATCATCCGGTACCTCATTCGTTGTACAGTAAACTTCGATGCGTTCCACATAAGTGGCCCAATCTTCCACATCGTTATCAAAAGCAGTGATGTTACCCGTTTTTGGCATCCTTGCTGAGTTTCTCCTTCCCCTTTGGATATTATTATTTATTTATTTTTCAAAATGGCGGCTTTTCCCGCGCTTGTCTTCTTCCCCCGCCGACTCAAAATGGCGATTCCCGCGCTGTTGCCGTCCACGCCTCCCAGCGGTCCTTTATTTTCCCCTGCGTTGCTGCTCTTGTTCCCCCACCGCTCCCGTGGTCCCTGTGGCCATAAACGCTTTTCTGGCTGCTGCGCGTCTCTGCCCGATTGCAGTCCGGCCCCTGACACCGGCTGCGGTCATGTTCTCCGCCCTTTTCGTCGTTTTCCTTCCCCTTCTCCCCTGACAACTCGGCCGACTTCCCCCCCGTGCCGCTCGATCGGGCTTACCCGCCGCTGTCGTAGAAGGGATGCTCACTGATGCTTGACTTCGTGGTCAGCAAACCAACCCGGGTTTCCGATGGCCTCCCATGCGATGCAGGATGTTGAGGGCGGATGCCCTTTTTCGACATCCGTGTCTGAGGACGAAGCTTCCTTTGATGCAAAACTGCCACAAGGTAAGATCAGACTCGTCGCCACTGTTGAGTCTGTGGTTTCAATTGCAGTTATACTGAATAACAGGACACAGACTACAGAAGTAAGTAAACAGGTCTTTAGTGATTGAGGGTCAGGGCTGAACTGGGATACACTTTGCTCTGCAGGGTTTATATACCGGTGTGGTCACCACCGGTACTACAATGTACAGGAGCCATCAAAAAGTAGTCCATCACCTTAAGGTATCCTCTTAAGGTGGTACAGGTTACATACACTACAGAACTAACTATAGGAGACATGTAAGCTCATGTCCCCTACATACACTCATACCATAATTTCACCGCAGCCTGACTCGATTCAGATATCCTGTTCACAGGCCAAAAAAGCCATTGTGAAACTGCAAAGTAGAAACCTTAAACACCTGTACTATCTTTCAGTTAAGTTCAAATGCAAGTTTGATCATCCCCAAAATGTTGCACCACATTACATGCTTCAACTAGCACTCTGCTGCATTATTCTTATTTTCATTATCACCACTGCTCCCTCCTGTAATCTGTACAGAAATGTAAATGTTCACAATCAAACAGAACACAAATATTTGTTTAGCGTCAGTCCCCCTACGACTAGAACTAAAGCAGATGATTTATGCTATGAGCTTTCATTCTTGAAAATTATGGGGCTGATTTTCTTGGGCCCTCTCTGTCACAGTGCTGGACAGGCACAGTGTGCCCAAAATCAGCTGCACCTGTCCAGGCACAGGTGTGCCAGAATTTCCAGTCATTCGCATGGCCCAAGGGCATTCCTTAGAGGCAGTCCTGTCTGCTGGCTATAAAGCCTTCTGACATTTCTTGGAGAGCCTCAGCAATCTGCTTGGCAAGTAGAATTTATTTTAAATCTTACCTTTCAGGATCCTCCTCAACTTGCCACCACACCCCTCAGACCCTCTTATCTGAGGGGGGTTGCTGGCACAAGCCCAATGCCAGGGCGACTCTGCATCGGAGAGTCCCATAGCCATTACTATTAGAAAAAGAGGACGGAGGCTGGAAATACCTCCTGCTGTTTCATTATCAAGACATTATTGGGTCTTTTGTAGATGCAGGCATAGCTCTGCTCTCCGGGGAAACCTGCAGAAATCCCAGGGCAAAATAAAATGATGGAGATTGGCATAACAATTCCCGACTCGCTCTTTCCTGACCTTTGCACCCGAGGAAGAAGCAGTCACCAGGGTAAAGGGTCAGGGAAATTGGCCCCGTAAATTGACCTTCTTACTCCTATGCCTATCACACACATTATATTGTTTCTAATCTGTGCTTCCTTGTGAATTTGATTAATTTGAATTGAGTATTTAGGTTTATTAAAGATTTCCGAAGAGCCAACATTCGGTGTGTCTAAATGGTCCTGGATGTTCCCAATCTGGATAATAAATATAACTGAATACTCATTCTCGTGACTTAATCAAAGTTGTCAACATCTGGACAAAAGATAAAATGCTACAGAGACTAGAAATCTGAAAGAAAAACAGAAAATGCTGGAGACGCTCAGCAGGACAGGCAGTATCATTGAAAGAACAGAAGACAATGTTTCGGGTGTTGAATTCTTCCTCAGAACTGGAAGATATTACAGATGAACATCATTTAAAAAGGACCGGAACAGGGGAAAGGGGGTAGAGAAAAAAAAAAACACACAACAATCACACTACCTATCCCGCTTTACTTATTCTGTGTCTTGTATCGGTCTTTTATTTCTTTGATTTCCCCCATTATGTCTCCTTTTTGTAAGAAACAGTGACCCTATAGAATCATTAGAAATAGGCTTCTCTAGTTAAGGGAAATTCTTCAGCAGTCTGCCTGAGCTGACACAGAACAATGTTAATCATGTTAGATATGGGTTTTCACAATGGCTCGTTATGAGCCCAAGGACATAACGTAGAAACAGGCCTTTGTGTAGGCATGACTGGGCCTGATAAGAGGTTGGGGAAGGAGCCTCATGATCCGCATATCGAAAACTCAGGGGGCAATTTTGCCAGCCCTGGGGAGGCGGGTTTGGAGGTGCGACTGCCGGGAAAATGGCAGAATCTGGGATCGGGTACCCATCCCA
This sequence comes from Somniosus microcephalus, assembly GCF_052327205.1. Taxonomy (NCBI): domain Eukaryota; kingdom Metazoa; phylum Chordata; class Chondrichthyes; order Squaliformes; family Somniosidae; genus Somniosus; species Somniosus microcephalus. Next base: position 74,898,004 of record NC_140988.1, on the reverse strand, counting down.
CCTCCTACCCGCCTCCGTGCCATCTTCCCTCGCTGGGTCCCATCTCCTTGAGACGGGAAGGGGATTACAGCCACTTAACTACCTGTTAACAGGTAGTTAACAGGCAGTTAAGAGGATTATCCCCATTTGTCCAACAGAGGTGCGGGCTTCCCGACGCCGGGAAACCCCGCCAGGGTCACCGAGGCGAGCAGTGGGTCTGCGGGGTCCAAAGATGCGCTGTGAAGGTGAGTGATGGGTGCAAGAGTGGAGAGGTAATTATGTGAGGTGAGTGAGAAGTGATAGAAAAGGTTTCCTTACCTTGCAGACTTCAGTCGCTGGGGATGCGGAGGCTCCGGCATCTCAATGGCAGAGATGACAGAATGGCTGCTGCATTCTCCGATGCAACATCTGCCTGCTTTCTGCTCACAAGAGAGGTTTGGTAAGCCTCGAGTACAAGAACTCACCAAACAACAGGGAATGTCAGTGTCTGACAGCTTCTCAAAGCTGTCAAACGATGACAATTCATCTGTTAAAAATTTTTGACAGATGAAACGTCATATGCTGACGTTCTCTGTAACTGGCTTCCCCTTAATTGGCCTGCTAAGCCCGCTGGGCGGGCTTAACAAGATCAATCAAGGGAAAATAGCGTGGGTTGACCACAAGTCGATGGAGGCAGGACTAAAACCAGACAAGCAGCAGTCCCGCCTCCAACGTGACCCTATTGGCAAAATCACTCCCAAACTGTCTGGGAGAAGGTAACAAGATGTCCATACAAGAGATAAGCAAAGGAATGATCTCATGGGACTGGAGCCTAGGTTAGGAGGGGCCTGCCTTGGGTATCTATTCCCCTGTAATTGAACAATGGAATGGGTAAATGTAATGAAATGAATGATTGACGTGAAGTATCCACCGGCCCCTAAAATAAGGTAAATGGGCAGCTGAGAATGGAATTAAGGACAGACGGAGGATCCATGCTAGCTTCGGCTTAACACCTCAGCCAGCTTGAGAGACGACCGAAGAAGATTAAAATGATGTATCTTTTAAGGCACTAGTCACAACACTTGTGCTAACTTGTGTCATAAACAGGATATGGATTTTTCATTATGATTTTCTTTCAATTCTTTTTTTATATATATTTATAAACTATGGATTTTCTTTAAATACTCAAAAGTTCTATAAATAAATGCATAACAATTTTTTATTAAAGAAATTAACATTGGAGTTCATTTTCTACTTAACTCCTGGTGTAATTTTACGTGCTCACATTGTTGGCAAGGAGCCTCGCCCGCTAGCAATGCAAATCAGAAATTTGGGTGCACATAGCCCCCTATTTTCCAATGGTCAGAAATCAGTTAGTGCACGCCTAAATTTCCAATTTGCACTGCTAGTGGGTAGTGTTTCCTTCCAGCTGACTGGACTCGTAAAATTACCCCCTCTAATATGTATAATCTGAATAAGGGTAAAAGTGTGAAAAATTAGGTACACAGCCAAGAAGAGTGAACTGTACAGCTTTTAAATCATTGCTGCTTGAAACTGTAAGGTGCTGCTGTGATCGCAGTATCTTACTAGGTGCAGACATGATTTAGAGACTGGGTTCCAATTCTGTGCCTCACCTCACATCTAGTAAAGGTCTGTAGTGTTAGTGGAACCTCACAATTTCTGTCCTTACGAGTCTGTTGGCTTGCTTATATGTACTGGTATAGTAAAGTGATATACACTTCTGAATCAGGGTATTTTGTTGCTGGTGGCCACTCAGGGGTGGGGAGGGATCTAGATAGTAATGCACAGGGGCTACCATACTGCAGTTGTGAGTGCCATTGCATTATATCACTGTTCTTATGACACCTGTGGTCAGTGGGGAAGTAATTCTATTGGGTGTCAGAATGTTGTTAGTTCAAGTCCCACTTCAGAGACTTGAGCATAGAATCTAGGCTGACCCTCCAGTGCAATACTTAGGGAGTTATGCACTGTCGAAGGTGCCATCTTTCGGATGAGACATTAAACCGAGGCCCCGTCTGCCCTTTCAGGTGGACGGAAAAGATCCCATGGCAATCTTTGAAGAGCATAGGAGTTCTCCCCCATGTCCTAGCCAAAATTTATTTCTCAACTAACATCTCTAAAACAGATTATTTGGCCATTATCTCACTGCTGTTTGTGGGACCTTGCTCTGCACAGATTGGCTGCTGTGTTTCCTACATTACAATAGTGACAAGGCTTCAAAAGTATTTCATTAGCTGCAAAGTGCTTTTGATTGTCCCTGAGGTTATGAAAGGTGCTATATAAATACAAGTTACTTCTTTCTTTCTTTTCAGGTCCACCTGCTCCGCCTCTCTTTTGAGGGTGTGCTCTGGTATATGTAAGAGTGGTCATGTGGTATAGGCCTCCAGTAAAATGGTCCAAACTGCTTGACACTTTTCCAGTTTTACAGGGAGACTGATGGCTGGATTCCCCGCCATGATCCTGCCCAGAATTGGACGGGATTGCGGGAGAAATGGCAGGAAAATTCAGTGGTGATACCGACCACCACGTCCCTGAGCTGACCTGGATTTTCACCCTCGTTGGGCACCCCTTCCCTGCCCACCGCATAGAACTTGTAAATGCCAGTGAGATCAGAAGGAGAGACAGATGTATGTTCCCATCCCACTTGCCTCCAACCTGTCCCAGTTAACATTGATCCCTGGGACTGCCTAGTGTAAGATTCGCGAAATTTTCATAAATAATCACGCAGGAAATTAGGGTTAATAAAACAGCTTTATTGACCAAAAAGAAGCTTGTACAGAGAAACCTTTGATAAAAGGGCACACAAAATGGCCGCCAGACCTCGTGACCAGCTTCTGGGACCATTTGAATTTCTGTTACTGCAAGCCAGACAGGCTTGTGGATTGAGGACATTAAAAGCCCGCGAAAACCAGTTTCGGGAAGCCGAAACTCGTGGAACTGAGTATACATATTGATTAGATTATAAGTACAGGACAGATTTGGGTAGCAGGGTGAGGCCCATCAAGAAATGGGCGGACAATTGAATGAACACTTTAACCCATTTACTGTACAAAGAAAAGCCGTTTAACAGCCATCCAGGGCAATCTCCAGACCGATCAATATACAAACCAAGTTACGGTGACAAAGCAAAGACATTATCGGCCCAGGAAGGCCAGCTAAGCTATCACCGACTCCCGTTATGAAGACAAAACACCCCTGCAGAGAGTTCTGCCCGCCAAAATTATTACAAAGACAGGACTATGATTTGGCAGGAGATAAGAATGTTCCAAAAAGGTATAACTGTGGATTGAAAAAGTCCATCAGCAGCTTCACTTCTTAAACTTCTTGGGTGAAACGCTTCAGAATTCGCTTCGGAGTAGCTTTGGAACCTGGACGGTATTTCTTCAACTTCTTCGGTAAAACGCTTCAAGACCAGCAGAGACCTTCACACAGCAGTTCGGTTCGGAACGTGTTCGGTGTTCGGGCAGGCAAGGCCCGGCCACGACGGGAAGACGACGAGGGTGGCCCGGGTACTTTTGTCGAGAGATCATCGACGACCCAGGCCGAAGAAGACAATTGTCCTTCTGATTTGAAGCAGAGCTGGAGTACAGGTACTCCAGCTCTGCTTCAAATCAGAAGGACAATTATTAGGACTGTACAAGGGAAGACCATCGGGAGATCGACGACCCAGGCCGGAGAAGAAGACACCCAGGGCCCGGCACTCCAGTGTCTCAACATCACATCGGTAACGGATTCATCCATGTGCATCCAGTTCTTAACATCACCTCGGTAACGGATTCATCCGTGGCGAGCGCTCACCAAGGCTGTGTCGGCTGCCTCATCGCAGGAGAACCAAGAGGAAAACAAGCTGCGCCAGAAGCTTCCAAACCCACGTGACAACGGAAAGCGGTGTCGAAAGGCTGTGAACCCCTTTTTCGCAATTCTTAAAGTGGTGAGCATGATCCCGAGTTCCTCAAATCGAAACTTAGTCAGGTCTATGGGAGGGGGTTAAGGGTAATTGTAATGTGTTACCCCTTTTTCGATGTGCCGTGTGTTCCCCATTTCTATAGAGTTAAGTTTATAGATGTGTGCATGCTTGTAGTTGCTTTAATCTGTGCATATGACATGTATTTTATAATGCTGCAAACTGTTCAATAAAGGCATCCATTTCGTGCTATTCGACCTGGTCTATTGAGTTTTTCTGCACTACAGCTCCCTGCACCTAAGTCCAAGGTCGAGAACCGTAGGGGCGAGTGGGTCAAACCACTCACGGGTAATTATTGCAAGAAGCCTGGCAGGAGACCAGAGCAAGCAAGAGAAACCCCCTACACTAGTTAAAAAGGTAGCAATAGGCCCAGGGTAGCGATGGTAAAGGCCTCAAAGTCTTCTGATGGAGAGCGAGGCTACCCAGCAAAGGCCTCCTCTCCTTCCATTTCAAGCCGAACACTTACCTTTGAAGGCCTGATGTCCTGCCCGGTCCCAGATTCAAACCCAAAAACCTCTCAAGGAAATGTGGCCCCATTATTCCTGCAACACCAAATACAATCATCTATGGCATTTTCTTTTTCCTCTCTGCTTATTACAGGTCTTTGCAGAAATTTAAATAATTTGTGTTCTAATTGTTTACAGTGTTTAAATAGGATGTTCAATTTTCATCAAGCAGGTCTCTATTCTTAAGTTAATAAGGTGAGCTTACCATAGTTGTTTCGTGTATTGAGCCAAAGCTGTTAATGAAAATATTTACTTGTACATCAACTGGAATATCTAGAAAAAAAACAGAAGAATTGTTAATCTCACAGGATAAATACTAAACTTACAAGAACATAAGATAGTTAGAGAAAAGAAAAGAACATTTAGCACACTGATGTTTATTCTTCTCGCACTCCAACTCTCCTGTCAAAGCATTCAACTTTATATTGAACAAGTTCAATGTTTTTGCTTGGCTGATTATTCCAAACAGGTATCATTTTTTGAGTAAAGAATCTATTCCTCATAACTTTTAAATTTGCCTTCTGTTAATTTCCACTTATGTCATTTGATCCTTCTTTCCTGAACTTGAACTAATAAGCTAGGTTTGTTACCTTTATTATTTAATATGTTATATAATTTGTTCCGCCTTAACCACCTTCTTTCTGATTTGTAAAGTTCTCTGATCTTCCCTCAAATTAATCCTCTTTACACTTGAGATCAGTCTTGCTCTGTGCCTTTTCTGTGCCAATTTTAATACATGTATATCTTTTTTTCTGGGTGTTGATCAAACTGAATACAGTATTTTATGTGTGGTGTGACCAGTGCAAAACCTATGCACAACTTCTGAAGACTTGTACAGTGCTGTTCTGGCTCTATATCCCAGCATTCCTTTAAGACCAGAAACTTTTTGGTGGCAGCTCCACCAGTGGATGGATCAGAACCCCCTAGTCTGCCCATATGCTTGGCTGCTGACCCTGTCCTAAGGGATGGGATCATTTGCATGGTTAATGTGGGCTGCCAGCAACTGCAAAGACACTTTAGTGCCACCCAGCCCGATCTGGCATTATGAGGTGGAGCAATTGAAGTGCCTCCAGGTCTGTCCAGACTGAGAAAGAGAAGTAATTATGGCAGGCTTGGGCTCTAGAAGCCATTTTGCCTCCAGATATGATCACCTTAGCTTAGGTAAGATTATGGGGCCATTCAACAGGTCTCAAAGGTACACATGCCAGCCTCAGCTGGCAAGAGTTCTACTGTGAACTTTTAAGTGCACAAATGCAAAATTCCTGGAGTAGCCTAGGAACTCCATCCAACATATTCCCTTGGCATGAGGAGGACAGGCAGAAGACATGCCCATGGCCCCTTTATCGGAAAATGAAAACTCAGGAAAAACAGGATGGAATCCCGGCTGAACCAGGTTCTGTCGCATTTTATGGCCACCAATTCAAAAGAGGGTAATTTTAACTTAGTGCGATAGTGTAAAGCAGGTGATAACGAATTGGAAGCCTATTTTTCATCTCTCGGAAAGAAGTCAATGGAAATAGAAATCAGGAGAGATGTAAAAAGGCTGCCAACTCACTACCACCCATTTTACACCATCGCACAAAATCAAAATAACCCCCAGAGATTCTGCCTTGGCCTGGGCAGGAACTTCAGGCCCTTAAATTTTGTGTTAACTGCTTTGCCACATTGTTGGGACATTGGACAAGACGCAGCTATTTTTACTCACAGGTCCATTTCAAGAGTCCATGTGTTAACTTATTTCCATTCATTGCATACTTATGACCGGTGAGATTGTTGTGACTTTTAAACCTTGAAATTATTATATTGTGCACTAAATGGGAACTAACGCTGCCTCATTTTTGAATGGGAGTGTTGTTAAGCATGCAGCTCAAGGCACAATCTCATTGTTTTTTTGCCAAGTGCATTAGTCACTGGGTTTTAGCACTCGCACAACTGGGCAGCCAATCAAAGGCTTCAATCTAGCTTAAGAGAACATTTAAGTCCCTTTGCAAGAGCACGCCTTGTTTGTGGCCAGTAAATCTGTAGCACAAATGGAGAACAGAGGAAGTAGTAAGAATAGGCCTGATGACCAGGCCCTGTACTTACTGGTCCAGGGAGTATAAGAATAGAGGGAAATTATATATAGAAGAGAGGGTTACCAAGTTGACAGAGCATGGCAAAAACAGCCAAATTAGTAAATGTTGTGTCCAGAGCCCCTAGAACATGGAGATATATAAAATCATAGAATGATATAGCACAGAGACCTTCTGGTCGATCGTGCCTGTGCTGGCTCTTTGAAAGAGCTTTCCAATTAGTCCCACTCCCCCTGCCCTTTCCCCATTGCCCTGCAATTTTCTCCCCTTCAAGTATTCATCCAATTTCCCTTTTGAATGATATTACTGAATCTGCTTCCACCACCCTTTCAGCCAGTGCATTCCAGACTTGCTATGTAAATAAACTTCTCATCATCTCCCCTCCGGTTCTTCTGTCAATCACGTTAAATCTGCGTCCTCTGGTTATCGATCCTTCAGCCAGTGGAAACAGTTTCTCCTTATTTACTCTATCAAAACCCTTTATGATTTTGAATGCCTCTATTACATCTCCTCTTACCCTTCTCCTCTCTAAGGAGAACAATTCCAGCTTCTCCGTGCAACTAAAGTTCCTCATCCTGGCATCATTCTAGTAAATCTCCTCTACATCCTCTCCAAGGCCTTGAGATGCTTCCTATAGTATAGTGCCCAGAATTCTATGTTGGAGGCGGGTAGGCAGAGGGGTGGGTGGAGTTGGAATACGGTCAAGAAAGCCGGAAGAACGGGTTTTCTTGCTTGCTCTGAGAGAAAGAGAGGAGAGAGAGAGAAGGAGAGAGAGAGAAGGAGGGAGAGAGAGAAGGGGAGAGAGAGAAGGGGAGAGAGAGAAGGGGAGAGAGAGAAGGGGAGAGAGAGAAGGGGAGAGAGAGAAGGGGAGAGAGAGAAGGGGAGAGAGAGAAGGGGAGAGAAGGAGAGAGAGAGAGAGGAGAGAGAGAGAAGGAGAGAGAGAGAAGGAGAGAGAGAGAAGGGGAGAGAGAGAAGGGGAGAGAGAGAAGGGGAGAGAGAGAAGGGGAGAGAGAGAAGGGGAGAGAGAGAAGGGGAGAGAGATAAGGGGAGAGAGATAAGGAGAGAGAGATAAGGAGAGAGAGATAAGGAGAGAGAGATAGAAAAAGAGAGAGAGAAGGGGAGAGAAATAAGGGGAGAGAGATAAGGGGAGAGAGATAAGGGGAGAGAGAGAAGGGGAGAGAGAGGAGAGAGAGAGATAAGGAGAGAGAGATAGAAAAAGAGAGAAAGAAGGGGAGAGAAGGGGAGAGAGAGAAGGGGAGAGAGAGATAAGGAGAGAGAGATAAGGAGAGAGAGATAAGGAGAGAGAGATAGAAAAAGAGAGAGAGAAGGGGAGAGAGAGAAGGGGAGAGAGAGAAGGGGAGAGAGAGAGAAGGGAGAGAGAGAGAAGGGGAGAGAGAGAGGAGGGGAGAGAGAGAGGAGGGGAGAGAGAGAGGAGGGGAGAGAGAGAAGGGGAGAGAGAGAAGGGGAGAGAGAGAAGGGGAGAGAGAGAAGGGGAGAGAGAGAAGGGGAGAGAGAGAAGGGGGAGAGAGAGAAGGAGAGAGAGAGAAGGAGAGAGAGAGAGAGGGGGAGAGAGAGAAGGGGAGAGAGAGAAGGGGAGAGAGAGAAGGGGAGAGAGAGAAGGGGAGAGAGAGATAAGGAGAGAGAGATAAGGAGAGAGAGATAAGGAGAGAGAGATGGGGAGAGAGAGATGGGGAGAGAGAGATGGGGAGAGAGAGATGAGGGAGGAGAGATGGGGAGAGAGAGATGGGGAGAGAGAGAAGGGGGAGAGAGAGAAGGGGAGAGAGAGATGGGGAGAGAGAGAAGGGGAGAGAGAGAAGGGGAGAGAGAGAAGGGGAGAGAAGGGGAGAGAGAAAGGAGGAGAGAGAGAGAGGAGAGAGAGAGAGAAGGGGAGAGAGAGAAGGGGAGAGAGAGAAGGGGAGAGAGAGAAGGGGAGAGAGAGAAGGGTGAGAGAGAGAAGGGGAGAGAGATAAGGAGAGAGAGATAAGGAGAGAGAGATAAGGAGAGAGAGATGGGGAGAGAGAGATGGGAGAGGAGAGAAGGGGAGAGAGAGAAGGGGAGAGAGAGAAGGGGAGAGAGAGAAGGGGAGAGAGAGAAGGGGAAAGAGAGAGAGAGAGAGAGAAGGAGAGAGAGAAGGGGAGAGAGAGAGAAGGGGAGAGAGAGAAGGGGAGAGAAGGGGAGAGAGAGAAGGGGAGAGAGAGAAGGGGAGAGAGAGAAGGGGAGAGAGATAAGGAGAGAGAGATAAGGAGAGAGAGATAAGGAGAGAGAGATGGAGAGAGATAAGGAGAGAGAGATGGAGAGAGATGGAGAGATGGAGCGAGAGGGGGAGCGAGAGGGGGAGCGAGAGGGGGAGCGAGAGGGGGAGCGAGAGAGGGAGAGACGGAGAGAGAGGGAGAGAGAGAGAGAGAGAGGGGGAGAGAGGGGGAGGGGGATGAGAGAGAGATGGAGAGAGATGAAGAGAGATGGAGAGAGATGAAGAGAGATGGAGAGAGATGGAGAGAGATAGCTAGAGAGACAGCTGGAGAGATAGCGATGAGGTTTTGGAGGGGTCCCGAAGGCTGGAGATCGTCGGAGGGGTCGGAAGGCTGGAGATCGTCGGAGGGGTCGGAAGGCTGGAGATCGTCGGAGGGGTCGGAAGGCTGGAGATCGTCGGAGGGGTCGGAAGGCTGGAGATCGTCGGAGGGGTCGGAAGGCTGGAGATCGTCGGAGGGGTCGGAAGGCTGGAGATCGTCGGATGGGGTCGGAAGGCTGGAGATCGTCGGAGGGGTCGGAAGGCTGGAGATCGTCGGAGGGGTCGGAAGGCTGGAGATCGTCGGAGGGGTCGGAAGGCTGGAGATCGTCGGAGGGGTCGGAAGGCTGGAGATCGTCGGAGGGGTCGGAAGGCTGGAGATCGTCGGAGGGGTCGGAAGGCTGGAGATCGTCGGAGGGGTCGGAAGGCTGGAGATCGTCGGAGGGGTCGGAAGGCTGGAGATCGTCGGAGGGGTTTTAAAGATGGAGGTTTGGGGGGGGGGGGGGGTGGGGAGAGTGGGTCGGGGACCAGAGGCCAGAAGCATGATCGGAGGCTGGGGGGGTATTGGAAAGCCGGAGGGGGTTGTGGGGGGGTAATTGGACGCCGGAGAGGGGGATCGGGGGCTGGAAGGCCGGGTTGGAGGGGGGGTGGGTTGGAGAGCGGTGGCCTTGTGTGGGGGGGAGGGGGGAGATAGGAAGGGTCGGTGGGGGTTTGTCCGATGGCGGGGTGGTTGGTGAGGCAGGAACGCTGGATCCAGCAGGTAAGTGGAAAGGTACTTACCTCCTGGATTCAGCAGGCCTCGTCTTCCTTTAGCGGGCAGGTTTTCCAAAGCCTGGGAAATCTGGCCAGCCAGAGTTAAATTTAAAATGGAGCCTCAAAATGAGGCACACAGCCTCATTATAAAGTGCCAAACCCACATCCTGGGAGCAAGTTGGTTGCCCACCCCCTGTCCCGCCTCCGTTAAAACCAGAAGTGGGCGGGTTGGAGGCAGGTTGGGGTCAGGATTCAGATTTTTAATACTTCAACCTCCCACCCAACCCCAACCCACCCATTTTTGGGGGTTAAAATTCCGCCCAACATCCCAACTGAAGCCTAACCAATGATTTATTTAGCAAAGCTTTCTTGCTTTTGTACTCTATACCTCTATTGATAAAGTCAACGATCCCATATAATGTTTTAACATAGAAAGAAATGATGGGCATAAAGAAATCAATCAAGATTAGAGCCAAGAATTGTTAGGTCTGCTCTCCAACTGTCACATAACAGTAGGGCTTCAAGCTAGCCCTAAACAAACTCTTAGATCTTGCAGCTACTTCATGACATTAACCATTGCACTGTTGGCAGAAGCACGGTAGGCTACCAAAGAAATTCCTTGAATGGCAAGAATAAAGTTGATGAAATAACCCCCTCACAACTAGACTTGCTGTGCTATGTGTAAAGCAAGGTACCTGCTAAACTAGCCACTTTATTCACCATTGTCGTGGCCATGTGCACACGTAATTCCAATGGCAGACAAGGCCGGAATGTTCTGTACCTGGGTGGGTCGGGTGTGGGCAGTCGGCGTGGAGGGTCGCGACCCCGCTGCTGCTTCCATCCCGCTGCAGATATCAACTTTGCGCTAATGGGGCCTATTAAACCTGCCCTGCTCTTTACCTGGCCCTATTAAATGGTGCAGGTCTGATGACATCATCCATGATGTGTTTTCAGCCGGGGTATTTAAAGGGGCCATGACTACATTGCATTTGAAGGTTCATCCAGGATTGTGCAGGCAGCACACTGGAGGTTTTCATTGCTCCAAACAGTTGGAGACATGACTGCACAGAGGCAGAGGGCTGCACCCAGGTTCTCCGATGCTTCCCTCCATGCGCTTGTGGAGGGAGTCACAGCACACAGGGAGGCCCTTTTCCCTTCCAATGGGCAGAAGAGACCTCCCCAGGAGACAAAAGGAGCCTGGCTTCAAATAGCAGAGGACCTCAACAACAGGGATGTGGTCAGGAGGACCTGGGTGCAGTGCCACAAACAATTCAATGATCTCATTAGATCTGGAAAGGTGAGTACAAAGCCACACTCAACTTCATCCTGCTATGCCTCATCACATCCCCATCACTTTGCCTTCCCAACCCTACTCCTGCAGATCCTTGTTCACACCAACTTACCTTGCACCTCCACCCATCCTTCTCTACCTACATTATCACATCCCCATCTCACTAGCCACCCCTCACACTCGCCCTCCTCCTAGTGCAATCATACCAACTAACAACACACAAGGGTAGCCACTCGGGTGTTTTATGCAATGTTCATGTAAAGTTTCTGTTAATGTGCTGTCAAACATTGAAACCTGTATTTTCAACACTTTGCGTTCTTGGACAGATCTATGTGCACCTTTGGAAGTGGCTTAGTGAGTTGCAGTGAATGGTACCCCCCGCAATGGTGATGAGTGTGCAAAGAATGGCTTGGACATTGTAGGGATGCTTTATGGTGTTAACTACATTATCACATCCCCATCTCACTAGCCACCCCTCACACTCAGCCTCATCCTAATGCAATCATACCAACTAACAACACGCAAGGAAGCCACTTGGCATTGCCACCCCAATCCATCATTGTCTCCCTCTAAAGACGTAACCTATTCATTCCTTACATTCATTCCATCACTCTCACTCAACCTTCCCTTCTTTCCCTCCTTGCGGGAGAAGAGAGCGCATAATAAGAGGGAGAGGGAGAGAACTGGGGGTGGGCCTCCATCATTTGCCACCGTCACAACAGTAGAGGAGGCTGCGCTGGAAGCATCGGGAGTGGCCAAGCAGCTGGAGGTGGGAGACCGAGAGAGGGGACATCTCAGCAACCTGGTGACAGAATTACTTATCATACAGCTGATGACATCAGTCACTCATATGGGGACTGATGTCATCAGCCACTGAATGGTCATCATGTGCAGAATGGTATCTGTCCATTCTTCATATGACATATCTAACTCATCTCTACTCTCCCACAGGTCCATCAAGAGCCAGGAGGAAGAGCAAGACGACTCCTCAGAGGAGCCTCCAGCCTCTGACGGCGCAGCGTCACCAGACATGAGCACACCCAGCATCAGCGCGGAGACGCACACCTCGGTGGGTCCCATGCAAGACAGAATAGTTTTGTCACCGGGTCTGGCACAAGTCACAAGTGAGAGCAGATGGTGGAGACAGGGACAGCAGTGGAGACTCCTCGCCGGAGGGTGCAGGACACTCCCAGCTCTGCTCAGCTGCATGCAGATGCTGAGCCTCAGGAGCCATCCAGAAAGAGAGCGATCCTAGAGGTGCTGGAAGACGTGCAGGAGGCTCTGACAGGTTTTGCGACCGCAATGTCTGCAAATGTTCATAGAATGGAGGAGTCCATCTCAACATGAGCGCCACCGTGTTACAGGCGATGGCGACTGTAGGCTCTGCCATGGATAGGATGGCCACCTGCATGGAGCAGCTAATGTGCTATTTACAGGAGCACATGGTCTCTATGGTGCATAGATGGCAGAGGCTCATAGACCTCCTGTCTAGGAGGGATGGCAGCATAGACGTGGGTCCTCATCACCCCACTGATGTGCAGCAAGGTGCTCTCTAGCTCCTTGCTAGCAGAGAAGTGCAGGTGGCCCTTGAGCGGGATGATGGTGAGAGGCGAGAGGGAAGTGTGGAGTCCTCTCAAAGCACTCACCTCCTCAGTCAGAGCCCCAGATGCCTCCCCAGACAGCGTTGGCCGAGTTTGCCCCTGCACAGTCGACGGAGGAGCAGACTTTGGTGGGGCCATCAAAGGCTCCAAAACCCAGAAGACATCTGTCAAGAGTGTCTAAGCAGTCACAGCAGGGAAGTGAGCAGGCTGCCTCTACCTCTGCTGAAGCCACAGGGATAGCATCTTGTAGAAGCATGTGTAAGAGAAAGATGACACACAAAGTAGATTCACAAGGGTAGCCACTTGGGAGTTTTAGTCAATGTTAATGTCAAGTTTCCGTTACTGTATTGTCAACCATATAAATCTTTATTTTCACCACTTTCCCATCTTGGACACATTTGTGTGCACCTTTGGAAGTGGCTTAGAGAGTGGCAATGAATGGTGAGACATAACGTTACCTCCAGCAATAGTGGCCAGTGTGAACGGAATGGCTTGGTCATTGTAGGGATTCTTTATGGTGTTGCTGTGGGGTGGTGCGAACCTGGCGCAGCATGTGGCAGCCATATGGGTGTAATGTGTAAAGTTACGTAAATCTGAACATAATGAGGCCATCCCTGGCAGCAAGGTGTTCAGGTGCTGGTGGGATCTGGGCTGTAGGTTCCTCCTGCTCCTCCCCTTCTGAAGAGTCTGTGCACTCAGAGCCTTGCTCCTCATGCATCGCTAATCCTTGCTGCTGCACTATGTTGTGCAGGGCGCAGCAGGCCACGACGATCCTGCCTGGTGCGTACTGAAGGGCTCCTCCAGATCTGTCAAGGCATCTGAAGTACATTTTCAGCATGCGTATTGTCTGGTCTATGACACATCGGGTGGAAATGTGGCTTTCATTATAGCTCTCCTGGGCCTCAGTACTTGGCCTCCTCAAGGGTGTCATGAGCCACGTCTTCAGTGGATAGCCCTGGTCTCCAAGCAGCCAGCCGGAAATTCTGGAGGAGCAAAGAGCTGAGGGAGGGTGGACTGGCGCAGGACGAAAAGAGTCATGGCAGCTCCCAGGGAACTTGGTGCACACACGCATGATGAACTTACTATGGGTGCAGACTAGCAGCACATTGAGGGAGTGGAATCCCTTGTGGTTGACAAAGACTCCTGGGTGAGGATGGGTGCCCTGATGGCCACGTGTGCAGTTGATGATGCCCTGCACCCGTGGGAAGCCAGCCAGAGGCAAAGCCGAGCGGCGCTCAGTAACACTGGCTTTATCAGTGGCAAAGTTGATATAATTGGCTGACTTGTCAAAGAGGGCATTGATGACCTGTGTGATGTATCTTTAGGCAGCCAACTGCGAGATGCCGCAAATGTCTGTTGCAAATCCCTGGAAGGAGCCTGAGGTAAAGAAGTTGAGGGCACTGGTGACTTTGACAGCCACTGGTAAGGAGTGTCCACCCGCTCCTCTGGGCTGCAGGTCTTGCTCCAGCAATCTGCAAATGTCAGCGATGACCCAGCGCGATAGGCTGAGCCTCCTTTGGCACTGCTGCTCCGTCATGTTGAGGGAGCTCATTCTCTGCCTCTATATCCTGTGTTGGGGGCATCGCCTCCGGTGCGGTGAAGCCTGCACTGATGCCCTCTGTCCTGTGCAGCATCAGATGGTTGAGGAGAAGGTTGGTGTTGTTGTTTTTGGTGCTGCTGGTGTTGTGGCTCATCGTAGTCGGATTCTGCAGAACAAGGTGAGACAGTATAAACGGCATCCATTATAATATAATAGATGGCAGGTCAAGTAGAGATGACAGAAGCAACCTGTCAGCTTCTACCAATGAGGGGACAGTGGATCCTGACTTTTCTGGAAAAACTTGTAATCTCTAGACAGCTAAATCTGTGCTGACAATGCACTCAGCAACAGCATCTGCTTTAGGAAAGTGACCAGCTGTTAGATGGGAGCTTTTATTGTACTTTTCAGGCTGTGCACTAATGAGCTGGATTAATGACCACTCAACTTCCACGTCAGGCTCACAGACATGGTTTCCCGAGCTGCGTGATTCCTGGGTCATCCAGAGAAATTTGAAAGGCAGGTTAAAAAGAGGCTTAAGGGTCTGACAAGTAGCTCATAATGATTTCAATTACCTCGGCCGCCTCTGCCATTTGGGTCGCTGCCGTGCTGGTAAACGCGCCCGAGGGAAAGACGCATGGGGGGCGGAATGACGGCTAGTTCCTGACCCGCTCCGAGGTTTTTCAAATTTTCCTCCTGACCCGCCTCCAATAGGGCCCGCACGGACCCCAAAAAATTCTGGCCAGCTCCCTGTCCTTGTGATTGGTTTTCCTCCTTTCTCCTCACTCATGACTAAGATTCGCAAAATTCCCACGTTCTCCCAAGGTTATTAATAAAAGGGACCCTGCATGGACATTTTAAAAAGGATACCCAAAAGATGGCGTCCGCACCTCGTGACCAAAAGCCTGTAAGATTTTTAAAGCTTGGACTCTGCAGCACAGAGCAGGCAGCTTGGGAAATCGAAACATAAAATGCATTTCTGTGAAAAGGACTTTGTGTTTGAAAGACCAAACAGCTAGGCAAACACTGAATATGCATTTTGTCAGATTGGAACAGATCAACCCAGTTAGGCCTAAGCGTAAAGCCATTAGTTTGTCCGCATAAATAATCGGAAACAGCTTAAGGAAGCCATCAAGACTGGACAGGCCGATTAAAATGCATTAATGACAATACAACTCAGACATAAGGCCATCAGGTGCGATAAACGGCCATCTAAAGCCAGTTAGTTTAGATTGGTATAATCGTTTAAAACAGGCCGCCAAAAGTTAAACAATGGACTGACCTAATTTGGCATGCAGATTAAGGGCCATCCGAAGGAGTATAATTGTAGGCCCATCAGTACCAATCTCTCTCTTGACTCTTGTCTCCTGCTCTGCTCAGACCTCTTGGGCTGCTGCCGCCCGTACTCGTGCCCTGGCCTCATGGTGGGTTCTCTTCTCGTTCCCCGCATTGGGTGAATTACAGCCAAGGATATCCATACCAATCGCGGAGAGGGGAACGAGACCCGAGTCCAAAGTCACCCAGGACACCCGGGCCACGAAAGAAGGCAGAGGAAACGAGGCAATACGAAACGAGACGAAGAACAAGGTGGAGACCTGATAAGGGCAGCAAAAGACGCATTGATAAAGACCGAGCGCCTAGTTATAAGCTGGCGCTTGGGGAAGAATTCATATTATGAACATGCTGGCGTTCTAAGAATGGGTAGAAAAATCTAAGCAGTAAAGACTGCCAACGCAACGTTACCGCCGACGACCGCCCGAGGGAGAAGAGAACCCATCGCGGTGAGACAACGACGGTAACTGAGGAGAGGAAAGGTGTGCCGCAGCAACAACTCCAGCACCGCGCCTGAGACCACGTGGCGACAGAGTACCCCAAAGGACAGGAGACTAAACCTCAAAACTTGCAACGGTTAAGGCAACAAGCCTTGGATTGGTGAGCATGAATTCCTGGCCCCTCATAGCTTAATCTAGTTAGGTATAGGGGGTGGGATAAAGATAAGGGGATTGTTAAAGTAGTTGTTTTTCCCTCGATGTGCCGTGTGTTCCCCATTCGATGTGCCGTGTGTTCCCCATTCCCTGTATACGTATATAGTTATTTGTTTATGCCTGTAATTGTTTACCAGTAAATTTCTCATAAGACTGTGTTTTTATTCCTGTTTTAATAAAATCTTGGTTTTCTTACACCAGACCACTTGTCTACTCGAATTCTTCTGTATCGCCGCCTGCACCTAAGTCCTAGAACCGAGGGGCGTAGGAACGATTCGAACTGCTCACCAACAGTCAGGGGCATAACTGACTAGGCGCACGCGCCAACACGCCACCCCCTACAGAAAATGGCGACCGCAGCAGGACACCGGCAGCAGGGTTGCGATACAGTAGACAATGGTTCGGATGAGCAAACCATGATGGAGGAAAGGATTTCTGATTATGTGTTTAGCAAGGTGAATATCACAAAGAAGTGGATCACCATTCTATTAAGGGCTGGGCGTCCGGTAGATGCAGCAGCTAAGTGGACAGAAGGAAAGGAACACAAGAAGTCCTCAGAGAAGGCAGTCTGGCTGATGTGTTTCAAAAAGCAGGTCCAGCTTTTGGACAGGCTCGTTGCAGCACAGGCATTCGAGTTAAAGGAGTCAGCCCTGGAGATCCAGGATAAGGCTCTAGCAGGGGAGAAGTTATTGGTAGCATTGCAGGCCCTGAATCAGGAGAGAGTGTATTTAATGGGAGAACACAAGGCCCAGTTGGAATACCTACAGTGCCAAGTCACCGAAGCCAAGGTTGCAGGAAAAGAACGCCCGGTTGGCAAAGCAAGTTAGGGAACGAGAAAGTGCAGGAGGTAAAGGCAGCTTACAAGCTAGCGAGCGAACGGGGGTTTGAAGAGGCAGACCACGGCCCCTGTAAAGAGCGGATAGAAAATCTGAGCCTGGCCCTCAGGAGAGCAAAGGGCATGGTGTGCCTCATAAGCCCGAAGACATGTCAGGCAGATTTTATGGGGAACGAGGGGAGGACAGTTCCAATGTCACCGGTAGCGCCCAGGGATGACCCGGTTGAGGGACAGGAGGTCTCACGACCACCACCCGTAGCGCCAAGCTTCAGCGAGGTCTGGCAGCAAGGAGGGGTGGAGCCAGAGGTGGGAGTGGAGGTGGAGCAAGCCCCGCCAGAGAGGTCGGAGCCAGGACCGATGTGCCCAGCACGGCATCGGCGGTTTGGCCCACCCGTCAACGGCGACGATGAGGGACCCCTCCAAAACCAGTTCGTATTACCCTATAGCACCCAACAGCTTAGGGCTATGGTCAACCATATCCCAAAACTCTCCAAAAAGGGAGACCCCTTGATCCACTTCAGGGACATAGAGCAGGCAGCCAGCGTCAACGACTGCGATGGCACTGAGCATGCCAAGATGCTGCTATTCTCCCTGGAGAGTAGTCTCCTCCAATCCTTCTCTGACAAGTGTAAGAGGGGGCAGAGCGGGTAGGAGGAGCTTAGAGATGAGGTTCTGGAGGCCATGGGGATGAAATGAGGGAAGTCCTTTCTCCCGTGTGGAGAAGACGGTCCAGCTCACAGGGGAAACTCCGCAGGCTTAGCGGACCGGTTATGGCCGGTGTACCGGAGGGCCTGTCCGGGGACGCCCAACCGGGGGTTCCTGAACGAGGATCCCCTGGCCCATTGGCTCCGTTGCCTGGTGGCGAACAGCTTGCCACAGGTCCGGGCCAAGGCAGAAGTCTGGTTCGACCCCAAAAACCCCCAGAGCACCGAACTCTAGCCTATAAAAACGGTACGGGAGCCGATGCACACCCACCTAAGGGGAAAGTGCATGAGGTAAAACCCAGACCGGGTAGGAAAGAGTGGCACCAGGAAGGGAATAACCCCCACAACACAAAGACGAATTGTTACGGGTGCGGGAAGGATGGTCACTGGTGGAAGGAGAGCAAGAACCCTTGGAAAAATAAAAAGGGAAAGAATTCCACAGCCCCAGCCCAAAAGGCGGTGGCAGGAATCACTCCCGCAGCGGTCGAGTCACTTTTGGACACCATGAGGTCCTTATTGACTGGCCAGGGGAGAGTAGCAGCCGCCACCGGTGCTCTGACCCCGTCAGCCCCATCCAACCCACAGCCCTGACTAGAGCCAGCGCAGCCTGTTTACCTGTGTTCTCTCCGGTATGATGAATGGAAAAGACCCCTCTTAGAGATGGAGGTCGAAAAGGTGACGGGGACCTATCTGTTGGACACGGGGGCATCATGCCCCATGGTCTACTCAGCTAATCACACCACCTCGCCTCTATCTAATGGGGTCCATAGAGTCTGTCGGAGTTCACAGGCATAGAACAGGCCGACTCGTTTTCCATCCCGCTCGCCATTCTAAGTGGACCTGTGACCTGATGAAGTGGAGGGTGGAAGAGGAGTCCTGGGAGCGGACTTTATTGTAGGCCACGGGATCCTAGTAGATATGAGAAATCATTGCCTATGGGGGGCAGGTAAAGGAAAGAACGGTGAGGTAGTAGTGATCCCAGGAAAGGAAGGGAAGGGGACCCTATGCACCATGAAGCCCAAAGAGGGTTATAACCTCGAGCTTATGGTCAGTAACACCCCACAGGAGTTCCAGGCATTTGTGCGGGCCCACCTAGCCACATTTGTCACACACAAACATGACTGCGGGAGGGTCAACGGGTTTGAGGTCAGCGTAGACGGGGACCCCATGGCCCGACCACAGAAACAGTATAACTTCCCCAGGGAAGCAGAGCCAGACATGGAAGCAGCCATGTACTCGTTAGTACAGCAGGGAGTTCTGAGACCGATAGCCACCCACGTGAACTCGCCATTGTGGCCGGGTAGAAAGCCGGACAATTCCTGGAGGGCCACGGTGGACTATCGGGTGCTCAATAGTAACATCCCAGCCTGTGCACCCATGGTAGCAGCAGTTGCCGTCCTGATAGGAACTATCCCAGCATCTGCGACCACTTTCACTGTGCTGAATATTTCCAACGGGTTTTGGTCCATCCCTTTAAGGAGGGAGGATCAGTACAAGTTTGCCTTTACGTTTAAAGGGCAACAGTACACGTGGAACTGCTTGCCTCAGGGCTTCCACAACAGCCCCAGCATTTTCCATCAGTGCATGGCAAACAGTCTAAAGGAGTTCAGTCAGCCCAGACAGTTGGTCTAATATGTGGATGACCTGCTTCTCTTCACCGATTCGAGAGAGGAGCATGGCCCACTATTGGCCGAACTGCTGGAGCTGCTTGGGCAAAAGAGTTTTAAGGTAAACCCCAAGAAAGCACAGATCGGCCAGCAGGAGGTGAAATTCCTAGGCCTGAGCGTGCCTGCTGGAGAAAGGGCCATAGATAAGGCTAGGAGGGAGGCGGTACAAGAGTTACCGGTCCCCAACACAGTGACGGGTGTGAGGTCATTTCTAGGGCTAACCGGGTACTGTAGAGACTTTATTGAGGACTATGCAGCCACAGCGGCCCCTCTGCTCTGACTCCAACACAAGGGAGTGGAGTGGCTTTGGGATGAGGGTTGCCAGGCAGCATTTGTCAGGCTCAAGAAAGACTTGCAGACCGCACCAGCTCTAGGGGCTATAGATGGGGGGAAAGAGTTTTTCCTGGAGGTAGCAGCCAGCGGGGACAGCCTGAGTGCTGTGCTGCTCCAAGAGCGGCACGGCAGGCTGAGGCCGATGGTCTACTCCTCCAGGATACTCACGGAGGTGGAGAGGAGCTACTCCAACTGTGAGCGGCACCTCTTGGCCACACATTGGGCTGTGAAAAGATCATTGATCTTCACAGGCACCTCTCCCATCACCCTCCTCACCCATCACACACCCACCCAGATGCTTCTGGACGGGAGGATCAAGGATGGAACAGTGAGCAGTGCCAGCATTGCCCGCTGGACCTTGCTCCTCTCACAGATGGATCTTAAGGTTAAGGGTCTCTGTGAGCCAAAGCTCGCAGCTAACCTGGTATATCCTGGAACAGCCCACCGGTGTTCCATAGAAGGGGTTTGGGAAGTGAACATAGGTTTATGGGCCGGGATACATCCCACAGGGCGCAAGATCTATGTAGACGGTTCCAGCACGGTATCTGCTGGCGAGCGCCTCACGGGGTGTGGAGTTTATGACGCAGCGGCAATCATTGCCCTGGCGATTAAGCTCCCCAGCACCATGAGCGCCCAGCAGGCTGAACTCTCCGCGGTAGTGTACGTTGTTACACACCCCGAAATCTTCCCCACCCCCTACACGATTTGCTCGGACAGCATCTTCATGTGCAATTCGTGTACAGAGTACCTGGCCATCTGGTCCCGCCGCGGATACACCTCCGCCGACGGGAGACCCCTCACAGTAAAACCCCTGCTGGAAAAGATCCTGGCAGCAGTGGGGGAGGAAGGGGAGGTTTTCATCCACAAGGTGAAGGCCCATTCCTCCACAGAACCCCGCGGCCAGGGCAACCTGCAGGCTGACTTGCTCGCCAAGGAGGGTGCCCGCACAGGCACTTTCTGGGACCTGACCCACGGCGGCGGTCAGAGGTAGGGACGGGACCCAAGGGAGTGCAGGGGTAGCATTAGCCCCGGACCTTAAGACGGTCCAAGGCCAAGACACCGTCCTCAAAGCAGTCCTCAGTGCAGAGGGAAAAAGGTTAGAGGGTCCAGACGGCACAGCAAACCTCTCCGTAAAAGAGGGCATGCTGTTCCGGGGGAAATAGTGGGTTGTGCCGCAGCAGCACCGGAGGGAATTCCTTCAACTGGCCCATGAGGGTCCAGGAGCGGGACACCCCGGGCCTGAAAGCACCTGGCAGCGGGTGGAACAGGCGGGATCGTGGCCAGGACTCAGGTAAGATGTCCGCGAGTTCTGTGCAGGCTGTCTTGTGTGCGCTGCTAATAACCCTGACCCCCATAAAAGGAAGGTACCCATGGAACAAGTCAGGAGGGTAGAGGGACCATGGCAGTCGATACAAATCGACTACAATCGGGCCCCTGCCCACCGTCCAGGGAGGCTTTAGGTACTGCCTAGTCCTGGTGGACGTGTTCACCAAATGGGTAGAGGCCTTCGCCTGCAGAACAGCCACAGCTCTGGGTACTGCCAGGATCCTGGTCCGGGAAGTGCTCTCGCGGTGGGGACTACCACAGTATGTGGATTCCGACCAAGGGAGTCACTTCACCGGACAGGTGATGCAGAATACCCTTATGCTGCTAGGCATTGAGGGGAAGTGGCACGTGGCCCACAACCCGCAGTCATCAGGGATTATGGAAAGAATGAATAGGACCCTAAAAGAAAGGTTGAGGAAGGAGATGGTGGACTTGCCCCGTAAATGGGCCGAGGTCCTACTGCTGGTTCTGATGGGGATCCGGGCCAGCCAGTCTAAAAGCACGGGCTACTCCCCGTACGAGCTGATGACTGGCAGAGTTATGCGGACACCCACCCATGCACTAGCTCCGGTGCTCAAGGAGGATCAGCTCAGGGAGGTAAACCGGGACAGGTTCACCCGAAACCTCTTCGAGCACCTCAAGCAGGTCCACGAGCAGGCGGCTGGGAACATGGGAAAGCAGCATCGGAGTAACCGATTGCTGCTCAAACACCGAAAGCACCACGAGTGGGAGGTAGGAGATCAGGTCATGGTGAGGAACTATGCCCGAGTAGGGAGTTTGGAACCATTATACATGGGGCCCTACAGCATTGTAGACAAAGCCAGCCCCATGGTATACGCCGTTAAGATACCCCGGCGTACAAAATGGTTTCATATTAACCAGTGCAAACTGTTTAAACCTGAGAGGGGAAAACAGCCAGTTGGGGTAAGGTCTGAGGATAAAGATCCTCAGCCTGCAGCAGGAGCGAGTTCACAGACTGCACAGGCAGGCGCTGTGGCTTGCTTAAAGGGAGGGGCCGTCCCGCCCATCGATTGGGACACTCCCCCGCTCATCTGGGATCCAGATGAGGAGGGACCCGAGGGCGAAAACCCCGCCCCTAACCCAGGTGTAGAGGAGGAAGAACCTGAGGTCGAAAACCCCGCCCCGGACCCAGCCATGGGACCTGGGGGCGGAGACTCTCGGCTCGCAGCAACAGGCTGCGAAGAGTTACCTGCCCCTAGCCCAGGTTCAGGAGAGGTCAAGCCTGAGGGAGCAGCAGTTCGGGTTAAAGGCCCATCGGCCAAGAAAGCCCCACCCGCCAAGGTCCCTAGAAGGTCCCCACGGACGCCCCAGCCGAGAAAGCCATGGTCACCAGCTCCCCAGTTACCAAGGGCCGCCCCTCAAGTCAGGCGGAGGTCCGAGGACAGAGTTCCTCCGCCAGCAGCCACGGGCAGCGAGGGACCAACAGTGCAGGACAGTACGGTCACGCCAGAGGAAGCGGTGTGCCGCAGTCCAACCAGGAATTAGCCTGGCCGCCCGGAGACGGGCGGCAGATGTATATAGTTTAAGTAAGGTATGTTTATATCTTAAGTTAGGTATTTAGCTTAAGTTTGGGTGTTTATCATAAGTTAAGAAAGGTGCTGGGTAGTTTTAATTACAGGAAACTTTGGTTTATCCGGAGGTTGTATGTCCGGAAACCTTGATCTACCGGCAGAAATCAGGAGCCGTTTTGTTAGGTTTTTATTCTTCTCGTGGCTTTTTTTTCTTCTCATGGCTTTTTTTTCCAACAGTCAGGCTCTGCAAAGTCTCTCTGAATCTGTCGCTAAGCTACAGAGACGCTTCTAAGGTACGGCCGACTGTTTAGAAGCTGTTGCTAAGCAACAGTGTTTGTTGCCAGATACGGAGCTGCAAATCTCCGTATGCTTCAACATTAACGCTGGTATGTCCATCAGTTTTGATAGATCGGCAACATCTCGGTCCTGTCGGTGCCGGATATAACAAAGTTTCCTGTAAGTAGTAATCTGCTAAGAGTGTGTGCATTTGAGTCGAGGCAGCAAGGCCCGACTATGGTTCACCCAAGCCAGAGAATCTCTTGGGGACCTGGCTGCATGTTTTTTGTATCTGTTGCAGAAAGACTTTCAGGATGAAGGGGATCGTAATCCTACTCGCCCCGACGGGACTGAGCCTGGGAAAGAGGGGTGACGTGGGAGACTCCCACATCTATGGGTGCTCCGGAGATAGAGCGCCAATAGCAACCGATGGAAGCGGCGAACGGGGTGCAGAGGAGACCGCCGTCTACGTCCACGAGGGAAGGTGGCCAGGGTGGCTGGGGTCCAATTCGTCTCAGTACTCCAGTCAGACCAGGTTCACGTACGGGGAGGCCTCCCTCCTGTGCCCCAGGGTACGGGTCGTTACCACAAGGCGCGGACACGATGGGCCGAATGGCCTCTTTCTGTGCTGTAAAACTCTATGACTCAACGTCACTGTAGGGAAGCGTGTATGTTTAACGTGCAATGGACACATTCCTCTGGATAGGTGGTGGTGGTTCAGAAAGCTGAGCAAAGATATGAGGAACCCCGTAGACGAGTGGGAACGATTGGGGAACAATACTCACCGGACGATTACAGGGACTCATAAGAACATAAGAAATAGGAGCAGGAGTAGGCCAATCGGCCCCTCGAGC
This sequence comes from Somniosus microcephalus, assembly GCF_052327205.1. Lineage (NCBI taxonomy): Eukaryota > Metazoa > Chordata > Chondrichthyes > Squaliformes > Somniosidae > Somniosus > Somniosus microcephalus. The sequence continues at coordinate 74,874,283 of NC_140988.1, read as the reverse complement.
CTGCTCCGCCATTCAATAAGATCATGGCTGATCTGATCCGAACCGCCAATCCACTATCACAGAACCATCTCCTGAATCGAACAGAATTAGACACACAAAATAAGAGCAGGATCAGGCTACATGGCCCCTGGGCCTGCTCCGCTACCCACAGGGCCATGACCGATCCGAACCTAGACTCATGTCCAAATTCCTGCCCGCTCCCCATAACCCTTAAATTCCCTTTACTTCTAGGAAACTGTCTATTTCTGTTTTAAATTTATGTAATGATGTAGCTTCTACAGCTTTTTGGGGCAGCATATTCCATGGACCTACCACCCTCAGTGAAGTAGTTCCTCCTCATCTCAGTTTTGAAAGAGCAGCCCCTTATTCTAAGACTATGCCCCCTAGTTCTAGTTTCACACATCATCGGGAACATCTTCCCCGCATCCACCTGATCCAACCCCTTCACAATCTTATATGTTTCAATAAGATCGCCTCTCATTCTTCTGAACTCCAATGAGTAGAGTCCCAATCTACTCAACCTCTCCTCATATGTCCATCCCCTCATCCCCGGGATTAACCAAGTGAACCTTCTTTGTACTGACTCGAGAGCAAGTATGTCCTTTCTTAAGTATGGACACCAAAACTGTACACAGTATTCCAGGTGCGGTCTCACCAATACCTTGTACAACTGAAGCAATACCTCCCTATTTTTATATTCTATCCCCCTAGCAATGAAAGCCAACATTCCATTGGCCTTCTTAATCACTGGCTGCACCTGCATACTAACCTTTTGAGTTTCGTGCACCAGGACCCCCAGATCCCTTTGTACTTCAGTACTTTCCAGTTTCTTGCCATTAAGATAATAACTTGCTCTACGATTTTTCCTGCCAAAGTGCATAACCTCACACTTTCCAGTATTGTATTCCATCTGCCAAATCTCTGCCCACTTACTTAGCCTGTCTATGTCCCCTTGCAGGTTTTTTATGTCCTCCTCACTCACTACTTTCCCTCCCATCTTAGTATCATCTGCAAACTTTGATATGTTACACTCGGTCCCCTCCTCCAAATCGTTAATATAGATTGTAAAGAGTTGGGGACCCAGCACTGACCCCTGCGGAACACCACTAGTTACTGATTGCCAGTCTGAGAATGAACCATTTATCCCAATTCTCTGCCTTCTGTTAGATAGCCAATCCTCTATCCATGCCAGAGTATTACCCCCAATCCCGTGATTTTTTATCTTAAGCAATAATCTTTTGTGTGGCACCTTGTCAAATGCCTTTTGGAAGTCTAAATACACTACGTCCACTGGTTCCCCTTTATCCACCCTATATGTTACTTCCTCAAAGAACTCCAGCAAATTTGTCAAACATGACTTCCCCTTCATAAAACCATGCTGACTTTGTCCTATTAAATTATGATTATCCAAATGTCCTGTTACTGTCTCCTTAATAATGGACTCCAACATTTTACCTACCACAGATGTTAGGCTAACCAGTCTATAGTTTCCAGCCTTCTGTCTACTGCCCTTTTTAAATAAAGGTGTTACATTAGCAGTTTTCCAGTCTGCCGGGACCTTTGCCGAGTTCAGGGAGTTTTGGAAAATTATTACCAATGCATCCACAATCCCTACCGCCACTTCCCTCAAGACCCTAGGATGTAAGCCATCAGGTCCAGGTGATTTATCCGCCTTGAGTCCCATTATTTTACCGAGTACCACTTCCTTAGTGATTTTGATCGTGTTTAGCTCCTCCCCCCCTTAAGCCCCCTGTTTGTCCAGTGTTGGGATATTCTTAGTGTCTTCTACTGTAAAGACTGATGTAAAATATTCATTCAGTGTTTTTGCCATCTCCATATTTGCCACCATTAATTTCCCGGTCTCATCCTCTAAGGGACCAACATTTACTTTAGCCACCCTTTTTCTTTTTATATAACTATAAAAACTCTTACTATCTGTTTTTATATTTTTTGCTAATTTACTTTCATAATCTATCTTCCCTTTCTTAATCAATCTTTTTGTTATTTTTTGCTGTCTTTTAAAGTTTTCCCAGTCCTCTATCCTCCCACTAGATTTGGCTACCTTATATGCCCTTGTTTTTAGTCGAATACTATCCTTAATTTCTTTACTTAGCCACGGATGGCTGTCTTTTCTTTTACACCCTTTTCTTCTCAGTGGAATATATATTTTTTGGAAGTTGTAAAATAACTCCTTAAATGTACACCACTGATCATGTATCGTCTTACCCTTTAATCTATTTTCCCAATCCACTCTACTCAATTCCGCTCTCATACCTTCATAGTCTCCTTTATTCAAGCTTAGCACGCTTGTTTGAGATCCAACCTTCTCACCCTCTAATTGAATATGGAATTCAACCATGTTATGGTCACTCATTCCAAGGGGATCCTTTACTAGGACATTTTTAATTAATCCCATCTCGTTACACAGGACCAGATCTAAGGTTGCTTGCCCCCTGGTCGGTTCAGTTACATACTGCTCAAGAAACCCATCCCTAATACACTCAATGAACTCATCCTCAAGGCAGCCCTGCCCAATTTGATTTGTCCAATTAATATGATAGTTAAAATCCCCCATAATTATAGATGTTCCCTTATTACAAGCCTCGACTATTTCCTGATTTATACTCCGTCCAACAGAGTTGCCACTGTTCGGAGGCCTATAGACTACGCCCACTAGTGTTTTTTTCCCCTTATTATTCCTTACCTCCACCCAAACTGTTTCATTATCCTGATCTTTTGACCCAATATCATTTCTCTGTATTACAGTGATTCCTTCCTTTATTAACATAGCCACCCCACCTCCCCTTCCTTCCTGCCTGTCCTTCCTGATCGTTAAATAACCTGGTATGTTTAATTCCCAGGCAGTCACCCTGCAGCCATGTTTCTGTAATGGCCACAAGATCATACCCATATGTAGTTATTTGTGCCATTAACTCGTCTATTTTGTTACGAATGCTACGTGCATTCAGATAGAGAACTTTCAAAGATGTTTTGTGACACTTAGTTCCTGCTTTTGCCCTTTTTATTACTTTACCTTTTACTCCATACCTTCTGCCCCTTCCTGACACGCTCTGGTTTTTAATTTCCCCACTGCTACCTAAGTCTATGACCTTCTCTGTTGTCATTTGTATTATTTGCTCTCTAGGAACCCCCCCCCCCCCCACTAGTTAGTTTAAAGCCCTCTCTACAGCCCTAGTTATATGATCCGCCAGGACTCTAGTCCCAGCACTGGCCAAGTGAAGCCCGTCCCAACGGAACAGCTCCCTCCTGCCCCAGTACTGGTGCCAGTGTCCCAGGAAGCAAAACCCATTTCTCCCACACCAGTCTTTGAGCCACGCATTTAACTCTCTAATTTTATTTGTCCTAGCCAAATTCGCTCGTGGCTCAGGTAACCCTTGTGGTTCTGCTTTTTAATTTGGCCCCTAGCTGCTCAAACTCACTCAGCAGAACCTCCTTCCTTGTCCTATCTATGTCGTTGGTACCAACATGGACCACGACAACTGGATCCTCCCCCTCCAAGTTTCTCTCCAGTCCAGAGGAGATGTCCTTAACCCTGGCACCGGGCAGGCAACACAGCCTTCGGGACTCTCGCTCTCGGCTGCAAAGAACTCTATCTATCCCCCTAACGATACTATCCCCTACCACTACAACATTTCTGTTAACTCCCCCCACTTGAATGGCCCCCTGCTCCACGGTGCTGTGGCCAGGTTGCTCATCCTCCCTGCAGTCCCTGCTCCTGTCCCCACAGGGAGTAAGAGCCTCGAACCTGTTGGACAACTGCAAGGGCTGCGGCTCCTCCAACACTACCTCCTGGATCCCCGTACCTGCCTCACTTCTAGTCACACCATCCTGACCCTGGCCACGGACTACATCTGAATTAATTAATCTAATTGGTGTGACTACCTCGTGATACACAGAGTCCAGGTAACTCTCCCCCTCCCTGATGTGTCTCAGTGTTTGAAGCTCGGACTCCAGCTCTTCAACACGGAGCCGGAGTTCCTCGAGCAGCCAACACTTACTGCAAATGTGATCACCGTGAACATCAATGGTGTCCACCAGCTCCCACATATTGCAGCAGCAACACATCGCCTGATCTCCCATTCTATGTAATTAATTAAATTTATTAATATTATTCTTAAATATCCTCTGCCCCGATTCTAGATGGTGAATATCACACCTTAGAAACTATAAACCAACGAGATTCAAGCTTAAAAGGGAGAAATACTTACCAACCAATCACTTACCCGCTTTCTGGTGACATCACACTTGGATTACTTTTTACCTCTCTCCTTCCCTCCGAGTTCCCAGACTGGAGACTGGTACGCCTTACCTGGTCTCTGGGACTTTTATAGCCCCGCTCTGCCGCTCGAGATTCCCGCCGATGCTGTGAGGCCTTACCTGGTCTCTGGGACTTTTATAGCCCCGCTCTGCCGCTGAAACACCCGCCGACGCTGTGAGGCCTTACCTGGTCTCTGGAGCCTTTTACAGCGCCGCTCTGCCGCTCAGGATTCCCGCCGACGCTGTGAGGCCTTACCTGGTCTCTGGGACTCATGGGGGATTAAGCGTGTAATGTGACAAGTGGTGGAAGCTGGATCAAGGGATTTACATCTGTATGTGCGGGTCAGAGGAGGTCTGCCCCGCAGGCATATCCATTGTGTTCCACCAACAGTGGCAAGACACCAGGGAGGGGATGAAGTGGGATACCAGCCTGAAGGTGTGTGCAGTCCCATACACCCCAAACCCAGTCAAAGCCACTGAGCTTGTAACCCGCCCCCGAAAGCCCCTGCCCATGGCGCAGGTGGCGAGGTTACCCAGGGAAGGGTGCCCCACCACCACCAAGGGACCAGGGAATGGGTTGGTACTAGTGCCTACCGACCAGATGCTGTACCAGGGGGTACATTACGTGGTAGCCTCCGTGATTTTAAATCTCACCGAGGTACATTTGCCAGAGTGGTGTCCCAAAGAAACAGAGCAGCTATACCAGGCCCTATTAAAGGACATGTTCAAGAAGATTTAGGAGTTCGATTTCACCAATATTGACAAAACCGAACTGTACACTACACACCGCGAGTTTTTGGGTAATGCAGGGAGACAAAGAAGGAGTATGGAATGATGTTCTTACTGCATTTAATACTGGGTCCTCTGTCATCAACAGTTAAGATGACATAGAACTGCAGACCCAGATAAACGGTTTAAAAACAGTTAAGGAAGATATTAATGGATGAGAACAAGGTAGTGGGCTCGGAGTTGCACGAGGACCAGGCCATGACGGTCCATTTAAAAAGGAGATTATAGCGGAGTTGGAGAAGCACGCAAAGACGGTAAATGCCCTCATAAGGGAGGACAGAAATGCTTCTGAACAGGCTGCATAGAACGAGGTGTGGGTGCTGTATGGGGCATGGTTGCTGGGTGAGGGCCACAGTAATCTGGAGGATTTAAAACAGGGTTTAGTCCCCTCCTGGATCAGCAACAAGCACCTCGCAGCCCTCCATCTATTTGAGAATGCATTCAGCCCGTGCCAACTCCGGCTAGCTTCCGAAGCCTACCCAGTCCCAGTGGATTGTGGACGTTCCAACCACACGATCATGGGAGTAGTAGTTAGGATTCCGATGATGGGTGGGACAGCCTGACCCGTACCGGTATACAGGGTTGAGAACATTGGAGTCATTCAAGGGGGAGCACACATTCGTTTCACAGCGGACCCTCCTTACGTCATAAAGTGGGAGCATGCTATGACAGGTACTGACCTCTCAGGGTGCCGGAGCCGGGGAGCACACATAATCCTGTGTCCCCAGCACTTGAATGCCTATTGAAAACTGCAGTGCGGGTTCAGAGCTGTTGGCGCAAAACCTATAAATTGTACCATGGAGGCAATGGCACAAGGCCATGTTCCCCCACAGGTAGCATATATAGGAGGTGGGACATATTGTGTCACCACAGGAGCGCCCCACTACCAGTATGGACAGCATAGCTGGTGTCCGGTTAGTGACAGCAGTTTCTGTTTTAAACCCGAGGCAGAAGTTCAAGTGGCCCAGGAGCGAATTGTCCCCATTCCTGAACCCTCCACTGTTCACCTCACTGTGAAGGAGAATTTTACCAATTTGCAAAAGTACGTAGCGCATTTCGGCTATGAAATTCCCCCTCTCCCTGAACACCTTACCAAAATACTCAAAGCCGTTATAGTTTCGCAGAAACATTTTTACACTCTAGAGCAGAAAACAGTAGAGATAGGGGCTAAGATATTGGATATTGTGATTCCACCCTGGTGGGACATTTTCAGTAATATAGAGATCCCTTCGTGGATCAGACTGGCTTCCCACATTCTCGTAGTTTGCCAGTTAGGGATAGTGTTGTATCTAGTCTGCATCCAGTGCAAGGGAAAAGGTCAAGTGCTAGAATTCTCAAACCAGAGGATCTGGAAGGAACAATATGTTAAGGAGGAGGGAGATACACCTGCTTGAGTATTTTTTGTATTTTTGATTAAAGATTGTTGATTTTTTTTGTGTTTCTTGTTTTTAAAATAAGGATTTTGCGACGCGTTGTTAATAAAGATGTATGTGTACCAAGTGGTGCAGGGGTGTTGGTCCCCCTCCATGCTTGGATGTGTGTAAACGACTGTAGTTATTCTATGTATACTTATGTACACTACATTTTCGCGGAATGGGAAGTGCATGTGTCGTGGGTATATTAGATAGGTAATTGCAGGGGAAGGTTGACTATGGAGGGTCAGAAATTTTGCTCACCTTGTAAGGATGCTACTTCAAGCAAGTTTTAGTATCACAGGGGGGAGTGTAAGATTCACAAAATTCCCACATTCCCCCAAGGTTATTAATAAAAGGGACCCTGCATGGACATTTTAAAAAGGGTACCCAAAAGATGGCGTCCGCACCTCGTGACCAAAAGCCTGTAAGATTTTTAAAGCTTGGACTCTGCAGCACAGAGCAGGCAGTTTGGGAAATCGAAACTTAAAATACATTTCTGTGAAAAGGACTTTGTGTTTGAAAGGCCAGACAGCTAGGCAAACACTGAATATGCATTTCGTCAGATTGGAACAGATCAACCCAGTTAGGCCTAAGCGTAAAGCCATTAGTTTGTCCGCATAAATAATTGGAAACAGCTTAAGGAAGCCACCAAGGCTGGACAGGCCGATTAAAATGCATTAATGACAATACAACTCGGACATCAGGTGCGATAAACGGCCATCTAAAGCCAGTTAGTTTAGATTGGTATAATCGTTTAAAACAGGCCGCCAAAAGTTAAACAATGGACTGACCTGATTTGGCATGCAGATTAAGGGCCATCCGAAGGAGTATAATTGTAGGCCCATCAGTACCAATCTCTCTCTTGACTCGTCTCTTGCTCTGCTCGGACCTCTTGGGCTGCTGCCACCCATACTCGTGCCCTGGCCTCGTGGCTGGTTCTCTTCTCGTTCCCCGCATTGGGTGAATTACAGCCAAGGACATCCATACCAATCGCGGAGAGGGGAACGAGACCCGAGTCCAAAGTCACCCAGGACACCCGGGCCACGAAAGAGGGCAGAGGAAACGAGGCAAAATGAAATGAGACGAAGAACAAGGTAGAGACCCGACAAGAGCAGAGAAGCGCAGCAAAAGACGCATTGATAAAGACAGAGTGCCTAGTTATAAGCTGGCGCTTGGGGAAGAATTTATATTACGAACATGCTGGCGTTCTAAGAATGGGTAGAAAAATCTAAGCAGTAAAGACTGCCAACGCAACGTTACCGCCGACAACCGCCCGAAGGAGAAGAGAACCCATCACGGCGAGACGACAACGGTAGCTGAGGAGAGGAAAGGTATGCCGCAGCAACAGCTCCAGCACCGCGCCCTGAGGACACGTGGCGACGGAATACCCCAAAGGACAGGAGACTAAACCTCAAAACTCGCAACGGTTAAGGCAACAAGCCTTGGCTTGGTGAGCATGAATTCCTGGCCCCTCATAGCTTAATCTAGTTAGGTATAGGGGGTGGGATAAGGATAAGGGGATTGTTAAAGTAGTTGTTTTTCCCCTCGATGTGCCGTGTGTTCCCCATTCCTTGTATAAGTATAATAATATAGTTATTTGTTTATGCCTGTAATTGTTTACAGCAAATTTCTCATAAGACTGTGTTTTTATTCCTGTTTTAATAAAATCTTGGTTTTCTTACACCAGACCACTTGTCTACTCGAATTCTTCTGTATCGCCGCCTGCACCTAAGTCTAGAACCCAGGGGCGTGGGAGCAATTCGAACCACTCACCAACAGTCAGGGCATAACTGACTGGGCGCACACGCCAGCCCGCCACCCCCTACATGACTTCTACTTGTAGGGTAAGATGGTACTCAACAGGAGGGGAACAAATACACACTGGTCACACAGAATGGCCAAGCTGTGGCCAGCATGTAAACAACAGTGATGATGCCATCTGGCTACAGATTGTCCAATGCAGCAAGGAACACGTACATCAACAACAACTTGTATTTATATAGCGCCTTAGTAAAATGTCCCAAGGCACTTCACAGGAGTATTATAAAATAAAATTTGTTTTCTCAAGCACACAAATAGGGTGACTTCGTAGTTTCTGGAATTACCACAATAACAAACCTATCTGTCCTCAGAATACTCCAGCCTTATACAATACTACAGAGCTGTATTTTAATACTCAAAAACGTGGGGGTTGGGGTCGGGTCAGAGGTTAAAATTTTAAATCGCTAACCCGACTCTAGCCCACCAACTTCCAGGTTTAATGGAGGCGGAACAAAGGGCAGTCAGCTAGGAGGTGGGTTGGCAATTTAAATATTTTAATGAGGATGGCAACCTCTGATTTAACCTGTTTCATAGGTTTAACTGTGGCCTTCTGGGTTTTCCAGGCCTCGGGATCCCAGCAGCTAAAGGGATGCGAGGACAGCTTCGAGGAGAAGCGAAGTGTCTTTACAGCACTCCTTGTGTGTCAGTAGGAACTTCCTCCCCGGCCCCCCCAAGCTCCCCCCACTTCAGGCCCCTGGGGTCTGAGATTAGACCTCCCCTGGGATCAGACACCCAGCCCCCGCCCCCCCCCCTCCCCGGGGTCATGGAACGGACCTACCTGGTCCTCCCTACTCGGCTGGAAGCCAAGCCTGTCAATCAGGCTGACTTCTGGGCAGGGAACCTGTCAAGGGCAAAAAACGCATGCTGTGGAGTTAAAACTTCACAGCATGGGGAAACCCAGACTATCCGTTTTCCAGTCTGAAATTCCACCCCCTCCCGCCTACGTAACCCGCCTCTGTTAAAAGCCAGGTCACAGTCTCGCTCACTTCCCAGCCCTGTTTCTCACATACCAGGGATAATTTTCAATCGCTCTACCATCCCGTTTCTACCTAGAAACAACTGATAGCAGGACCAAAATTTTGGAGGGAAACAGAAATACGAACTTACTACTGGTCGTCAGGCTTGATTTAGATAGCCAGAGCACACCAAAATGTTAATCAGGGTCAGATGACACAGTCAGGACCCTCAATGCTAATTTTGTCTCTGCCCGTGTTGCTACCATCACTTCCTGATCCCACCCACAAACCATAAGCAGTACAAAGTTAGGAAGCAGCCATTTCCCGTGATATTTAACGGAATTCTCAGCTGCTCTTGGGTAAAAGGCTGGAAAGTTTTGGGAGAAATTTTGCTTGCATTACACTAGTTTTTTTGCTACCTAGACAATTTCAGAGTACTTGTAGTAGCTGTAGAACATTCTGAACTCTTAACAGGATTCTGACTGCCTTCAATTAGCGGCTACCCTGCCGGATTTCCCATCCTCCCAATCATAGGAAGCGTGATTAGCACTGGCAGCTAATTGATTCCAGTTAAATTAGTGCACAGGCCCCATGTCGATTCCTTCAGGCAGTGCTTGCCCTGCCCAATGCCCACATGATTTATGCAATATAAGAAAATCCTCCCCAACCACCTCTTGCCATTTTATGGTCTCATCCAACTGCAGCATCCCAAATTTCCATTTAGTGCACAAAATAGTAATTCCCAGGACTCCTTCAGCATCCTGGGATGTATGCCATCTGGCATCTCAACTCCTCCTAACTTATCAATATCTCTGCCCTGCCAACTTCAATGTGGGTATATTATTGAAATTGGATAGTCGGCATTATCCTAATGGATATTATAGAATGTATTCATTTGATATTTCAACTACCTTATCTTCTAGAATTTCACCGCCTCTTTTATCTTGGGTTTTAACAGCACTTTTACTAAATTACAGTGAGTAGTCAGGTGTGTTTTATAGCCAAACAGGGGACAGAGAGCTGACTAAGGCACAAGGCTTAGCTGCTGAGTAGCTGGATCAATTTACAGTCTTCTATTCTAATGAAAAGCATGCTGGAATTTTAATTTGAAATAGTAGGTAAATAGGATATCAGCATACATTAATCAATGGTGGCACTATAAAAACGCTTACAATTGTACAGATGAGTTGCTAAACTGGTTGTAGGAATATTAACGTGCATTAATGCCACATTTCCTGGCCGATCAGACAGATTATTACATTCAAATATATTAATGGTCACACAAATATGAATATTTAAGAGGATATAGGTTCTGCAATCTGTAGTTTCTACAATCAATGTTGAATATACATATATGCCAAACCTCCACATTTTGCATAAACAGTGAATGTTTTGAAATTAGAATCCACTTATCTGCATTTGCGGATGAAAATCAGCACTGATCTTACTCCGTTGCACCACCATCACTCTCAGCCCTGCCCCACACCAATGCTCCAGGCTCCTACCTGATGTTGCTGCTACAAACGGGAATAGAGCTCTGCTGCACACTGTGAGCGAGAATTCTCACAATAGTTGTACGAGATCACAAATTTCTACCCACAGCACGTGGCCCGGTTTTATCCCCCAGAGTAGGAGCTGGGAGAGGGGGGAGAAGGATGCCAGCATGAAATGAGTGTGGGAAAGAGTGTGCTAGCATAATCAAAGGGTGGAAGGGTGAAAGTGTGTCAGATTGAATTGAACGCAACAGGATGATGAGTGCCAGCAAGAATTGCCATCATTTTCCTCAATAGAAGTGTTTGGTACCTGTAGTTTAAGTTATGACAAACTTGTGCTACACTGCATTTTCAATTTAACTATATGTCATAGTTGTTTTCCAGCATTATCCTAATGAATATTTTAGAATGTATTCATTTGCTATTTCAACTACTTTATCTTCTAGAATTTCACCGCCTCTTTTATCTTGGGTTTTACTTTTACTTACTTTTTCAGTTTTTCTGAAATTGCTCCAGCTTTTTGAGAGCTGTTCGTTAGCTTTTGCTAGTTTTCTGGAGTGGAATGAATGAATACAGTGCAAATCTCATTTACCCCTTGCTATAAAACTCTCTGAATACAGACGCATCTGATACAATAGGGGGGGTCACAGTCTCAGGATACAGGGTAGGACATTTAGGACTGAGATGAGGAGAAATTTCTTCACTCAGAGGGTGGTGAACCTGTGGAATTTTCTACCACAGAAGGCTGTGGAGGCCAAGTCACTGAATATATTTAAGAAGGATAGATAGATTTCTAGACACAAAAGGCATCAAGGGGTATGGGGAGAGAGCGGGAATATGGTATTGAGATAGAGGATCAGCCATGATCGTATTGAATGGCGGAGCATTCTCGAAGGGCCGAATGGCCTACTCCTATACTTCCATTTTTCTGTTTCTATATGCATGTTTTTGATTTCCTGATTGATAAGATACACAACTACCTCTAGACTATGGTGTCTTGTGATGGTCCCACACAAGTCTCTCTCTCATTATTGCTTTTTGTGTATTCTCCCCTTCTGCTGCCCAAACCCTAGGCCATTCCATTCATCATCTCAAAAATGGCTTCCCTGCATCATCCCACTACAAGCTTCAACTCATCCAAAATGCCACTGCCAGCTTCCTCACCTGCACTAAGTCCCATACTCCCATCAATTCTCCCACGCCCCCTGCCTCATCCCCACGGTCCACAGGCTCCCTGTACCTCTGTGTTGATTTCTAAATTTTCAACCTTATTTTCAATATCTCTCCATGCTCTTTGTGCTTAGCGATTTCCTCCTGCCTTACATCTCTGCAGGAACCTCAGATCTTGTAATGTTCATTCAGCCACTATGATCCTGTCCTCCAGAACTCTCTACCCAGTTCTCTGTCTTGCCATCACCCTCTTTGCTTTCAAGACTGCCTTAAACTGCTCCTCTTTGACTTCAGTTCCCTATCTTAGTCTCTCCATTTCCCATTATCAATGTCCACTATATTCTTTTCCTTCTTATTGTAAAGCACTCTGAGATATCTCTCGACATGTCAGGAGCACTACATAAATGCAAGTTGTTGATATCTATTGATGTACGAAAGTGTTCTTTTCTTCCTTATCCCCATCACTTATGAGAATAACAAACCTCAACTCTTTTCATTTTCCAGTGAACAGATCTGAATAAACGTAAATACACTACAAAATAAAGCACTTGGCTTCGACCTGATTTCGCCGTTACTTTTATTATATTGTAATTTCTACAATATTCTTGTGGTATATCCAATCTCAGTCAAAATTAAACTGTCTGCTTCACCAGGCACAGTTCTTCCACTGATTCTCCAAGTATAGGAGATTGATATAAAATTGCGTAGAGAGCAGGTGTAAAAGAAAGAGATTTCGAATGTACGTGATTATGAGCGTTCTCCTGCTCGGCTGCCGTAACTTCAGCAGAAGAGATACAAAATCCCAAGAAAAATAGCAGAAGCAAGGTGTTAATGTCATTTTGCTATGGTTTCTGTAGCTCTTCCAATGATGTTATGGCAAACGTGGGACAGAAATTCACCCCCCTATTTTTAATACAGGACCTCCTAAATCTTCTACAGATAGAAAGTGAAAATCCTGAAAATGTTTGCTCCTAACAACTTCAATTCAACAGACATCAGCACCGAGCCCATCACTTCTACTTCCACTTTTTTCTCCCCCCCCCCCATTTTCTTCTTTTCTCTTTACCTCTCCTAGACCCCTCTCTCCTGTCGCTATGCCTCCTTTCATTATTCCCCTGTCGCCATGCCTCCTTTCATTACTCCAAATCCCTACACCAACCTTTCAGCACTGCTCGACCTTCCGACTCTCCTGCCGCCATCCCAGGCTTGACACCCTCTTAGATAAGCCTACAGCTTCCCTCTGTGCCTCTCTTGGAATCCTCCGAAGGGCCCATCGAGGCACTCGCACTGCCTCATGAGCAGCAACACCAACTGCCCCATCCTACTCTCTCGCCGATCATCCTGCCCAGCGCGCCCGCTGGAGGCTAACGTTTCATACCTTCTTCCCATCCCACTCACCCCTCCCACTGCTGACCCTGTGGACTCTTGTCACTGGATCAGTTATCACTGCCCCTCTACGCATCTCCCTCCAGAATATCTGCCCACTTGTGAACAAGGCCCTTGCCATCCATGAGCTTATCGTGGATGATTGCATCAACATCATGGCCTTGACGGAAACCTGGCTGAGGGGTGGTGACACCTTTCCCCTAAATGAAGCCTCACCGCCTGGTTATACCTTCCACCACTTGCCCCGCTCAGAACATGGTGGTGGTGTGGCTCTTATCACCAAGTCACACCTTGGCCTGTCCCTCTAAACTTCTGGCACCTTCTCCTCTTTTAAGCATCTCACCTTGTTCCACCCCTCTCAGCTCTCATTTAAAATCTTCATTCTCGACCATCCACCCAAGTACCACGCCAAATTTCTCACAGATATCTTCACGGCTTTTCTCCCTCAGCCACTGCACTGAGTGACTTCTCATCCTCGGTGATTTCAACCTCCCTCTCAACTCATCATGACCTCTCTCCTCAGAGTTCACTGCCCTCCTATCCTCCCTAATCTCTCCCTCCATATAAACTCCCCTACTCATATTCATGGCCACCCCCTTGACTTTGCCATCTCACGTGGTCGCTTGAATCCAATCATGTCAATCACAGATAAGGCCATCTCTGATCACTTCCTTGTATCGCTCACCACCCATACCCCCCTTCCCTCTCCCAACCCTACTTCCTTCTGTGTTTGCTCCTGGAAATAACTCTCTCTCAATTCACTTACAACTGCCCTTTCAAATTCCCAACTGTCCAGCCGTTGGCCCTCCATTCACCGCAACATTTCTGCAGCTACCGATCTGCTCAACCGTACCCTCACCTCCACCTTTGATGCCCTAAGTCCCCATTAAAAGCATTACTCTCTCATCTCCACTCCCTTAAGTCCAAGGGATGCAGACTTGAACGTATGCGGCAGACAACTGGTTTAGCCATTCACTGCCAGACCTGGCTGAATGACATAAAGCACCATCGGATCCTGCTCTCCTCTTCCAAAACTGTTCACTATTCCAGGATCATCCTGGAATGCAAACCTCCAGCTTCTTCTCTCTACTGCAAACCGTCTTCTTAAACCCCTCTCCCCTGCCACCTCCACCCTCGGCTCCAACAACAAGTGCGAGGAGCTCAAAGATTTCTTTGTCACTAAGATTGAGACCATCCATTCAGCTGCCTCTGCTGCTCAACACCCTTTCCCTAGCCCACCGTGCCAAACTTCCTCTAATGTTCCCCCCTACCCTAGCCCTGAACTCGCATCTTTCATTAGTTTCTCTCCTATCTCCCCTCATGCCTTCTCCGAGCTCATCTTCTCCATGAGACCCACCTCCTGCTCCCTCGACCCTATTCCCACAAAACTGCTGACCACCCAACTACCCTTCCAGACCCCCATGTTAGCTGATATTGTTAACGGTTCACTCTCCTCAGCTACTGTCCCCCACCCCTTTTAATGTGCTGTCATCACCCTCTCCTCAAAAAACCAACCCTTGACCACTCTGTCCTTGCAAACTACGCCATCTCCAACATCCTTTTCCTCTCCAAAGTTCTTGAACGTGCTGTCGCCTCCCAAATTCGTGCCCATCTTTCCTGGAACTCCATGTTTGAATCCATCCATTTCTGCCCATGCTACAGTATCGAAACGGCTCTTATCAAAGTCACAAATGACACCCTATGTGACTGTGAGCATGGTAAACTATCCTTCCTCGTCTTTCTTGATCTGCCTGCAGCCTTTGCCATGGTTGACTTGACCAAAACTCACCAATGCCTCCCCCCTCCGTCACCCAGCTGGGTGGGACTGCACTCGCCTGTTTCCATTCTTATCTATCCTGTCGTAGCCAGAGAATCAGATGCAATGGCTTTGCTTCCTGCTCCCACACCATAACCTCTGGAGTCCCCCAAAGATCTATCTTTGGCCCCCTCCTATTTCTCATCTACATGCTGCCCCTTGGCGAAATCATCCGAAACATGACGTCATGTTCCACATGTAGGTTGATGACACCCAGCTCTAGCTTACCACCACTTCTCTCAACCACTCTGTCTGTAAATTGTCAGACTGCTTGTCCAACATCCAGTACTGGATGAGCAGAAATTTCCTCCAACTACATATTGGGAAATCCGAAGGCATTGTCTTTGGTCCCCACCACAAACTCCGTTCCCCAGCCAACAACTCTATCCCACTCCTTAGCAACTGTCTGAGGCTGAACCAGACTGTTTGCAACCTTGGTGTCGTATCTGATCCCAAGATGAGCTTCCGACCACATTTCCGCGCCATCACTAAGACGGCCTATTTCCACCTCCATATCATTGCCCGACTCCGCCTCTGCCTCAACTCGTCTGCTGCTGAAACCCTCATACATGCCTTTGTTACCTCTAGACTTGACTATTCCAATGCATTCCTGACCGGCATCCATTTTCCTCCTTCCATAAACTTAAGCTCATCCAAAACTCTGCTGCCCATATCCTAACTCATGCCAAGTCCTGTTCACCATCACCCATGTCCTCGCTGACCTACATTGGCTCCCAGTTAAGCAACGACTCAATTTTAAAATTCTCATCCTTGTTTTCAAGTCCCTCCATAGCCTCACCCCTCCCTATCTCTGTAACCTCCCCCGGTCCTACAACGCCCCAAGATATCAGCGCTCCTCCAATTCTGGCCTCTTGCGCATCCCCAATTTTAATCACTCCACCATTGACAGCTGTGCCTTCAGCTGCCGAGGTCCTAAGCTCTGGAATTCCCTCCCTAAACCTCTCCGCCTCTCCTTTAAACCTACCTCTTTCACCAAACTTTCATCTGCTCTAATATCTCCTTATGTGGCTCAATGTCAAAATTTGTTTGATAACGCTCCTGTGAAGCTCCTTGGGGTGTTTTACTACATTAAAGACGCTATATAAATGCAATTTGTTGTTGTTGATGATGCATAGGCACTAAATAATGCTATTGTAATTGTGTTATGTATGTTCCTGTTTATCCTAGCCAGAGCTCCCTTGTGATTGTAACATGTGTGGGTCATATGATAGGTGTCATTCATGGAAATAAAAACAGAACAACATGGACATCCATTTGGTGTTCAGTTTCCCAAGGGCATGCAAGGTATTTACAAATTGTAAGGTTTTCTTACTACACTCAGATGCCAACTTCTCAAATTATTCATGACTAAACTTAGAATGAAAATAAACTTGTGTTGTTATGTGCTTTCACTCATAATAAAGATCCTTACAATAGCAAGCATTGGCTCCAATGCAGTAACTTATAAAGAGCTATCCCTCACTAGAAATCTGACATAATAAAACTGTGATCCCATGGTGCAGTGTTCCCAGCATGGAGCAGCACATGCAGGCAGCCTATGATCTTCCATCCAATAATTTTAATGGATGGAATGAGAGGAATAAACATTTAGTATTTCCCAAAATGCTCTCTCACTGGAAGCACCAGACTGTGGAATGACCCTTAATGGCATGATTATGGCTGCTTTACTCATAACAACATTGTATGAGACACCCTATGTAAGATGTAATCCTCGTCATAACAGCCTTACAGAGAAAGTCTGCTATTGTTCTTGCATGTGAAGTGCCGCAAACCTTTGAAATTTGGCCGTATTCTTGGATCATAAGTGACAAGTAACCTGTTGACGATGGTGCTGGTGGAATTTGAAGGTACTCGTGCAAGATCTTCAGCTGGCTGTTCACTGCAACAAAAAATAAATACATTTTGAATGTTCAATTCCAGTGGTCAACCTGATCATCAATTTGTTTGTTCTAAGATCTGTGCCAACATCCAGTCCAACATTCTACTGATGAATTTGAAAAAAAAATTGATCAATAACATGATCTCAAATTCCCAGTTTCTTTCACCATGAGAAGAAGTTTCCTCCAACGAAATATTGGGAAGGCTGAAGCCATTGTCTTACACCTCCGCCACCAACTCCATCATGGCCTCGCCCCTCCCCATCTCTGTAACCTCCTCCAGCCCTGCAACCCTCCGAGGTCTCTGCGCTCCTCCAATTCTGGCTTCTTGCACATCCCCGATTTTAATCGCTCCACCATTGGCAGCCATGCAATAAGCTGCCTAGTTCCTAAACTCTGGAATTCCCTCCCTAAATCTCTCCACCTCTCTACTTTTCCTTCTCCTTTAAGACACTCTTTGAAACCTTCCTCTTTGACCAAGCTTTTGGCCATGTGTCCTAATATCTCCTCATGTGGCTGGGTCTCAAATTTTGTTGATAACGCTCCTATGAAGCGTCTTGGGGGGTTTTACTACATTAAGGTGCTAACTAAATGTGTGGTGTATGTGCCTTTAAGAGCCCCAGGTGTGCTGTAATGCCGGTAATTGCCACTCGGGCTATATAAGCCTGTATATTGTGTATATCCGTTAGAACCCCCCCCAGACTTTGCTTAGTAAATACCTATGAACCAACTCCTGTCTTCAGTGTCTTTATCAACACACAGACACTACAGTGGCGACGAAGTGGAAACGGACTTACCTGCAATTCGGCAGCACCTCAAGGGCATCGATTCCTCGGGCGTCCAGAAGACTCAAGGAAGTGAGAGAAGCTGTGGTTTCACCAGCTGGCCAAGCTGGTGGCAGGTACTGCGCTAATCCTTCCTGGGCGTCAGGCTGGGGCTCCAGCGGCTGGCTCTACAGCTGAGACAGGCAGCAAAATCGGAGGCAAGCAATAATGGACTGGGAGGGAGAACTCGGGAGACGGCCGGCGCGGCAAGCAGGTCAGCGTTCAGACCTCCGGCGGGAACGAGTATCCAACAGTAAATAAAAAAATTTTAAAAAGAGAACGGAAACCGCAGTAAACAGCGTTGTTATCGGCAGCAGCGGCGGGAAAGCGCAGGAAGCGCCATATCTTTGCTACAGAAAAGAAAAAAAAGCGCGGGAAGCGCCATATCTTTTCTGAAATGCCTAAGTCTGGCAATATTGATGCTTTTGATAGCGAAATAGAGGACTGGACCACATACGTGGAAAGAGTAGAGGTATATTGCACTGCAAATGGAATAGAAGATGATAAAAAAGCTTCAGTACTTCTGAACTTAATGGGCGCAAAGACATACGGGCTGATACGAAATTTAATCACTCCAGCCAAACCAAAGGACAAGAATTTTAAAGAAATTGTTGATACCCTGCAGGAGCACTTAAACCCAACACCGCTGCTGATAGCGGAACGATTCAAGTTCTTCAAGAGAAATCAACACAAGAATGAAAGTAACGCTGATTACCTAACCGAATTAAGAAAGCTATCAAAGTACTGCCAATTCGGGGCAGGACTATCAGATTATCTTCGAGACAAATTCGTTTGCAGTCTCTTAAGTGAAGGAACACAAAAAAGACTGCTTCCTGAAAAAGATTTAACATTGGACAAAGCTTTCAGTATGGCTGTATCATACGAAGCAGCAGCAAAAGGAACTGCAGAGATACAACAAAAGACACAGGACTTCGGCACCCATGAAATGACACAGGGTTTCGAAAGATGTTATCGCTGCGGCAGATCCACCCATAACCAGAGGGACTGCTGGTTCAAGGACAAAGCATGCAGGCAATGCGGAAAGATTGGACACATTGCACGGGTATGCCGATCTGGACAAAATAAATCCACTGACAGAAAAAAAAAAAATCAATAAAGAAAAGTACAGGAAGGTACAAATGATGACGGACAGTAGCTCCGAAGACCAGAAGAGCGATAACGACTTCGAAAACAAGAGACTAAGCTGTCTCAAATTACATAATGTACTTGCCAAAGATGATTACCAAACCATTTGGGTTACCCTCACAATAGCAGGGTCCCCAGTTAAAATGGAGCTAGATACAGGATCAGCTCTAACCGTAATAAATCGACGGGATTACGAGAAGCTATTTTCGCATATACCTCTAAAAGACACATCCATTATCTTAAAAACATATACGGGGCAGAAAGTATACCCCAAAGGAAAAATAAGGGTGCCTGTTGTATACAACGGCAAAGAAATACAAAAGGTGTGTTTATACATTCTACAAGATGGTGGTCCACCGTTGTTGGGACGTGAATGGATCAGGAAGATACGTTTAGACTGGCACTCCATTCAGGCACTGACGGTGACCAGTAAGGAAAAAAACAATGATGACATCATACCTGAACGATTAAAAGACATCTTGGCCAATGCCAAAGAAGTGTTTCAAGAGAAACTAGGAACCTTGAAAGGCATCACCGCCTCAATAAAAGTGGAAGATGCAGCAATTCCCAAATTTTTTAAGGCAAGACCGGTGCCATACGCAATACGTCCAGCAGTCGAGGCAGAGCTGGAGAATTTGGAAAAAGCAGGCGTATTATCCAAAATAGATTGGAGCGAATGGGCAACACCCATCGTTCCCAGTCATGAAAAAAGCATTGAATAAAGATAAATCTGAAGAACAGAGAAAAATTCGCATCTGTAGTGACTTCAAGGTGACTGTAAACCCGGTCCTTCACACAGTACAGTATCCTCTTCCGAGGATAGAAGATATTTTCGCCTCACTATCCGGAGGGAAACGTTTCACCAAAATTGACTTGGCGCAGGCATATCTACAGATGGAGGTTGAGGAGGCCTCTAAAAAGTATCTCACGATAAACACACACAAAGGCCTGTACCAGTACAATCGACTGGTCTTTGGAGTAGCATCAGCTCCAGCTATCTGGCAAAGAGCTATGGAGCAAGTCCTGCAAGGGATTCCGGGGACTCAATGCTACCTAGACGACATCCTTGTAACAGGAGAAAACGACAACGAGCACCTTGCCAATTTGGAGCAGGTGCTCACTAGGCTGAAAGAACGGGGCCTACGAGCAAATCGCCCCAAGTGCGAATTTTTCCAAAAACAGATATCATATTGTGGCCACATAATTAATAATAAAGGGTTGCATAAGTCACCTGAAAAAATTGAAGCGGTTATAAAAGCCCCAGCACCTGAAAATGTTTCACAATTAAGGTCGTTCCTGGGATTAATAAATTACTATCATAAATTTTTACCGAACTTATCAACTCTTCTACACCCTCTTAATGAACTTCTACAAACAGGAGTGATTTGGAAATGGAACGAAGACTGTAAACGTGCCTTCCATAAATGCAAAGACTTAATCACATCCGAAGAAGTTTTGGCTCATTACAACCCATCACTGCCAATCAGACAGGCGTGCGATGCATCCCCTTACGGCATAGGAGCAGTATTATCCCATAAATTCCCTGATGGCTCAGAACGGCCGATAGCTTTTGCGTTATGCTCATTAAACTCAGCTGAGCGTAACTATGCCCAAATCGACAGGGAAGCACTCAGCCTGGTATGGGGAGTGAAGAAATTCAACCATTACCTACACGGACAAAAATTTACCTTGTTGACTGACCATCAACCCCTCATCTCCATATTCAACCCTAAAAAAGGTGTTCCCATTATGACAGCGCAAAGGCTACAGAGGTGGTCCCTTTTTCTAGGGGCACACCAATACAACATAGAATACAAAGGGTCAAAACAGCATGGGAATGCTGACGGTTTATCGCGCCTACCGTTGCCAACGGTAGAAGAGGCACCTACAGTAGACCCAGTAGAGATGTTCCACTCTACCATAGTGGAATGTCTACCAGTGACAAATTCTGCCATTGAAAGGGAGACGAGAAATGACCCGACTCTCTCACGGGTCTACGATTTAACAGTGAAGGGATGGCCAGCACATGGCGAACCACTGTTGCCAGCATTCTCGCAAAGAGGAGAACAGCTGTCAGTGTGCCGAGGAACCTTGATGTGTGGATCCAGAGTGGTGATTCCACCCAAACTCCAGGGTAAAGTGCTAAAGGAGCTTCACGAGGGGCATCTGGGTGGAGTGAAAATGAAGAACCTAGCTAGGGCGTTTGTATGGTGGCTAGGTATCGATGGAGACATCGAAGAAATGACCAAGAGCTGCCTAGGATGCCAGAAGGTCCAAAACGCTCCACCACAAGCCCCGCTACATCCATGGGAGTGGCCCTCATCTCCCTGGCAAAGGGTGCACATCAACTTTGCTGGTCCATTTATGGACTCAATGTTCTTAATCGCGGTTGATGCACACTCCAAGTGGCCGGAGGTAATAAAGATGTCCTCCACCACCACGGAAAAAACCATCACAGTATTAAGGACCATATTTGCCAGGAATGGGCTGCCGGAACAGATATGTTCTGATAATGGACCGCAATTTGTGTCCAAAGAATTCAGAAAGTTCTTAAAAAACAATGGGGTTAAGCACTACACGTCCGCCCCATACCATCCCGCCACCAATGGATTGGCTGAAAGGTTTGTCCAGACCTTCAAGAAGGCCATAAAGGCCATGGGTAATGAAGACATAAAACTTCAGCACAAGGTGGATAACTTCTTATTCGCATACAGGAATGCAACACATATGTTTACCAACCAAACTCCAGCCATGATGTTCTTCAATAGAAACCTAAGATGCCGGCTGGATTTGGTCAAGCCCAACATCAGAAGGGACGTGGAGAACCGGCAGTTTCAAGGCATGAATGAAAGGCCAACTAGAACCTTCCAGATAGGTCAACAAGTTTTGGCCCGGGACTACCGTACCGAGAAATGGCAGCCTGGAACTATCTGCACACGACTAGGACCACTGATGTATACCGTGGACATCGGAGAACGCATAATAAGGCGCCATGCTGACCAAATCATAAAGTCATCCGAAAAGGGACAACCTACACCACAACTCTATACATCTAACGATGAAGTAGAGATACCCATATCTACCCCCGATCCGGTGATACTGGAACCCGATGAACCCGACACTGGCATTCAAGCCGAATCAGCCTTGCCAGAAGAACCTACTACACCACCAGAAACTACTACACCCCCGAGGCGTTATCCGGACCGAGTCAGGAAGCCTCCTGAGAGACTAACTTATAATTAATTAACTACAGCAATGTATATTATTTTGCTTATAACATGTAATTAATAATTACTTAAAATATGATGTACTGGTTAGCTAAAAGGGGAGGAATTGTGGTGTATGTGCCTTTAAGAGCCCCAGGTGTGCTGTAATGCCGGTAATTGCCACTCGGGCTATATAAGCCTGTATATTGTGTATATCCGTTAGAACCCCCCCCCCAGACTTTGCTTAGTAAATACCTATGAACCAACTCCTGTCTTCAGTGTCTTTATCAACACACGGACACTACAAAATGCAAGTCGTTGTTGTACGGCCGTGACTGGGATTTTCTCTCACCTGGTAATTAGGAATGGACATATTGCATTTGGCATCACTTCTTCATCACATTTTGATTCCCCCCGCCCCCCCAGGGTGGGTGGGATAATGTTGGGGGGAGCGGGGGCTAAATTGTTAAAAAGGAGAAACCTGAACCCAACCTGCCGCGAACGCACCTACTTCGAGTTTAACCAGGACAGGTTTAAGGTCAGTCAAGAACCTGCCCTTGAGGAGCGGCTTGATCATTATAATATTTAAATCAGGCTCCATGCCTCAGAATTTGGCAGGGATTTGGAATTTACAACTCCAGCAAGGAAGCGGGAAACACAGCAGCTAAAGGGAGTCGGGAACTGCTCGATCCAGCAGGTAAGTGCCGTTCCAGCACTGCTAGTGGGCCAAAAGGAGCAGGAGTCCTACCCCCGGCCCCTCAAGAAAACCTCCCGTGATCTGTCTCCTGCCCCATGATCTGCTCTCTCCTCCCCCGTGATCTGTCCCCTTGAAATCTTCCAACACCCTGCGGTCTCACCCCCGGTGATCTTCTGATTCCGCCCTTCACCCCTGCAATCTCTTAACCACCCGGAAATTCTCCCACCTCGCGATCTTTCGAATCCACCCACCCAGTGAACCCCCGCCCCGCGATCTCTCTCCGTGTCCGATCTCTCCCCCCCCCGCGATCTCTCTCCGTGTCCGATCTCTCCCCCCCCCCCGCGATCTCTCTCCGTGTCCGATCTCTCCCCCCCCCGCGATCTCTCTCCGTGTCCGATCTCTCCCCCCCCCCGCGATCTCTCTCCGTGTCCGATCTCTCCCCCCCGCCCCCGCGATCTCTCTCCGTGTCCGATCTCTCCCCCCCCCGCGATCTCTCTCCGTGTCCGATCTCTCCCCCCCCGCGATCTCTCTCCGTGTCCCATCTCTCCCCCCATGATCTCGCCCCACCTCCACAATCTCTCCCCCCCCCGCGATCTCTCTCCGTGTCCGATCTCTACCCCCACCCCCGCGATCTCTCTCCGTGTCCGATCTCTCCCCCCATGATCTCGCCCCACCTCCACAATCTCTCCCCCCCCCGCGATCTCTCTCCGTGTCCGATCTCTCCCCCCATGATCTCGCCCCACCCCCGCGATCTCTCTCCGTGTCCAATCTCTCCCCCCATGATCTCGCCCCACCTCCACAATCTCTCACCCCCCCCGCGATCTCTCTCCGTGTCCGATCTCTCCCCCCATGATCTCGCCCCACCTCCACAATCTCTCCCCCCCCCGCGATCTCTCTCCGTGTCCGATCTCTCCCCCCATGATCTCGCCCCACCTCCACAATCTCTCCCCCCCCGCGATCTCTCTCCGTGTCCGATCTCTCCCCCCATGATCTCGCCCCACCTCCACAATCTCTCCCCCCCCCCCCGCGATCTCTCTCCGTGTCCGATCTCTCCCCCCATGATCTCGCCCCACCTCCACAATCTCTCCCCCGCCCCGCGATCTCCCTCCGTGTCCGATCTCTCCCCCCATGATCTCGCCCCACCTCCACAATCTCTCCCCCCCCCCGCGATCTCTCTCCGTGTCCGATCTCTCCCCCCATGATCTCGCCCCACCCCCGCGATCACTCTCCGTGTCCGATCTCTCCCCCCATGATCTCGCCCCACCTCCACAATCTCTCCCCCCCCCCCGCGATCTCTCCCCCATGATCTCGCCCCACCTCCACAATCTCTCCCCCCCCCACCGCGATCTCTCTCCGTGTCCGATCTCTCCCCCCATGATCTCGCCCCACCTCCACAATCTCTCCCCCCCCCACCGCGATCTCTCTCCGTGTCCGACCTCTCCCCCCATGATCTCGCCCCACCTCCACAATCTCTCCCCCCCCCACCGCGATCTCTCTCCGTGTCCGATCTCTCCCCCCATGATCTCGCCCCCCCCCGCGATCTCTCTCCGTGTCCGATCTCTCCCCCCATGATCTCGCCCCACCTCCACAATCTCTCCCCCCCCCGCGATCTCTCTCCGTGTCCGATCTCTCCCCCCATGATCTCGCCCCACCTCCACAATCTCTCCCCCCCCCGCGATCTCTCTCCGTGTCCGATCTCTCCCCCGATGATCTCCCCCCCCGCGATCTCTCCCCCCATGATCTCGCCCCACCTCCACAATCTCTCCCACTCTCCCTTCCTCCTCTCCAGTGCTTTCTGAGCCCCCACCCATCCCTCCCCGATCCCCGATCTTCTCGATTGCCGGGGACTATCCCCAGCAGTCCCCGGCTGTTGCCTTGTGTCGCCAGCTTTCCTACCCAGCAGCTGGCCAGATTCTCAATCTGGCCGACTGCCTGGCGGGAAACATAATTTAAAAATTCTAAGAATTTCCCGGCCACTGACACATGCACCAACTCCCTCCCCACCTCCCCATAAATATCTCAGGGTGGTACTATGTTAACTGAGGCGATATAAATTAAATGGTTCAATTTTAAAGTTTATATATACAAATCTTTGAATGTACCATGTTGATAAGTTGATAAAGATGCTAAAAAAGCATATGGAATCCTTGGCTTTGTAAATAGGGGTATATAAGCAAGGAAGTCATGGTAACCCTGTATAAATCACTGGTTAGGCCTCAGCTATTTTGTCCAATTCTGGGCACCACAGTTCAGGAAGGAGTTCAAGGCCTTCGAGAACATGCAGAGGAAATTTACTAGAATGGTATCAGGGATGAGGGACTTCAGTTGTGTGGAGAACTGGAGAAGCTGGGATTGTTCTCCTTAGAGCAGAGAAGGTTAAGGGGAGATTTGATAGGGGTGTTCCAAAATGATATGGGGTTTTGATAGAGAACACAGGGAGAAACTGTTTCCAGTAACAAAAGGGTTGTTAATCAGAGGACACAGATTTAAGTTACTTACCAAAAAATCCAGGGGGAAAATTAGGAGAATTTTTTTACGCAGCGAGTTATGATCCGAAATGCACTGCCTGAAAGGGTGGTGGAAGAAGATTCAATAGTAACTTACAAAAGATAATTGGATAAATACCTGAAAAGGATAAATTTACAGGGCAATGGGCAAAAAGCAGGGGTATCGGACTAATTGGATAGCTCTTTCAAAGAGCTGGCATAAACATGATTGGCCGAATGGCCTCCTCCTGTTCTATGTGATTCTATCAAGTTTCCTCAGTTAGATCAGCTTTCCGAAGAAAAAGATCAGACTGTGAAGAGTAGAAAACTTTTTTTTATCAACTGAAGATTAACATACTCATTTCATTAGCACTGATATCAAATGCAGTGGTAACCCTGTGATGGGATTAATCCTCTTAGTTACCATTAAACTACTAAAGCAAAGATTCTCCTATCCATGCAAATTTTTCCTGCACGTCATTAACAATATCCAAAAAAAACAAGCAGCTGTATATTCTAAACAAGGGTCACATTCCAAGAGTCTGAGCTTGTTT